>NW_027206512.1:14474682-14824682 GCF_024711535.1 Dipodomys merriami | reverse complement strand
TTGGATCCATTCATATGTTGTTTCCATTTCTTGGCTATTGTGAACAGTGCTGCAATGAACATGGAGCTGCATGTGTCCATGTCTTTGTATCCTGGTTCTTGTTGTTCAGGGTAGATGCCTAGTATTGGTATGGCTGGGTCATAGGGGAGGTCTATATTTAGTTTTCTGAGGAATCTCCAGAGTGGTTGTATAAGTGTACATTCCCACCAGCACTGCAGTAGGGTTCCTCTTTCTCTGCATCCCCGCCAACATTTGTCATTGGCTGAATTTAGGATATGGGCCATTCTGACTGGAGTAAGGTGGTATCTCAGGATTGTTTTCATTTGCATATCCTTTATGGTCAGGGATGATGAACATTTCCTCATGTGTTTCTTTGTCATTTTGTAAAAATTTATTTATTTATTTATTTATTTAGTCATGGGCCTGAACTCTGGGCCTGGGCGCTGTCCCTTAGCTCTTCAGCTCAAGGCTAGTGCTCTGCCACTTGTGCTACAGTGCCACTTCCAACATTTTCTGCTTATGTGGTGCTGAGGAATTGAACCCAGGGCCTCATGTATGCAAGGCAAGCACTGTACCACTGACCCACCTTCCCAGCCCTCTTTGCCATTTTTATCTCTTCTGAGATGTCTCTCTTTAGCTCCCTTGCCCATTTAATGATTGGTTTGTTTGGGAGTGATTACTTTCTTGAGTTCCCTGTATATAAAGGATATTAGGCCTTTGTCTGATGTATTGTTGGTAAATATTTTTCCCTAATTAGTTGGCTGTCTTTCTAGTTTGGTAGCTATGTCTTTAACCATGCAGAAACTTTTTATTTTTAGGTAGTCCCATCTGTCGAGTTTCTCTCCAATTTGTTGTGACCCTGGGATTGTGTTCAGGAAATTCCTGCCTGTGCCTATAAGTTCAAGGGTTTCTCCTACTCTGTCCTGCAGTAGTTTCAGAGTTTCAGGTTTGATATTGAGGTCTTTAATCCATTTTGATTTGATGTTAGTGCATGGTGACAGGCTGGGGTTTTCTGTATGTGGCTGCCCAGTTTTCCCAGCACCAATAGTTGAAGAGGCTATATTTTTTCCACTGTATGTCTTTGGCTCCTTTGTCAAATATCAGCTGACTCTAAGTATGTGATTTTATTTCTGGATCTTCTAACCTGTTCCACTGGGTTTTGGGTCTGTTTTTGTGCCAATACCAAGCTGTTCCAATTACTTCATAATCGATCATAAAATCTTCACCTGGATTACCTTTGATGTTCTCTTTTTATAAAAGAAATAATCATATTTTCTACTACATCTTGTATACTTTCTATCTTGTACTTATATTCTAAATAAGAATAGATTGAATTTAGTCTTTTTTCTTTCTGTCAGTTGAAGGGCTTGAACTCAAGGTCTAGATACTGTCCTGAACGCTTTTGTTCAAGGCTAGCACACTTTGAGCCACTGCTCTACATCTACTTTTTCTAGTGGTTAACTGGAGATAAGAATGTCACAGGCTTTCTTGCCCAAGCTAGCTTTGATTTAATACTCAGATCCCAGCCTCCTGAGTAGCTAGAATTATAGGCATGAGCCACCAGTGCCCAGACAAGTTAGTCTTTATCTTAAGACAATTTAGTTTGATCAATACCACTTGCCAAAAAATCTCATGGGTTAATCTAGTCCTTGATACCTTTTTTTGTGTGTGCTGGTTCTGGAGCTTGAACTGTAGGCCTGTGCCCTGAGCTTTTTTTTTTCTCAAAGTGAGTGTTCTACCACTTAAGTCACAGCTCCATTTCTGGCTTAAAACTTTGATCTTCAGATCTACAGCTTCTTGAGTAGCTAGGATTTCAGGAATGTGGTGTCTGAGCTTAAATGTTTTCAATGTTAATAAAACTCACATCTTCAACTCAATCATACATAATTTTTGCTTTGCCTAATACTTGAATCTAAGTAAAGTTTACAAAGACGTATGACCATTGTTGAGTCTGTGACTACTTTTAGAATCATAGCTACCCTTCATTTTAGTTTATTTATTCTTAAAGCCTTACATTGTCCTTATTAATTGCTGACCAATTTTCCAACCGCTCTATAATGATTAACTAAAATAACCCTCAAATCAGCTCTATGAGGTTACTAATACTAAAGTTAATTATGAGGTCAGCATTTCTAATCACTTTCCTTTATCGTCTTGCCCTTCTTTATCTTACCTTACCTCCTTAATAGTCTACTCAATATTAGTTTCAAATCTTTATGGTTTTGTTTTCTCTATATAGATCCAACCTAAAAATTTGACCTTCTTTTCCAGTATGAAGTGATTCTTCTATGCTCTTTCTTGCAAGGTTCTGAATTCAATCTCATTAAAAATGAAAAATCAATCAAAAGGTTTCAGTGTTCTGGTGCTATTGCCCTGTGGAGCTCCAGTAGTATCTCAACTGAGATTCCTGAGGGAACTCACACCCAAGACTAACCCACAGAGAAGAAAGAAGTAGAGACTCTGCCTTTGAAGCAGAAATTTCCTGATTGATTATCAATATTTTACAGAGAACTCTGTGTGTGTATGTGTGTATGTGTGTGAGAGAGAGACAGACAGAGAGACAGAGAGAGAGAGACAGAGAGATTGAGAGAGAGGGAGAGAGAGAGAGAGAGAGAGAGAGAGAGAGAGAGAGAGAGAGAGAGAGAGAGAGAGAGAGAGAGAGAGAGAGAGAGAGAGAGGGAGAGGGAGAGAGGAAGAGAGAGCTGGCTAGTACTAGGGCTTGAACTCAGGGTCTGGGCACTGCCAAGTAGCATTTGAAAGAAAGATGTTTCAATTCAACATCTCTGTTTATTAATACAAAGCATCTTGAATGTTACCGCTTACATTGTTCTTTCCCATTTTCCCCAATTCCATTAATATAAAAAGAGTTTTCTAAGGGAGCTTAGTTCAAATTCTGATCTGACTGTTAAATTGAGATAAACAGGAGGCTTCAATGGCAGGCCCAAGTGAACTGGGGGTCGATTCCAGAGAGGAAGGGAAGTATAGTAATAGAACCCATATCTGTAATTTCTGGTTTATTCACCCCCAAGTATCTTTCATTTGGACCCTGTTACCATGAGTTAATCTTGGGAAATCTCAGCAAAGCAATTAAGTTTCCTTGTAGGCTTTTTCTGGTCTCCATTGGACTTAGGTAATTTGGGAGCTTTCCAGGAAGTAAAGCTTCTCTTGGTCAATCTACAGTGTCTCTGGCTTTGTAAGTAGTCATAATTCCTCTGTTTCTTTAAGGTGAACCTTGACCACAGACGTTAGATTAGAGGGCAAGGCATTGCATTCCTTCCAGGGGATAAACCCTTTCTTTTCTCTCTGTCTGGTCTGGGCATGTGGATATATAAATCTCCAGAGCCACGAACACATTGCAGAGCAAGATGTGGTTGCCCTTGCACCTGAGTGGTTTTATTTTAGCTTCTTCCAGGGAGACCAGTGTCTGAGTACTGGTCTCCTTTGAAGTGCATTGCACATGCACACGTTGCTCCATGTGTTGTTGGGTCTGCCCTCTGGTCCCTTCTGACTTGTTAATTCCTATTTGTCCTCCAGACCTCAGTTCTGTCACCCATTTCCCCCAGGAAGCTTTCCCCAGCTTTGATCATGTGGATCTTTCTACTGTCAGGTCTCATTCTGGGGAATCTCTCTGTGCCCTCCAATTAATATCAGTCAGTGCTAGATTAATTTTTTATGTGGTTTTGTTAGGTGACCTCTACATGGATTTGGAATTTCATTCCTTCTTCTCCATCTTTTTTGCTTTCTCCTGCAGTCTTACTCTTTCTTTTATGAAAGAAGTAGAATCAAAATCAAGTAGAATCAACATCAATTACTCGTGTCAAACTCTAACTAATAAATGAATAAACAAACCCAGAAGAGAATGAAGAATCTGTTGCATATATGTGTGAAAATTAGAACGATCACAAGAAACTTCCAGAACCATGGTCACCACAACTTCACATAAAGAATGTTTCTGTGAGAGATAATCATTGCTCACCAGCAACTGCTTGTCTATCCTTGGGCTGACATTAGGTTTTTATTGACCCTGATGGTCAATGTATTTGTCTCAAAACAACTTCTGGAACCTCCTTTACTTTGCCTTTACGATCTGTCCTCTACCCTTGTGAATCTTCCACAAAGCAGTGTAAAAAATGCCGCTACATTAGATCAGAGTGGAAACATTCACATAATGTGAATTCAATGTGTTTCCTGGAAAATACTTAAGAATAAGTTGCACAGGTGGCATGGTGCCCAATTGTGGGTGCCACCGTGAGTTTTCTGTCACAATGATACAAGATAGGGGAAGGCAGGCAGAAAGAGAACCATGACCCAAAGGAGTTAGAGAACCCTGCAACAGCATATCTGAGTATGTTTGGCCAACATCCTGTTTCGCCATTGTCCTGAAGCAACACTGGACTATAGTTAAAGCTAGTTCTCCATACAGCATGCGAAGTTCCCAGCTAGGACCTGCAACAGAAACTTTCATACTTCAAGAGGTGTGTCAGAGGTCTCATTTACATTTCATTATACTTATAGCCTTATGCACATACCTTCCCTTAAATCACCATCTTGGCTCTGAGGGTACATTATTAGATAAATCACTTCCTATTCCTGGGTTCTTGGAAATGCCATCACAACTTTTTGAAAACACCACAATTACGTGCATATCCTTATTATACTCATTAGCATAATTATTAAGCCCTGGCTATACAAATAGCTACTGGGGGTTTGGAACACTTGACTGCTTGATTAAGCTGCCTACACTCCATTTCCTTTGGTGATGGAGGTGTCTGATCACTTTATAATCACTTTGGCTTTAATTAAGATCTAGATTTTGTGTGTGTGAGTGTAAGTGTGAGTGAGTGTGTGTGTTTATGCTCATGCATGCACCAGTTCTGGGGCTTGAACTCAGGGCCTGGGCCCTGTTCCTGAGTGTCTTTGCTCAAGGCTAGTGCTCTACCACTTAAGCCACAGCTTCATTTCTGGCTCTCTATGGTAGTTTATTGGTGGTAAGATTCTCATGCACTTTCTTGTCTGGGTTGGCTTCAAACTGAGATTTTCAGACCTCAGCTTCCTGAGTAGCTAGGATTACAAGTGTGAGTCACTGGCACCCAGCTAAAATTAAGCTTTTGCTTAAATAAATTTGCTCTGTTAAAGATTCTTCTGTGTATCTCACTGAGTCCTTCCTTCCTTCCTTCCTTCCTTCCTTCCTTCCTTCCTTCCTTCCTTCCTTCCTTCCTTCCTTCCTTCCTTCCTTCCTTCCTTCCTTCTTCCTTTTGCCTGTTCTGGGGTTTGAACTCAAGGCTTAGGCACTGTGCCTGCATATTGTACTCAAGGCTATCTCTGCTTTTGGAGGTTAGTTGGAAATAAGATTCTCACCAACTTCCTTTCCCCAGGCTGGCTTTGATCTGTGACTTTCACATCTCAGCCTCCTAAGTAGCTAGGATTATAGATATGAACCAGTGGTACTGGTAGACTGAATTCTTTTCTGGGTGAGACCAAGGACTTGCCAACCATCTCCCTGACATCTTGGTGACTATTCCAGGACATACTTGAGGATTCACAAGTCTAGCCGAGGTAACAGCCTTCCTAAGGAACTAATGCACTCATTTTAAACATTGTACATGACTGAAACTACTTTTGTGCCTTGTAGGACCTAACATGTTTTCACAAAGAGTTGAAACAAGATTCCTCTACCCCCAAGGGCTCACATTGAGGATTGCCATTTGTGTCATTTATTATGAGCTAAAGTTTATCAGCATTGTTGTTTTCCCCTTCTGCCTAACATGTACCCAAAGAAGAACTTTGAATTCGCTTAAAGAAAGCTTTTCCAGAAGAGTTCTTTAGATAAATAATACCAGACTCCCAACTTGCTAGTAAATACCTTCATCTCCCCCATACTATGCTATGTTATTATAAGATCTGTCACTCACCTAAAAAAAGACCATCCCACAATGATGGTGATTACCAGTAGGCTGTGCTTCTTACTTTTTTTTTTTTTTTTTTTGTCGGTTGTGGGGCTTGAACTCTGGGCCTGGGTGCTGTCCCTCAGCTCTTCAGCTCAAGGCGAGCGCTCTACCACTTGAGCCACAGCGCCACTTCCGGTTTTCTGGTGGTTTATTGGAGATAGGAGTCTCACGGTCTCTCCTGCCCGGGCTGGCTTTGAACCGCGATCCTCAGATCTCAGCCTCCTGAGTAGCTAGGATTACAGGCGTGAGCCACCAGCGCCCGGCACTTCTTACTTTTCTATCTATAATCTCCAGTGACACAAAACTGTTACTTTTTTCTTTTTAATGCCAGTATCAAGGTTTTAACTGAGGACGTCACCCTTGTTTGGCTTGCTTGTTGACTAGTACTCTACCTCTTGAGCAGTGCTTCCAGCCCTAAGGATATATCTGGCATAGCCTTTTAAAAAATATTTTTAACACTGGGCACTGTGCTTATGACTGTAATCCTAGTTATTCAGGAGGCTGATATCTGAAGATTACAGTTTGAATCCAGCCTGGGCAGGAAAGGCAGTGAGACTCATCTCCAATGAACTACCGGAACACAAGAAGTGGCACTACGGTAGAGTGCTAGCCTTGAACCACCAAAAAACTGAAACTGGAACTGGGGCTCAAGTGATAGAGTGTTATCCTGAACACAAAAGCTGAGGACAGTGTCCAGGCCCTGAGTTCAAGCCCCAGAACTGGCATCTGGGTTGTTCCTATAACTTGGCTATAGTGAACGGTGCATCAATAAACATGGTCAGTAAGTGTTTTTACTGTTTCCTGACTTGTAATCTTTTGAATAAATGCCCATGAGTGGTATCACTGGATTATAGGGTAGTTCTATGTTTCGTTTTCTGAGGAATCTCCAAACTTACTTCCATAATGGTTGCACTAGTTTACATCCCCTCTGACAATGTAACAGGGTTACGTGTGGCTCTGCCACACGATTAGCATTTATTGTTGCTCCGGAATCTCAATTTTGTTTTGATTTGCATTTCTTTTATAGCCAGGGATTTTGAACACTTCCTCATGTGCTTATTGGCCGTTTTGACTTCTTCTTCTGAGTTTCTACTTTGCTCCTTGCCCATTTGTTACTCAGGTTATTGATTCTTTGGGGTTTTTCTTTCTTGAATTCCTTGTGTATTCTGAATATTAGGCCTTTGTCAAACATATCATTAGCAAAGACCTTTTCTCATTCTCTAGGATGTCTTTTTAGCCTAATAACTGCATTCTTTTGTTGTGCAGACACTTTTTGGCTTGATATAATCCCATTTGTTGATTCTCTCCCCCATTTGCTGAGACCTTGGTACTCTAGTCAGAAAATTCTTGCCTATGCCAATAAGTTCTAATGTTTCTCCCCCTTCTTCTTGTTGTAGTTTCAAGGTGTCAGGTCTTCAGTTGAGGTCTTTGAATCCATTTTGAGTTGACATTAGTACAAAGTGATCAACAAGGATCTAATTTCAGTCTTCTACATAATTACTTTTTTTCATTTTTGTGTTTTTGTTTTTTCCCTGTAAAATGTGAAATTAGAGATAGAACAAAATGATTAATTATTAAAAATAGAGCAAAGTATTAAAGGGAAATTCCAGAGGTAAGTGAACAGCACTATTTTCTGACCATGAATTTCATGAAGAGCCAAGAAGTTTGAGCAAAGATACAGACTACATGATGACACGTTTCCTTGTTTCCATCAGCTTTCCCTGTCTCAAACCATCCTTGATCTTCAGTTCATAAAATCTCTGAATCCCTATCCTTCTGGAGGCAAATTTGAGACATGGATTTCCTGTAACCCTGTGGTTGGCCACCTCATGAATAAACTCTCTTTTGCAAAACTTGTTGTTTCAGTGCTTGACCTACTGTGTAATGGGCACAACAAGCCTTGTAGACAAGATCTAAATTGCTACATATTCAAGTCAAATCTATCCTGGCTAGTATGGTGTGTCTGTTAAGTCAACTAATTGAGTTCCTTAACTAACACAGGGAAGAATACCATCTCCTATAAGTCTCTAAATTCCTTTACATAAACAAAAATGTGTAGTAGTATATTTTGAAAATTAAACAGCTTATAAGTATCTGAATAAATATGTGTTGGTTTACAGATTAAAAAAGGTTTTGTTTTTGTTTTGCTAATCTTAGGGCTTGAACTCAGGGCCTGGGCACTGTCCCTGAGCCTCTCTGTGCTCAAGGCTAGCTACTCTACTACTTGAAGCACAGCATCACTTCTGACCTTTTCTGTTTATGTGGTACTGAGGAATCAAACCCAGGGCCTCATGCATGCTAGACAAGCATTCTGGCACTAAGCCACATTCCCAGTCCAGTTTACAGATTTTTATACTTCTACATATTGTAGATAGATCAATATTAAATACTAGTGCTTAGAATTTTTTAATGTGTGTGTGTGTGTGTGTGTGTGTGAGAGAGAGAGAGAGACAGAGACAGAGACAGAGAGAGACAGAGAGACAGAGAGATAGAGAGAAAGTGCGTGCCGTGGGGCTTGAACTCAGGGCCTAGGAGCTGTCCCTGAGCGTTTTTGTACAAGGCTGGTGCTCTATCAGTTGAGCAACAGATCCACTTCCAGTTTTGGTGAGTCGCACAGATTTTTCTTCCCATGTTGACTTGAACCTCGACCTTCAGAACTTGGAGCACCAGTGCTTGGAAATTCCTTAATGTTAAAATGTACAGGATTCAGTTAAGTTTTCTTTTACAATGTAGATCCCTTTGAAGGTAGGCCCAAGTGTAGTATCTCTGGAAGGTATAGTAATTCTGTTTTTAGTTTTCTGAGGAAACTCCACACTGGTTGTATAATTTACTAATTTCTTTCTTTTTTTTTTTTTTTTTTTTTGGGTCCGGTCGTGGGGCCTGAACTCTGGGCCTGGGCACTGTCCCTCAGCTCTTCAGCTTAAGGCTAGTGCTCTACCACTTGAGCCACAGCGCCACTTCCGGCTTTTTTCTTTTTGCTTATGTGGTGCTGAGGAATCGAACCCAGGGCCTTGAGCATGCAAGGCAAGCGCTCTACCACTGAGCCACCTTCCCAGCCCATAATTTACTAATTTCTTAGTCAAGTAAACTACCTTCTCTGATGTCTTTAGGATGAGAATGATATAGTATATCTTGCTGGGTTGTGGTATTAATGGGATAAGACTATATAAATAGACCCAGTAAGGAAGCACAATGTTTTAACTCTGTCAGTGGCCTGACATGCACACCATTGTCTCTTTGTTGAGCTGAATGTTCCTGGATAGCAGAGCCTAGGTTGGTTTAATCATATGGAAATATGCCTGTAATCACATCACCAAGAAAAATAATGCCATTATGGTGAAATAGCATGATCAATACATTAGGAATCAGAAGACTGGAAGAAATGAAAGCAGCAATAAACCCATTACATGTCCAACATGACAGAGTAGGAAAACTGGGATTCAAATTGGGATTTAGAATGTTTTTCTAACCCATTTTCTTAGCAGATGCATCAATCCTGCCTATAGTAGGCCCAACTAGTGATTTCTGTAAGGAATGACTACAATTTCTAGAAGTAGGGTCTCATTACCCAACCTAGGCTTCCCATATATTTGTTCACATCCTGCTTGAACTTCCTTGTGTTTGTAAACCACTGATTGTTCTCTTGGTTTCAGTGGAGTTAGCCAACCCTACCCTACCCTTTTCTCTTCCATCAGCTTATTGTGTCCAGTGGGCCAGTTTAGCCTATTCAGCTCTACAAGTACACATACACATGTGTGTGCACACACACAATTGTAAGCTGCTCAAATCTTTTAAAGAGAAAGATGTAGATATAAACCAAAGTTTCTCACCCTTGACACCATTTGTTAAATAATTCCCTGCTGTGAACTGGGGAAGATGGAGACTGTTCTGCTCATTGTCAGGTATTTCCAGAATCTCTGTCTTCCACCCATTAGATGCCAACAGCAGCTCTCCCTCCTCAGCATGCTGAGCTGTAGCAAACAAACTTTTCACAAGATATTATGCCTAAAATAGATATGAGCATTCCTAACTAGCAGAACCAATGGTCACAGGAAATGTTGAAACCAATTATAAAATAAGAAACTTTCTAGAAGAAATTCAGAATATTTTGGTTAAACACCCCAGTCTTTCTGGTGATTCAGTGGTTTCTTATTTAATAACTAAGAAAAATTACCTTAGAGGGGGAAAAGTGGGCCTTCTACTAGTACTTTTTAAAACTATTTTCAGTGCTGGGAATAGAACCTAGGACCCTTGGAATATTCCTAAATAGTCCCCTATTATGTCCATGTCCAGTTTTTTCTTTAGATCTAGCTTCTGCATAGGAGAGAAAAGCAAATGGCTCTTGTCTTTCTATCTTTGGCTTGTTTCATGATTTTCAGTTTCACCCATTTTCTTGCAAAAGGCATGATTTCATTTTTCTTTATGCATCAACATATCTTCTTGTTTTATTAGTATACATGAGGGTGGTTACATGGAGGGTGGTTCATTATGACATTTCTACTCAACCATGCCATATATTCCAAACAATTTTATCCCCTCAATCATTCACCTCTCCCCTCCTTTCCCCTACCCAAGACAATTTTTAACAGGTTTTGCTGCTGTTCTAGTCTTATACCATCCACCTAAGTTATATTTATCCCCATTTATCCTCCCAGCCCAAAACTTTCCCACTGGTACCCTTCTCCCAACAAAGCTTTTAAAAAAAAATACAGGCCAAATAATACTCCATTGTGTATATATACAACATTTTCTTTTTCTATTCATCAGCTGATGGGTATAAGCATTATGCCCACCTTTGGTCCGCAGTTCCACCCAGACCTGCTGGCCCCTCCCTCTCTCTGCCCAGACCCACCTGAACTCCCATCGACCTCACTTCCTACCCCCAGACCCTGCTGCTACCTATAGCAGAGGCTGCCATGTGCTCTCTCTCCAGGGGAAATATGGCTCCTCTAATAAACCTTGTAATAATCTTTCTCCTGTGCCTGCCTGCCTCTGCCTGGTCCCCTAGCCATGATGTGACGATCCTTTCATGGATCCTTTCAATGGACACCTAGGCTAGCTATATAAATTGAGTATGGTGACTAGTGCTGCAATAAATATGGATGCTCTTATGTCTCTATTCTGTGCTGACTTCACTCCTTTGAGTATATGCCAGGAGTGGTATAGTAGTTCTATTTTTAGTTTTTTAAGAAACCTCCATACTTGTTTCCATAGTGATTGTATAATGTTTGCATTTCCATCAAATAGTATGAAGTTTCCTTTCCCTCCACAGTTGCGTCAGCATTTATTGTTGTGTATTTTTTCTTGATAGCCATTTTGACTGGGGTGAAGAGGAATCTCAATGTTATTTTGCTAGGAAAACAATGGGATTGCAACACTGGAAAAAAAAAAAACCAGTAAAAATGCCTACTGCACACATCCCAGAACAACGGGGAGCCACTACTGAATTTACGGTAATCAGCAAGGGCAGGGTTGGTAGTAGGAGAGGCTGAAAAATGGAACTAGAGAAAAATCATCTTGAATTCTAGATACTCACATACAGTGAGATCAAAAAAGGGTACTCTTAAGACAGAAATACAATGATGCAATGCCTACATATTTCTTCATAATTACATAAATTATATACATATGCATACACACATATATGAACTCCAAGGTATGGAAACAAGAGAGGTCTCTTCTTTTTAAGAAAATATTTTTATTTTTTGATGATTCTGTCTTCTTTATGATGGTGTATTAAAGTGTATATCTTCAGGAGGATGGAAGTGAGGGTACAGAACTCGAAGGAAAAAGGGTGAAAAAGTGCAGCAGTGCCAGGAGGGAGGGACTGGGAGAGAAAATAAGGGAACAAAAGACACTGTATGAAAGGAAATGAACTCCTTACCTGACTTATGTAATTGTAATCCCTCTGCATATCACTTTTATAATAGCAATAAAGTAAATTAATTATTAAAAAAAGAAAAACCATTTTTGCCTGGGCTTTCTTTTCTACCTTAGTGAGTATTTTCCTATGTAAGAAAGTAGTCTCAGCATTTTAACTCACCACATTTAATTTTTGTGATGCTTGCCTGATAACACGGATGGCTTTTATGCAGATTTGACAACATATTGATGAAGGCAAAGGCTTGTTTACTTTTTGAGGATTCCTAGAATTCTTTTACTCCCTAAGACATTAAAGAGCCTTGAAACTTGTTTATAAGTAAGAATTAGCCAGGTGCTCATGCCTGTAATCCTAGTTACTCAGGAAGCTAAGATCTAAGAACTGAGATTTAAATCAGCCCAGGAAAGAAAGTCTGTGGCTCTTGAAGTATAGTTGTGTCTCAAGTGGTAGAGTATTAGCCTTGAACAAAAATGATAAGGGACTGTGTCCAGGCCCTGGGTTTAAGCCTTTGTGTCAGGGTGCATGGCCGTGTGCACATGCGCACACACACATACACACACCACACACAAGAGAAAAGAAAAGAAGAAGGGGAGGAGGAGAAGGAAGAGGAGGAAGAGGACGAGGAAGAGGAGAAGGAAGAGGAAGAAGAGGAGCAAGAGGAGGAGAAGGATGAGGAAGAGAAGGAAGAAGGGGAGAAGAAGGAGGAGGGAGAGGAAGGAAGTAGCAGTGGCAGATACCAGTGACTCACACCTGTAATCCTAGTCAGGAGGCTGAGCTATGAGAATCATGGTTCAAAGCCAGGTTGGGCAGATAAATCCTAGAGACTGTTATTTTCCAACTAACCTGGAAAAAGCTGGAGCTAGAGATGTGGCTCAAGTGGTAGAGCTCTAGCCTTGAGTGACAAAGCTAAGCAAGAATGTGACACCTTGAGTTCAAGGCCCAATCTCAGCATCCCCTCCTCCTAATAATAAGAACAGCTAGCCTTATTCAACCTCCTTTCTTGCCACTAATAGGGGGAAGATCCTTTACTCACCTATCAAAGGACCAATGTACCAACAAGACAGGCAACAGAAAAAGTTAGAGCAAATTTGTTTCATCAGTTATATGTGGCACAAGAGTCTTTATACATAAGAATTCAAAACCCGGGAACAACATTGTTTGGTTTGGGCGAGGACTAAGGAAGAATTGTCAGCGGTTGGAAATGTGATTGGACAAATAAATTTACTGTAATGGAAATAGTGAGAGGGAAGCCTAGTAAGACCCATCCATCTAGACTCTCCTTGGCCTCTCTATGAGGATTTCTTCCTGTTGGGTGTGCATGGGAAGGACCTGCTTCTAGAATGAATTTCTTTTGTTCCCCCAGCCATTTCCTGGAGTTCATTTTGATAAATAGTATTGCATATGATCAGAGACACAGAGGCACTGGCCCTGTGTCCTCTTTTGTCTCACTGTGTGTGAATGCTTACAGTCCTGTATAATTCCTTCGGTATTTTTACATCTAGCTTCTGCATGTGTTGTTCATTTCTCTGAGCTCTGGAGTGAATCTTTAAAGAGAAGGGGGTACAGAGAAGGGGGTCCTTCTAGGGTTTGTAACTTTCCCTGAGGGCTGACAGGTTTGGTTTCTGTGGCTGGCCTTGGAAAAAGGAAATTCTAGTTTCTAGGAGTTGCTTTCAGTGAGAAAGAAGACAAGAAGACAAGAGATAGGAAGAAAGGAAAAAGTCCAGGAGATCTTGTTCTGACAACTTCCAACCTGCTTCATTTCAAGTAGTCAGGATGCCAGCACATAAGACTTTGGGTTATCATGTTTTGACCCCAAACTCCAGGTTGTTGAGAATTCCAGTCCAAGTTTGGATGAAGACAAGGGGAGACAGAAGACTTGGGGCAGAGCGAAGGCAGTGGTCGATGGCTCTTTGAAGCCTTCAGTTTGGTGCCACTGTGGGGTCTGCTTTCTGGAAAGCAAGATTGCTATCATAGAGACACTTTAGGAGAAAGTCACAGCATGACAAGGTTATGTCTGAGCAGGGATGGTGGGCAAGGGGAAGATGTAACAAAAAGTCGTAACAGATGAAATTCGCAGTACTTAAAGGCTAGGTGAAGGGTACAAGAGGAAATGAATCACTCAATGAATCACTAAGTAGGTACATAGACATGCTGTATATAGAATCACATCAGTTGTTTCCAGGATGAAGTGTACTGGCTATATTGCTATTTTAACAGAGGTTAAAATATCCTTCCTTCCAATAGGCATGACTCTAAAGTTACCTTATATTTCATGATAAAATTTGAATGACTCATATTACTAAATCCCTGGTCAGAATAGACAGAGGGACTTGTTCTTGGACCTGGTAGGAAAGTGCAAAGTTTATGATGGTACTTATTGCAGAGTTGTTACCTCTTTTATTGCTATTTTACATGTACATGGAATAGAAAATACAATAGCAGCATAAATGCTATCTCATTTCGGTGAACTACTGAATATATAGTAGCCACTCTCTATCTACTCTGTTAAATCAGAAAGACAGGAGAATCATTCTTGCTCTGGAAGAGCTCAAAGCCTGACTGGTGACACAATCTGTATAGTTTGCTTGCAAAATACTCTCAGAAGCTGACGAAGCAAGAAGTCATCATGAAGTGAGGAAGTCAGGTCTGGCCAGCACCATATTGGCCACATGGTGGATGGTAGGGTCTGGCATCTTGTCTTCATGCTGGGGGAAGGAAGTCCCCCAGGTAATGGGTGTGCCTGGACCCTTGGAGGCAGGGGCAGGCACTTGGCTGATAGGTTACTGAATCTGTCAGTCTAGTGCCTGGGACTGGGAATTTCCTGAGGATCTGCCCCCTGTGCCAACCTATTTAGGCCTGGACCAGCATAGCTGTGAGGACTCCACGCCACCGGTGTCTCTATGATCGTGTCCTGTGTCCTGTCTCTTGGCTCGTCTCCAGTCATCATGGCGTCCCAATTCAGCCTCTGCATTGGAGCTGAATTGGCTTGCTGCTATTGGTTTTGTTATTTCTTTCCTCTTTATCATGTTTCCTAGTTGTGTTAGGTGTGTTTGCATGCTTCAGGTCTTTGTGACAACTGGCAGCCTGCAGCCTGTTAACTGTATAATAAAGACTGCAATATTGTATATTTTGAAATGTGGCTTCTGGGATTATTTACCTTACAACAATCACATTCTAGGCCACTTACTGTGTAGATAAGGCTGTGATTTATGGAGAACCTAGTATGTACTGTGCACAAAGTAATTTCATTTTGAGGAATGTATTGACATGCATCATTACTAACTTTTAGAGCAACCTTAATTGTTATTATAACAATCAGAAAACTTACCCCAGAGAAGTTAAATAATGTGGCCTGTGATGCTGTGAAATATATATATTTGATATTTTCCCTATTTGCTGGCATCCTAAAATCCTAGAAATCACCGGGTGCTGGTGCCTCATGCCTGTAATCCTAGCTACTCAAGAGGCTGAGATCTGAGGATCATGGTTCTAAGCCAGCCCAGGCAGGAAAGTCCATGAGACTCTTATCTCCAATAAACTACTAGAAAACTGGAAGTGGCACTGTGGCTTAAGTAGTAGAGCATTGGCCTTGAGCTGAAGAGCTGAGGGACAGCACCCCAGCCCAGAGTTCAAGCCCTACGACCGACAAAAAATATTCTAGACATCTCCAAAATAATAAGTATTTTTCTGTGTGTTAATGAGTGCCTAGCAGCCCCTATGTAGAAACTGTTCACAGGATAGACCAAGGTATAACAAAGGGTTGGAACTTTTCATCCATACCACCTATGACATCTAATACAAAAAAGGCTGGGAGTGTGGTTCAAGTAGTTGAGCACCTGCCTAGCAAGTTCAAGGTGTAGTGTTCAAATCCTAGAACCAAAAAAATGTTACAAGTGCTAGCAGGGTGTCTCTTTTTCCATATTACCTCAGGAGTGAATTAAAAAAAAAAGAATGGGAGTGAAAAGAAATTGGAGAAGCAGAAAGTGCATACTTGTCATGCAGGATATGGACAGTAAGAGAGAGAAGGATTGAAGTACCTTACTTTCTAGCCTGGGATGCTGGTGGACAGTTGTTACTAGGACATTTGCTGATGCCTGTCATAGTCTAAAATAAAAGAAATTTATTGACTCATGTAACTGAAAAGTGCAGCCAGTTTTAGGTCCAACTTGTTGCTGGGATGCTCAGCCCTGTGATGTGGCCCAGGCCCTTTCTCCTGGCTCTGTTCCTCATTCTGACTTCATACCTTTTCTGCTCCATGTATACCTGTATACCTGTAGAGCTGACAGCCCCAGGACTGCCTTTTCAGATTCTGGGAGAGAAAATATATAATAGTCATAGCTAGTAACACAACTGCTTATTACATCAAAGGCACTTCTTACTTTTTACAGATATTGACATGTAATTTTCACCACTATGCTAGGAAATGGTTGCTGTAAAGTTTGGCAGAAAGGAGACAGCCACATGGTTCAGGCAGAAAAGAGTTTCTTGGGGGGGAGAGCATACTGCTGGCCTGCACACTATGGAGGTGTGCAGGGGGTGCAAGGGGTGCAGGGAAAGGGAAAGGGAATGGAAAAGGGGGGCAAAGGGCAAGGGTCAAGAGGCAAAGGAGAGGCAGCAAGGGGGCCAAGGGCAAAACAAGGGGTCAAACTAATGACGGAAACTGGCATACAGGGAGCAGGTGGGGAGGAGGAGTGGCCATGGCAGATGCAGATGTGACCTCACAGCTTGGAACCTTCCATGCCAGAAGGAGGGGTGATGGAGGCAGTCCAGGATGTGACCTCAGAGGAAGGGGAAGTGACTTCCAAGCTTCAGGGACCTCCCACTCACCCTAGTGTGCCCGGCACCTGGGTTAGCAGGTGCTGGGGGAGAATTCTAGGCAAAGACATATGTGGCTCCGTATGAAAAACAAAGGGGAATGGGGACCTACCTTCAGTTTCACAGGAAGGGGGTCATTTTCCTGGGTGGACCTAACAGTTGCTAGCTTACAGACAGAGAAACTGAAGCACTTTCAGGTATTTGCCCAATGTTTCAAATAAGCAATAGAGCTGGGTTTGAGTGCAAGTAGTGTAGTTTTTAACCACACCTTAGTGTAGTTTTTAACCACACCTTGCTCTGAACCACTTCTACTGAAAGTAGTTGGCTGCACTGCAGTCCTTTGTTTGGGTCCTTTGAGAGTGGAGGAAGGTTCTGTTGAATTAGTCAGTCTGCATCACTTGTGCTCCTCAGAGGTAGGTTAGTTTGCAGTCATGCCATTTGCCATCCAGTTTCTGAGTTGAGCAGGGAAGGGATGGACCAGCAGAAGAATATCTGGTGCTTTACTTAGAGCAAGAGAGATTGGAAGCTCTGAAGATATAAGATGACCTTTCTCACATGATTGGGATGGAAAAAAAAAGAGTACACTTTTCCATGGATGAACTCTTGTACAAAGCTAAAAGTTGAGGCTATGAAATGATTGCCAAGCTCTAGTGTCTCACACCTGTCATCCTAGCTACTCAGGAGGCTGTGGGCCTGTGGGCTATCAAGGATTTGATTGACATGCTTGGAGTATGAATGATGCCAGCGGCAAAACCCTGCTGTGTGCTTGCTTAGGCTGTGTGATTGATCTTCTGCAGTAATCTGTCAAAAGACAAGAATGAGTGCCTGAAGACTACTACCCAAACTACTAAACTTACTGTCTCCTGATTTTTGATTATCTGCCTCTTTTTATTTATTTTTTCCATAACTCCATTTAGATAGCTCCAGGAAAATCTGATCTTATAAAAAGCAGAGAGTGAAACAAACAACACAAGTTGTGGGTGAGGATGGAAGGGGAAATCTGGGGGAGAGTGAGGGAAGGGGTGGCATTATTAAAAAGAAATGTACTATTTACTTGACTTATATAACTGTACATCACCTTTACAATAACAATTGTTTTTTGTAGGTTGTGGGGCTTGAACTTTTGGGCCTGGGCGCTGTCCCTCAGCTCTTCAGCTCAAGGCTAGTGCTCTACCACTTGAGCCACAGCCCCACTTCCAGTTTTCTGGTGTTTTATTAGAGGTAAGAGTCTCACAGACTTTCCTGCTTGGGCTGGCTTTGAACTGAGATCCTCAGATCTCAGCCTCCTGAGTAGCTAGGATTACAGGTGTGAGCCACCGGCGTCCAACTTACAATAACAGTTTTAAAAAAGCAGAGGATGAGGGAGACACATTTAGTTTAACTGTCTCTCCCTGATTAAACTTGTTTCTTGGTGGTATTAAAATATTAATTACGTAATAATAAAAGATTAGGAGATATCACTTTATGGGCATTTCTTCATCCAGTTGCCCAAGAATGTTGGTCAGAAACAGCAGGAAGTTGAGATCTAAGAATTGTGCTTTGAAGCCAGACAGAGTAGGAAAGTCTGTGAGACTCTTATCTCCAATTAATCCCTAAAAAGCTAGAAGTAGAGCTGTTGCTCAAGTGGAAAAGTATAAACCTTGAGCACAAAGGCTCAGGACAGGGCCCAGGCCCTTGAGTGCAAGCCCCAGCACACACACACACACACACATACACACACACACACACACACACATACACACACTCACACACAGAGTAAAGGAAGTTCCTTAAGGGCTAAGTGCTTTACTCTAAGGCTCACACTTGCTAGGAAGTGCTTGACCATTCAGGAAGTCCCTGAATGCAACATGAAAAGACAGATGATGGGTCACATTGTAGTAATAAATGTCGAGTAGGCAAACACACAGAGAACTTTATAAATACACAACTATACTGAATCTTTCAAATTACTGTTCTCATAATTAGCTGGAATGGCTGAAAAAAAACATTCTGACCAAGAATATAATACAATGTTTTACTAATTAAAAAGTACTCATATGAACTGAGATTACTCATATGAACCAAATGATATATACATAAGGACTTCTTACATTTTGCAAAGGGAGAAAATATTTTTGTGATAACACTGAAAGAAATGGGTGTAATCCCACATGTATAATCCAGCACTTGGGAGGATGAGTCAGGAACCTCGTGATTCAAGGCCAGCTTGGGCCTCAGAACAAGACCCTACCTCAATGAAAAGGAAGGGAGGAAAAAAGGAAGAATAGGTTTTCATATTTTGGGTCCCAAAGAAAACTTTAAAAACAAAACACCTGACTTTGTAGGCCACATTCTTTGATCAAAAGCTGATCATCTATAGATGCATTAAAAAAAAGACCTAAACATTTTAAATAGTTAAAAGGTAAGTTACTCCTAGACATGCCATGAGTTAAAATGAAACAGAAGGTACCCTACAAATTTTCTATAAACCAGTCAAAGAAAACCACTTTCTGTTGGCTGACAGGATCTGAAAGTAGGACCTATGGGAACATGTACAACTCTCAACTGCTTTTGCAATACAAAGGTAAAGCAAAGGAATAAATAAATAAGGGAACTAAGTAGTCACTTCAAAAAGTTAGAAAAAGAGCCGGGCGCCTGTGGCTCATGCCTGTAATCCTAGCTACTGAGGAGGCTGAGATCTGAGGATCACACAGCTCAAAGCCAGCCCAGGCAGAAAATTCTGAGAGACTCTTATCTCCACTTAACCACCAGAAAACCGGAAGTGGTGCTGTAGCTCAAGCAGTAGAGCACTTGCCTTGAGCTGAAGAGCCCAGGGACAGTGCCCAACCTCAGAGTTCAAGCCTCATGACCGATCCCCCCCCAAAAAATGTTAGAAAAAGAAACCAGGAAGTTGGAATTAATAAAGAAAAGTAAAAGCTGGCATTAATGAAGTAGAAAAACAATAAAGGTAAAGAAGGGTAGGAAGGATAAATAGGAAAAATCTGCTGAAAAAGCTTATTGGATAGACTAATAAAAATAATTAACTTATTAGTCTTAAAAAAGGAAAAAAAGCAAATACAAGATATTAAGAATCAGAACAAATCATTACCATCGGTAACAGAAAATTAATATTCAAATGACTCATAGACAATTTTATGACAAAGGATATGAAAACCTATTGGAAATGTATAATTGCAGAATACAGGACAAATTTTTAAAGTTGGCCCAAGGAAAGAGGAAACACATGAACAAACCAGTGGCTACAGTAGTAATGAATGGTGAGGTGACTGGAGGTTTACTATTGAAAACAATTTAGGGCCAGGGGGTTGTTGTATGGCTCAAGCAGAGAGCACCGTCCAGCAAGCTTCAAGTCCTGAGTTCAAACTCTAGCACTGGCCCTGCCCCAAGTACTTTAGAGTCAGATAGCATCATCATTGACTTTTTGGGTCAGGTCATGGGGCCTGAACTCTGGGCCTGGGCGCTGTTCCTCAGCTCTTCAGCTCAAGGCTAGTGCTCTATCACTTGAGCCACAGCGCAACTTCCAGGTTTTTTTTTTTTTTAATGTGGTGCTGAGGAATTGAACCCAGGGCCTCAGGCATGCAAGGCAAGCGCTCTACCACTGAGCCACCTTCCCAGCCCCCATCATTGAGTTTAAATTTACCTCTAAGAGTAAAGTAAATCTGATCATTCCAATGTGAAATTATTGAAACCCTGTTCCTGTAACATCTACAAGGACCAGAAGTATCAGCATCACCTAGGACCTACTTATAAATGTAGGTTTTGCTGCTATAAGCCAAGGAAAAAGTGGGATTTTTTACCAGTCATAGGGTTTGAACTCATGGCCTGAGTGCTGTCCCTGAGCTTTTTTACTCAAGACTAGTACTCTACCACTTTGAGCCACAGCTCCACTTCTGTTTTTTAGGTGGTTAATTTGAAAATAAGGGTCTCACAGACTTGCCTGCCCAGGCTGGCTTCAAAGTGGGATCTTCAGATCTCAGCTTCCTGAGTAGCTAGGAATACAGGTGAGAGCCACTGTGCTTGGCTGAAGAGTTTTTATTTAATTTTTTTTAATATACAAATTGAGAAGAAAGATGACCACCAACCTAGCATTAAACATACAGCCAATGTGAATTGGCAATAGAGAGAAGAACAAACATGAAATAAAAAAAGACCCATAAACATGAAATGACACTTACTAGTTAGGGAAATGGAAATTCCGTCTCACTGCTGCAAGACTGGTTATCATTAAGAATACAAACAACATGGGGCTGGGAAGGTGGCTCAGTGGTAGAGCACTTGCCTTGCATGCTCAAGGCCCTGGGTTCGATTCCTCAGCACCACATAAGAAAAAAGCCGGAAGTGGTGCTGTGGCTCAAGTGGTAGAGTGCTAGCCTTAAGCTGAAGAGCTGAGGGACAGCGCCCAGGCCCAGAGTTTAGGCCCCACGACCGGACCCAAAAAAAAAAAAAAAAGAATACAAACAAGAGGCTGGGAAGGTGGCTCAGCGGTAGAGTGCTTGCATGAGGCCCTGAGTTCGATTCCTCAACACCACATAAGCAGAAAAAGTTGGAAGTGGAGTTGTGGCTCAAGTGGTAGAGTGCTAGCCTTGAGCTGAAGAGCAGAGGGACAGTGCCCAGGCCCAGAGTTCAGGCCCCACAACCAACAAAAAAGAAAAGAAAAAAGAAAAAAAAAGAATACAAATAACAACAAATTCTATCAAGGATGTAGGGAAAAAGGAAACTATTACACCATTGATGTGAATGTATACTAGTGAAACCACCATGGAAATTAGTATGGAGAACCTGCTTCCAAAAACTAGAGTTATATATAACATGGATATATATATATATATATATATATATATATATATGTATAAAATGTCCAATGATCCCATTCTTGGGCATTATATGAGAGACTGAATGTCTGGATACAATAAAGTCACCTGCGTATCCATTGAAGCACAATAACAAAGTTATAGAAACAGTTCAAAAGCCCACAATGGATGAATGGATCAAAAAATGTGATACTCACACATACACACAAACACACACACAGGTGGAATTTTGTGCAGCCACCAGGAAGAATGAAATCATGTCATTTGTAGGTGAATAGATGTATCTGGGAAATCTCACACTGAGAGAAAGCAAGCCAGGCTCAGAAAGAAAAGGATGAATGCTTTCTCTCATATGCAGAACTGAGACCTAAAATACAACTTCCTATATAATTTACACAGGGGCATGTGCTTATATACATGATTTAGTTGACTGACATATCGTATGTACCGGAGTGAATCTCCATGAAGGCTACCTTTTGAACAACTAACCCACAGTTTAACAAAATGAGTATTAGGAAGCTGAAACAAGATTGTAAGGTGTGGGCTAATGAGGGGAGTAGATTCATGACAAAAGGAAGAGGGAACAATGCAGCAAGAAGACAATGTGCACAGGGGATGAAGTGGGAGCTTTGAAATGGGTCTGAGAAAAGGATGGAGGGGTGACTCTTAACAGAGAGCACTGGACACTTAGGTGGACACATGATAACTCCTTACTACCATCTTTTGAGGTTCAGAAAAAATAAAATATCACTAAGACCATAACATGACAAAGGAGGTCATCTGCCTCTTGTGAGTAAAATATGAGAAAGAGTGTCATTGTCATGCCAATTTGTAGAAACATGAAATGAAACAGTCTTTGGGAATGGCAATGTAACATTGGAACAATATTTATGAGCTCTTTAATATTGTGTCCATGTGGCTATCATCTAGTAAATGCCAAGCCTTCCCCCCCCCCCCCCCCCCCGCCAGTGCTGGGTTTGAGCTCAGAGTCTTGACCTTGCTGGATAGACATTCTACGCCTTTCTTCTTTAATTATTTTTCTGTACTGGCCCGAACTAGAATCCTCCTATTTCAACTTCCTGCATAGCTGAGATGACAGGCACACACTACCATGTCCAGTTATTAGTTGAGATAGGATCTCTAGAACTTTTTCCCAGGTTGACCACCTCTAACTGAGTCTCCTGATCTCTGCTTCCCAAGTAACTAGAATGAGAAGTACAATTCACCGCACCTGGATCCATACACATTTTGTTAAACAAATAAGGCTGTTTTGAAAAATGAAATACATATACTTGTTGACTCAAAAATTCCACTCTGAGGGACCAGTAACCTTGTAAATGCTGGGGCTACAGAAGAGAACACTAGCTAACCAACTTCATGAAGCTTACTTTCAAGATCTTCTTGCCCTCTTTAGTGGTACAAATGGGAAGTATATTTTCCTTTTATCCCAAAAGTCCAGGCAAGTTCCTTACCTCTGACATACTTACTAAGTATTTATCTAACAACAGTACTTTTCACGTTCTGTCCAGTTGCTGGATGGTTTTGGATATGTCTGACCTTTCCTTTTGGCTCCCAACTCTTTGAGGGGCAGAGGTTATCTTAAACACTGTAGGAACAACAGGCATTTGTTAGCTGACAGGTGTGATGCAAGAGTTAACACAGACAATGGGGTTGGAATGGAGGTGAAGCTGAGCGGACAGTTGTGCATGTGTCTGTGAAGGAATCCATGGTGGCTCTAGCTGGTGATTCTCAGAAGCAGGGGCAAATGAGAAGAGCATGGGTTCAGAAGGAAACCACGAGATTGAATGCAAGGAAACGTAAAAGCCAAGTGGGTTTTGTAGAACAGTGAAGAGTTGTAGAAATTTTTTTTTTTTTTTTTGGGTCCGGACGTGGGGCCTGAACTCTGGGCCTGAGCGCTGTCCCTCAACTCTTCAGCTCAAGGCTAGCGCTCTACCACTTGAGCCACAGCGCCACTTCCGGCTTTTTTCTTTTTGCTTATGTGGTGCTGAGGAATCGAACCCAGGGCCTTGAGCATGCAAGGCAAGCGCTCTACCACTGAGCCACCTTCCCAGCCCCAAGTTGTAGAAATTTTATGAGGACATTCCTGAAATGTCTGGACGGAACTATCCAGAAGTTAAGGTTATCAAAACACCTGCAAAGGTCATGGTAACTCCTAGGTAGGGCATCTGAGAACTTCCTGTTGAGGTGAATGAAGGGGTGATGACATTGGGTCAATGAGTCCCTGGGAAGAAGACAGTGAAACCCCTAGGATTGGAGTTGGAGGCCAGTGGCATTCCAACAGATTTGATGACTGAGTTAGACAACTGAAGGGACTTTGGGTCCTCACATTCTTGAAGAGCCTATAATGCCCTGCCTCCTCTCCTCTGTCCCTGCCCCATCAGCATAACATGCATGTGGAAGCAGTATGTAAATCAGCAAATGCCATGCAAATAAAGGCTTATGAAGAAGAGAGATGCCTGAAGTTTGGACATAGAGTTATGACCTGGTATCTTTAGCTCATTCACAGATGTCTACTTGTCCCTCAGATCTCAGCCCAGCAGTCCTGCTGATCTCTCCATGGCCCAAAGCCTTCTGCAATGCCTTTGGTAGGGAGGGCCATAGTTGCAAGTTAACAGTTGCTTGATTTGATTCCCATCTGTTTCTCTGCTCTCAGGTATGCACCAAAGGAGTGGGCTCCATGTCTCCTCTGTGGCCTTTCGAGAACTCAGTGCTAGCACACTGCAATCAGCTCATCAGGATTCATGAAAAGAATTAGGGAGAAAAAAGCTGGTAAGCACAGGCTACATAGAATGGAGTCAGCCAAGAGGAAGGAAACAAAACCATAGCTGTAGACAAAGCTGTAGAAAACTTCTCTAAAAAGGTCACCAACATTGATGTTTTAAGAAGTGAAAGTGCATATAGAATCTGAAGACACCCCAGATTAACTAGACTTAGATCTAAGGGCACCGCCTAAATCAATGGTTTAAATGAGACAAAGCTTTTGGGTGCCAATAGTCTCTGGGTCTTTTTATGAATTGAAATTGAAATCTATCCTCTTTCCCAAATCCATCCTATCAGGGCATTGAACACCTAGGTAACCTTGTTCCATGAAGCAAGAAGAAAACAGTCTATGGATTTAGTAGAGAAAATGGACCAGAGCTTTAAAACTCCAGCATGGAAAGCCAGGGGTGTGTATACTCATTGCTAGACAGGTTTCTAATTCCTAGGTGTTTGTTCACAGACCAGGCACTACAATGCATCTCAATTCAATTTGGTTTGCCTCTAGAAAAAAAAAAGTCCATGTCAACTGAGGATCTAGATCTTTTGTGCCAACATTCAATAATTCAATAACTTCCACACACTATTTCATGGCTGTTTTCTAAATTCAACCTCCATTTTGCTAGAGGAAACAATTGGAAGATATTTTTGTTCCTGCTTGATCCGATTGACTGGTGCTTATTTCCATAAGAATTCTAGAGAATTCTAGAAGTGATAAGAATATTGTGAACTTTCTATACAATCTGTGGGAAAAAAGTAATATCTTTGTTCCATGGTGGCTTCATCTTCTTTCTTCAGTGTATGGTAGAAACTTCAATGATTAAATTTAAAAACTACTGGAGCTGTGTACACAGTAATGTAAAAATGTACCATTTGCACATTCTGGTTTTCTGTTTTTGGTGGGGTTTGAACTCAGGGCTTCCTGTTCTTGCTTCAGATCTCAGCCTCTTGAGTAGCTAGGATTACAAGCATGAACCATCAGTGCCTGGCTCACTAGAATATTTTTAAGAGTAGTGGTTTAGTATCAGTTATATGGCTGTCCACCAATATTCCTATTTTTTTTCAAAAGCAGAACTCTAGATCTGTTAAGCAACAGTTGCTATTTCCTTCTCCTCCCAGCCCCTCACACCCACATCAGTGGCTACCTGATTTTTGGACAGGGTCTCAAAGCTCCACCTGGGTGGGTAACCTTCACATATTTCTGGGAGGAAAGAATAAGGGGTCACTAAGTCACTATGGCCGTGAGGGTGGCCATGTGGCTAACCCACAGGATCAATGATTTGATACCATTTTAAATGAAAAGGAAAGAAAATTCATAAATCTCAAAAGAGGGGCAGAGTGTAGGTAAAGACATGAGTTAATTTTCTGTGGAAAGGAGTAAACAGTTCAAAAAGCTACAGGAAAGGTCAAGTAGTCATTATTTTTGAAATATGTTGAATACACCTGATCCTATCCTCATTAGGATTTCACACTCAAGGAAAATAAATCAAGATCCCTGGCTGCCAGGTTCTTGTCCTTAAGTAGTGGTTAATGGAGCAAGTAATGATTATGTGTTTATCCATTGCCATACCAGTCTCCTGCATGCCTATGAAGATCTTTTTTCTTCAAATAAACTGACTTTGAATGACAAAGATAAAGATGGCTGTCTGATGCTTCATTTTTTAATACCCGGTTCTTTTATAGCATTAATACTAACTTGCTCACTATGGAAATGAATATGGCTTATGTGTGCTAAATGTTTACAAAGCACCTTTAGTCTATTGTCATGTCTATTTGCAAATGCCTCAGTGGAGAACACTATTATCATCTGCATCTTGTAGATGAGGAAATAAAAGCTTAGAACAGCTGAGGGATCTTCCATTCACAAAGATAGAGGCAGAGTCAGAATGAGACTCAAATACTCTGGGCAAATTTGGCAATGTCTTTAACTTCCTTGTATGTTAACCACAGCTAGAAAATTGCCTATTGGGCTGGGTGCTGGTAGCTTATGTTTGTAAGCCATTAAGTAGGGTGAAATTCAGACTGTGATGGTTTGAAGCTGTCTGGGTCAGAAAAGTCTGTGAGACTCTATTTCCAAAATAACAGCTAAAATGTCAGCCCAGAGGCATGGTTCAAGTGGTAAAACAAAAGCAAACCAATCTAGTACAAGGCACTGAGTTCAACCCAACTGGCAAAAAGACACACACACACACACACACACACACACACACACACACACACACACACACACACACACACACACACACACACAAAGACAAAAAAAGTAAGGAGCAGGGCACTGGTTGCTCATACCTGTATTCCTAACTATTTAGGAGGCTGAGATCTGAGGATCATGGTTTGAAGCCAGCCCAGGCAGGAAGTCCATGAAACTCTTATCACCAGTTAACCACTAGAAACAAAACAACAGTAGCTCTGTAGATCGAGTAGTAGAGCACTAGTCTTGAGCAAAAGAAGTCAAAGACAGCACCCAGGCCCAAGTTCTAGCCCCATGATTGACAAAAAGAAAGAAAGGAAGAAAGAAAGAAAGAAAGAAAGAAAGAAAGAAAGAAAGGAAGAAAGAAAGAAAGAAAGAAAGAAAGAAAGAAAGAAAGAAAGAAAGAAAGAAAGAAAGAAAGAGAAAAAGAGAAGTAAGAAAGTTGCCAATCAGTCATTAATATACACATGTATTCGATACTTACTATACAAGGCATTTGGGGTGCTATTGTGAGATCCAAAAGAATTGGTCCTTAAATGCTGGAATGAGTAACAATGACCACAACTAAACAAACAACTACAAATTTTCTATGTATTACAAAGAGATGTTTTAGGAGATTAAAACATAGGAACCTCACCTGGGTTGACATTCGAGTTGGGAGGGTTGGGTGTTGGTATTCACATTCAAGTTTGTATTGTTCAGTGTGAAAGTACAGTTACTGTTCAGGTGGGTTCAATTAAATAGTGGGTGGGCAGTCTTCTCCCCACCCAGACGAGCTGGAACTAGCTTTGGTATTTGCACAGGTCCGAGAAATAGACTGTACACAGGTTTTGTTTAAATACACGATATTTGAAACAAAAGTTTGCTTCAACACCTGGATGAGGTAATACACTCTCATGTAGGCTAGTGATAGCACTTAAACAAAGGGGAAGATAACAGGAAGGAACTTGGTTCTATTAAAAGAAACAAAGGAAACATGTTTCTTCAGTTATGTGTGGTTATGATATGCCTGGTTCTTTAGTGTTAATATAGACCTACATGTACATTAACTATTGTCATTGGATACTGTCACACCCAGAATCTACCACATGCTCAGTGGATGAGTAGCCTGGCCACATAATACGAAAGTATAATAACAAAGATTTCTTGCTGCTTCTCTGTAGATTACAGATTTAGACTACAAGAATTGTGTTTTCTGGGCTTTTCTGGCCAAAACAACTCTTTGGATACATGGGGTCATCTTGCCTCAGTCATTTTATCTTCTTCTAATATAATTTGCATATTATATATGCATAATATGAGTAACAATATAATGCTTATAGCCATCACAATTGCAAAAGACATTTAATGAAGCCAGAGATGTAAGAATCAGCATTATACCAAAAGAATATTGGTTATTATTAGGTTACCTTAGCTTGCTTGCTTTACTCATGGGGAGATTACACCATCATTTCTCTCTCTCTCTCTCTCTCTCTCTCCCTCTCTCTCTCTCTAATTTCCCAGATCAGATAAACAACTAACTTATTTTTGATGCGATGGAGAACATGAATGACTCATTTTGGTTTGGTCCCTTAGAGCCTAGCACAAGAGCTCAGTCCAGGTCAAATGCTTTCCATAGATGTCACTTACCATCTATCTGTGTTGATTTTGCAAATGTAGACAAATTATAGCCCCCAAGGAAAACCCACTTTTGCTGTTTTTGTGTATTAATTTTATTGAAACCAGTTGTTCTCATGTATTCATGTTCCTTAGATGACTGCTTTTGAACTGCACTGGCAGAGATGAATAGTTGTGACAGACTATTGGTTCACAAAGCCAAAGATATTTATTATTTGCATTTTTAAAACTCAGCTTGCTCTTAAATATCCTTCTGCTTCTTCCTCTGTTGGGTGAGATCTTGCCCTAAATTTGAATATTTTCTGCTTATACCTTACAGTCTCTATGTCTCTGTGCTCTCACCTTGTTGATATCCATATCTACTGGACAGTGTTAGAAATTCCTATGTTCTGGGAGCACTTTGGCAGGCCTGTCTCTAGAACATGTCTTCACCTGTGGCTGAGGTGCTTAAGGCTCTGCTCTGGGAGTATTACTGTACCATAAATCAAAGCTTTGTTTGGACAGAAGTTGCTTAGACTAGGCTCAAGACTTGATCAACATGCTCCTAAAAACACCTGGCCTCTACCTGGTTCCAATGACCCTTCTACCAACTATGGACATCTCATAGTCTGGGCCTAGATATTTAAGCTGGTTTTTTGTTGGTACTAGGGACTGAATTTAGTGCCTCACACTTGCTATGCAGATATTCTATCGCTTAAGCCATGTCTATAGCCACTTTCTGCATTGGATATTTTTGAGGATCTTGCTTTCTCCCTGGGCCAGCCTGGCTGCAATCCTCCTATTTATGTTCTCCCCCTCCTTTGCCCCCACGCTTGGATAACAGGCATGGAGCACTGTGCCCAGCCATTGAGAGTCTTGAAAACATTCTTCCCTGGCAGGCCTCAAATCACAATTCCCCTTTTATTTGTCAGCTTCCCAGGTAGCTAGGATTGCAGGCTTGCTCCTCTATGGTTGCTTTTGTTTATTTATTTTAATCAAACATTCAGGATGCACTTTCCATGCCCGTGCCTGAATACTGACTCAGAAAGTATCAGTGACTGAGTGTGATGGTACATGTCTGTAAATCCTACCACCTGGGAGGCTGAAGCAGGAGGATTATAAGCTTGAGGTTGTATTGGGCTACAATAAAGAGACTATGTAACCAAAAAAGAAAGGGAGAAAAGGAGAAAGGGGGAGGGAAGAAACAGAGGAGGGGGGAGGGAGCTCTCAGCTCTGAGCATAATTACCTGAGGGACATAGAAAAAAAAAAAAGACAAAGAGTTGGATGTGTGGCTCAAATGGTAGAGTGGCAGTCAATAAGTGAAAGCAAGCGTCAGGTAGCAAGTTCAAGTTCTGGTCTCCTACAAAAAGAAAAAGAAAAGAAAAGAAAGAAAGAAGGAAGGAAGGAAGGAAGGAAGGAAGGAAGGAAGGAAGGAAGGAAAGAAAGAAAGAAAGAAAGAAAGAAAGAAAGAAAGAAAGAAAGAAAGAAAGAAAGAAAGAAAGAAAGAAAGAAAGAAAGAAAGACCTCTTATTTACCCTTTCTCCTTCGCAAGCCTGTCATGTCATTAAGTTGGTCTGGGGAAGTAAGCACTGAAAACAACAAAACAGTCTTATATTTCCTGCTGCAGAGTGCTTTACTATGAATTGGGGTTTGTGATAGAGTAGGAAAGGCTTCAGTGAGAAAGCTTGGTCTCAGTTAGACTTTCAAAGAATATGTTGAACTTGGATAAGAATATTTTGGACTAAGTAATGAATTATGTGTATGCAATCTAAGTCCAGAAGTCTTCTTCTTTCCATCTGCCTCTCCCATTTCCTCTCTTGTCAGTTCCTACTTATACTAGAGACACCACCAGCACTAGAATAAAACCAGCACCCATAACAAAAAGAATGGTAAGAAACCTAAGCTAACCCACTGCTATATCCTGCCAATGAGGACCTGCAGCCCATTGTGATGCAGCAAGAGGTTAATGTTGACATCACCTGGACATTGGCCTCCCAACTCCACAACCATGTACCAAACAAACCTGTTTTTGATAAACCACTCAGCTTGTGGTATGCAGTCATAGCAATGGAACATGGATGAAGATGATTTTTTTTTTGAGTGTATAGGTCTTAGAGCTTGAACTTGGTCTGGTCTTTTTGTCCCTGAGCTTTTGTGTCCAAGGCTAGTGCTCTGTCACTTGAGCCACAGTTTTACTTCTGGCTTTTTGATAGTTAATTGGACATAAGAGTCTCATGGATTTTCCTGACTGATAGGGCTTTGAACCACATCCTCAGATCTCAGCCTCCTAAGTAGCAGCTAAGATTACAGGCGTGAGCCACCAGTAACTGGCATGCCTGGCTTCTTTTTTAAAGTTGTTTATCCTTTCTTTTTTTTTTTTTCATTATTTAGAGAATACTTTATTAGTTTCTGTAATCAAACCCACGTAGATAAGACCTTACATATTCAATACAGTTCGTTTACCCTGGTACAAATGGAAAAAAATTTAAGTTTAACATTTCTAGACCACAGGGCTGGGAAGGTGGCTCAGTGGTAGAGCGCTTTCCTTGCATGCATGAGGACCTGGGTTCGATTCCTCAGCACCACATAAGCAAAAAGAAAAAAGCCAGAAGTGGCACTGTGGCTCAAGTGGTAGAGTGCTAGCCTTGAGCTGAAGAGCTGAGGGACAGCACCCAGGCCCAGAGTTCAGGCCCCACAACTGGACCCCTGCGCCCCAAAAAACAAAAAAAAACATTTCTAGACCAATATGGCTATTAATTTCTGTACAATGCCAACTCAACATGGTAAACTGGGATACTTTTTCCAAAGTGTTTATCCTTTCTGTTACATTATTTTTAGTAAAATTGTTCATCTTGAGATACTTGTAGACTTATGTACTATGATAAGAAATACCAAGAGATTCTAGGTGTTCTTTCCCTGAGGAGTATAATTTTAACTTCAGATCCTTTATATAAAATCTGCTGGTATGTGGGGCTGGGAAGGTGGCTCAGTGGTAGAGCGCTTGCCTTGCATGCATGAGGCCCTGGGTTCGATTCCTTAGCACCACATAAGCAGAAAAAGCCGGAAGTGGCACTGTGTCTCAAGTGGTAGAACGCTAACCTTGAGCTGAAGAGCTTAGGGATGGCGCCCAGACCCAGAGTTCAGGCCCCATGACCAACAAAAAAAAAAAAGAAAAAAAAATCTGCTGGTATGGATCTGAAAAAGCACTCCTCAAAATTGAAAATGAAGCTGTAAGGGACAGGGCAGGGTATGGAGAAACAAAAGAGTTTCAGTTTCCCCTTTCTGGGAAATGAAAACTTAAGTGGCCATGGGAGGGACCAAGTTGGGGACTGTGGTGACAGGTGCTCCTCCCCCTAGTGTATCCCCTGCTCACGTGCTGAGGCATCCAGGCTGGGGGAGACCACAGGAGGAGGATCATTCTCTGCTGAGGTTCAACTGGCAGCCTCCATTTATGTCCAGTCTCCATGTCAGAATGTTGCAAGAGTGCTGCTCTGCCCATTTCAACTTCTGCCTTCCTGGTTTCCATTCTCACAGGAGCAAACAAATGTGGGCAGCAATGGGGCCAGCCTCTCTCAGGTTTCTAGTGACCTTAGAATTGCCACCTGATTTCTCAAGAGCACAGGGCTTTGTGAAGCATTTCACAGATCCACATCTAACAAGATGACTATAGACTTTCCCACCTATTACTTCATGTGTGCGTATGTGCGCTCATGCGTGTGCGTGCGCACATGCACCAGTACTAGGGCTTGAATTCAAGGGCCTGGGCACTGTCCCTGAGCTTCTTTTGCTCAAGGCTAGTCACACTTGAGCCACAGCACCGCTTCTGACTTTTTCTGAGTAGTTTGTTGGGGATGAGAGTCTCATGGTCTTTCCCGCCTGGACTGGCTTTGAACCACAATCCTCAGATCTCGACTTCCTGAGTAGTTAGGGTTAAACGTGTGAACCACAAGCACCCAACCCATTTATGACTTTTAACACTGCGTTGCCAAGAAGGAACACCTAGTCAAAAACAGGTGGCAGGAAAGGGGTTTATCCTTCTCCAATTCATTTTATTTTCTATTATTTACCTATGAGCTGCACGGCAGGTGTCCTGCTGAGTGAAAATGCAAAGCAGCAGGCTTGCGAGTCTGTGAGAAGGTTAGTGGGGTATATGTTCCCTTGCTACGGATAATTTTGACCTCCTCTTCGGTTGTAATGCTAATGTCATTGCTATTGCTACATTATGACTTGGTGTTTTGGTGCTGCTGGTATACTTGTTATCTTGGTGGGATAGTAGGATCCAACATGTTGGGCTTCATTGTGTACGTGACTTAAGACACTGAAGACATTCAGCAGGAAAGAAACATTATACTCCAACCACTAATAACACCCAATTCCAGGGCTCTGTAATTATGAGAAATAGAAAACTATTCATACATGTGAGATCCAGGCACATGGTTTTCTACATTGATACTAACCACCACTCGTTAATAGACTCCGAACAGAATGTTAATGTTTTACAACAACAATCTTGTCTAATCCTTCCATGTTTTTCTTTTATCTAATCCTTACACGCTGTTTTCATCTCCATTACACTGCTAGAGCAATCAATGCTCCCAAAGGTGAAGTTACTGCCAAAGTCCACATGGCTGGCAGGTGAAGCAAGATGTAGAGCAAAATCTGTCTGGCTTTGCAGATGCTCTAATTGTGTTATGTATAGCTGATGGAGCCTTTTGACTCCTTCCTTAAATAATGTTTGAGTTTTTCTCTCCCCGCCTCCCACCATACCCTTTCTGTGATACTGGGGATCCATTGCACATGCAAAGCATGAATTACATCCCAGCTGCAGAATGTTTTTTTAAAAAAATATTTTATTTTATTTTTTGTAAAGATGCTGTACAGAGGGGTCAGAATGTTTTCTGTTATTGTTGTTTGTTCCAAAACAGGAGCTTGAGCTAAGGGGCTGAGCACAGCCCTTAGCTCTTTTGTTCAAGGATGGTGTTCTATCACTTAAGCCACAGCCCCACTTAGGGCTTTTCTGGTGGTAAATTAATTAAGATAAAAACCATAGAGATAGAAAAAAAGAGAGAGAATGAGAAACAGTTGTACCCAGATAGCAGCTGTGGTGGGCCGTTTTGAAGATATCCCCAGGATTTTGTCATCCTTTGGCATTGCCTGGCTTGCTTAATTTGAAAAGTGAAACTTAAACTACTTCTTATAAATGCCTACATTGAAGTAAAACAAAACTTAAAATTGGTCATGCAGAAACCATTGGTGACCCTTTAGTTGCATAACTAGGGGAATTGTTAGTAGACTAAGTAAAGCACTGCACATCTATCACTAGTTGAACATTTCTTTTGCTTCTCTTTCATGTTAGCTCTATAAAAGCCTTCCCTTTCATTTTCTTTTTTTCTTTCTTTTTTGTCAGTCATGGGGTTTGAACTCTGGGCCTGGGCGCTGTCCCTCAGCTCTTCAGCTCAAGGCTAGTGCTCTACCACTTCAGCCACAGCTCCACTTCCAGTTTTCTGAGTGGTTTATTGGAGATAAGAGTCTCATGGACTTTTCTGCCGAAGCTGGCTTTGAACTGTGATCCTCAGATCTCAGCCTTCTGAGTAGCTGGGATTACAGGCGTGAGCCACTTGTGTCCAGCTTCCCTTTCATTTTCTCTGGGAGCCCTTTGGTTATTCTTGATTATTGAATTGCTCTGTGGTCAAATAGACTCTTTAAATTTTCATTGGCCTCAGTTTGCCTTTTTTGGTGCTGATCCTGGGGCTTGAAGTAAGGTCTTGGGCACTGTCCCTGAAGTTTTGTGCTCAAGGCTAGCACTACCTTGTGAGCCATAGCTCCATTTCTGGTTTTTCAGTGGTTAATTGGAAATAAGAGTTTCACAGACTATCTTGCCCAGGCTGGCTTCAAACTGTGATTCTCAGATCTCAGCTTCCTGAGTCGCTAGAATTACAGGTGTGAGCCACTGACACCCAGCTCAGTTTAACACTGGTGAAAATTCCTACTTTGCCTGACTATTGAGTAATCTGACAATGGTCATTGAAGTAGATGATGGAAGCCCAGTCAAGCTCTCTGCCCCAAGGTACAGGTGGTGTCTGTGATGGCAGCTGGCTGGTCTCTGTGCTCACCCTTGGTGTGGGATCTGAGGGATGCCAGGCTAGGCTAGGGAAGGCTGGGCCTTGCCCAGCACATATCAGAGCAAGCATATTTTCTGATCCAACAAGGATAGCAGTCTACCTTTAGAATAATGACCAAAAAGCCAGAACTGGAGTGGTGGCTCAAGTGGTAAGAGTACTAGCCTTAAGACTAGTGGGTATCCGAGAGGGAAATTTGGTAGGGACCAATAAGTGGTACTCCACCAAACACTGAACAATTGTATTGGAGAAGGCAAAAAAATGCAAAAAATAAAAATAAGGCCTGTAGAAGGAAGTCCATGTCAGAGCATCTGACTCAAGCCCAGGATAGGTTGACCAGTGTGTCCCTTAAGAGTGTGTGGTTGCCCGAAGACCAATGGAATAGAATAGAAGATCCTGAAATAAATTCACATGCCTACAGTCATCTGATATTTGACAGAGGAGCCAAAGACATACAATGGAAGAAACACAGCCTCTTCAACCACTGGTGCTGGGAAAACTGGGCAGCCACCTGCAGAAAACTAAAAGTGGACCCCAGCCTGTCACCATGCACCAACATCAACTCAAAATGGATTAAAGACCTTAACATTAAACCTGAATCTCTGAAACTACTGCAGGGCAGAGTAGGAGAGACACTTGAACTTATAGGCACAGGAAGGAACTTCCTGAACCAGAGTCCCAGAGAGAGACTCGACAAATGGGACTACCTTAAAATAAAAAGCTTCTGCACAGCTAAAGCTATCGAAACTAGAAAGGTAACCAACTAATTGGGAAAAAATATTTACCAGCAATATATCAGACAAGGGGTTAATATCTAGCATATACAGGGAACTCAAAAAACTAATCCCTCCCAAACCTAACAAACCAATTACTAAATGGGCAAGGGAACTAAAGAGAGACTTCTCAGATGAAGAGATAAAAATGGCAAAGAAACACATGAGGAAATGTTCACTGTCCCTGATAGTGAAGGAAATGAAAATAAAGACAACCCTGACATACCACCTTATCCCAGTCAGAATGGCCCACATCCTCAAGTCAGCCAACCACAAACGCTGGAGGGGATGTGGAGAAAGAGGAACCCTATTACACTGCTGGTGGGAATGTACACTTATACAACCACTTTGAAAAGCAGTCTGGAGGGTCCTCAGAAAGCTAAATATTGACCTCCCTTATGACCCAGTCATACCACTTCTAGGCATCTATACTGAACAACAGGAACCAGTATACAAGGACACATGCACCTCCATGTTTATTGAAGCACTGTTCACAATAGCCAGGATATGGAAACAACCCAGATGTCCCACCACAGATGAATGGATCCAAAAATTGTGGTATCTATACACAATGGTATATTATGCAGCCATTAGAAATGACAAAATAATGGCATTTGCAGGGAAATGGATGGAGCTAGAAGAAATCATGTTGAGCGAGGTAAGCCAAGAGCAAAGATACAAACGGTACACGGTCTCCCTGATAAGTGGATGTTAAATCCAAAATATTAGGTGATACGACAAAATAAACAGGACTTAAGAAACAAAGAACTTCCACTCATCTGGTCGAATCACTACTAAATAACCCCATGCTGCTGATCACATGTATGGTATATATGTGCACACCAGAGGGAAACCAGGAGGACGACACAGAACTAGAGGGTATCAGGGAAAAGCAAGAACAGTAGGATCCATCAGCTGCACTGGACATTGACCAAAGTGAACTAAGCAACTCAATGGCAGAGATGGGAGGGAGGGAACAAGTGGGAAAGAGGGAACAGCTGATGCTTTGCAAAAAAAAAAAAGAAATGTACATATCACCCCATGGGGAAGAAATAACTATTGCAAAGCTCATAGAACTCATAAATGTTATAGACCGTGATAGACAATTTGCTCTAGGAAAGTTTGAATGTGTTTGTGACTTTAACTGAGCATCACTATCCCACAATACTGTGAAATTTGGGAAATCATGTAACCACTTAATCACAATAAAAAATTTGAAAAAAAAAGTGCGTGGTTGCAACAGAATTGTGGTAACTTGCATGAGCTCAAGGTGATTCAAATCTTTAGATCAGGCATATGGACAAATGCTGTCAAGCCATTTCCTGAATATTCCACCTACATACTCTGAGAACAGAGAAGGGGGAAGCCCCTGAGGGGAAACCTGGGGGGAAAAGGTATCAAATTCATCTATTTTGAACTCCCACATTCAAAATTTCTGTGTCACATGTTTAGTTTTTAAAATGTGTGTGGATCACTGGGCACCAGTGGTTCACACTGTAAACCTTGCTCCTGAGGAGGCTGAGATCTGAGGATCACAGTTTGAAGCCAGCCCAGAGAGGAAAGTCTCTGAAACTCTTATCTCCAATTCACCACCCCTCCACCAAAAAAAGAAGGAAACAAAAAAACTGGAAGTGGAGTGCAGTGCTAGCCTTGAGCATGAAAGCCAGCACCTAGGCCCCGAGTTCAAGTCCTAGGACTGGCACAAAAAGAAAGGAAAAAGGTGTGGATTTTCCATTTTACTCCACTAATATATCCACACTTTTCTCAGCATTAAAGTGTGTGACTTTAGCACTATCATGGAGAGTCATTCCTGTTTGATCTGGCCTGTTCGGTATACTTAGTCTACTTCAGTCTCTCATCGCCTATCTCTGGGGATATATTTACTGCAACTTGAGAAGCAGGAATTTGTATAAAAAGTACATTATGATTTATGTATAGAAATGATGTTGTATAGAAACTCTCAATACAGCATGTTTTTTTTCTTCATAATGAAAATTAAAGAACTTCTCTAGGATCTGATGTCTATCCATCTTATTCAATTTAGACTGTTATAAAGAAAAAGTGCTTAGATTGGGTGACTTCAAAATCTTTACCAATGAGCTACATCCCTAACTCCCAATAATTTTATGATGACCTAGAAAGACAAGTTCAAGTTTAAACTTCTTATACTTCATGGGATTCTAAATAAATTCTGGAGAGAGAGCTGGTTCTTTGGCTATTCATCCCTGGTCTATGTGGGCAGTTGCCTTTCTTTCTACCAGTGTCTCCTTTCATTCTGCAAAGGGCCTGGATGCACATGTGTGGATTCTCTGAATGGCTTAATCTCAGCTCTAGCCATTCCTCTCTATCAAACACATGTCCTTTGGGTATCTCTGAGGACTAGGGATGTATTCTTTAGCTGAGAAGTCTACTCTTGAAAGGACAAAGAAGAGCTTCATGAGCCCTATAAATGGGCGCAGGACTGCTTAGGAATGCATCTGTAGTTACAGGAACTCAGCGTGGTATAAATGACAGCTGTGTGGAACCCATGAAGGTGTATCTCCTTGCCCTGTGCGTAGGAGTGTGGTAAAAGGACTGGTGAGTGAGCCCCGTAACCACAGAGACTAGAATTTGCTTAGGTCTAAATAGTATGGTGGGAAAAGAAAAATGCATGCTCTTCCCACCGCCACCAAATAGATCCTCTAACTTCTAAGAAAATTCTACAAACTTTGAAACACTAGAGTTACTACTTTTATGTCCCTAGAAACTGGAGAAAGGCTGAACTGTGAGTTCCTGTTGATGCAGAATGAATAGGAACAGAATATTGGACACAAGATGTTGGAAGTCACATGTTCAGTCCAAATCAGAGCCTGAGCATTCTGAAGGCCACAAGCTGTTGGGCAGTGCCTCCTGGGCCCTTCACACATGAGATCACAGGGTATCTCTGCTATTGCTAACTAATTCCATGCATCTCAAGCACCATATCAATGAAAAATTATTATTTTTTCTTTATTGAGATTAAATGATTACATAAATTTCACAGTATTGCGGGATTCTGATACTTAAAGTCACAAATACATTTTAACCTTCACTAGCCACATTGTCATTATCATAGTCTATAAAGTTACGGACTCTACAAATGTTGACACTATAGCTATTTTTTCCGAATCAGGTGATATGTACATTTCTTTCCTTTTGATTAGTGTAAGCTGTTCCTTCTTTCTCTTTCATTCCCTTCCTCCCATTGCTGCCCTTGTGTTGTTTAGTTCACTTTTATCAATGTCCAGGGCAGCTGATGGGCCCCTCTGCTGTATTTTGTTCTCTGATTCTGTACCCTACTCCTAGCTGTGCACAAGTATATACCATATGTGTGGTCAAGACCATGGAGTATCCTAAAAATGATGTGACAAATTAAGAAGAGGTCCTTTGTTTCTTGAGTCCTGTTTACTTTGTCATATCTCCTTGCATTTTGAATTTAATATCTGCATATAGGGAGATCACGTGCCATTTGTCTCTCTGGTCTTGGCTTGCCTCACTCAATATGGTTTGTTCTAGTTCCATCCATTTCCCTGCAAGTGCCATTATTTTGTCCTTTCTAATGGCTGCATAATATTCCATTGTTTAGGTACCACAATTTTTGGATCTATTCATCTGTAATGGGGCATCTGGCTTGTTTCCATATCTTGGCTATTGTGAACAGTGCAGTAATGAATGGAGGTGCATGTGTCCTTGTATCCTGTTTCACAGGAACCAGGGTAGATGCCTAGGGTAGCTCAGGGTAGATGCCTAGGAATGGTATGGGTGGGTTGTAGGGAAGTCCTATATTTAGTTTTCTGAGGAATCTCCAGACTGTTTTCCAGAGTGTTTATATTAGTGTACATTCCCACCAGCAGTATAATAGGGTTCCTCTTTCTCCACATCTCAGCCAGCATTTGTCATTGGCTGAATTTAGGATATGGGCCATTCTGACTGGGGTAAGGTGGTATCTCAGGATTGTTTTTATTTGCATTTCCTTTATGGCCACATTTCCTAATGTGTTTCTTTGCCATTTTTATCTCTTCTTCTGAGAAGTCTCTCTTTAGCTCCCTTGCCCATTTCATGATTGGTTTGTTAGATTTGGGAGGGATTACTTTCTTAAGTTCCCTGTATAATGGATATTGGGCCTTTGTCTGATATGTTGCTAGTAAATATTTTTCCTCAATTAGTTGGCTGTCTTTCTAGTTTGGTTGCTATGTCTTTAGCTGTGCAGAAACTTTTTTATTTTAAGGTAGTCCCATATGTCAAGTCTCTCTCCAATTTGTTGTGCCTCTGGGACTCTATTCAGGAAATTCCTGCCTGTGCCTATAAGTTCTAGTGTCTCTTCTACTCTATCCTGCAGTAGTTTCAGAGTTTCAGGTTTGATAATGAGATTTTTTTTTTTTTTTTTTGGTCGGTTGTGGGGCTTGAACTCTGGGCCTGGGCGCTGTCCCTCAGCTCTTCAGCTCAAAGCAAGCACTCTACCACTTGAGCTACAGCGCCACTTCCGGTTTTCTGGTGGTTTATTGGAGATAGGAGTCTCACGGTCTCTCCTGCCCGGGCTGGCTTTGAACCGCGATCCTCAGATCTCAGCCTTCTGAGTAGCTAGGATTACAGGCGTGAGCCACCAGCACTCGGCGATAATGAGATCTTTAATCCATTTTGAGTTGATGTTAGTGCATGGTGACAGGCTGGGGTCCACTTTTAGTTTTCTGCATGTGGCTGCCCAGTTTTCCCAGCACCAGTACTTGAAGAGGGTGTTTTTTTCCACTATATGTTTTTTGGCTCCTCTGTCAAATATCAGCTGACTCTAAGTATGTGATTTTATTTCTGGATCTTCCAATCTATTCCATTGGTCTTTGGGTCTATTTTTATGCCAACGCCAAGCTGTTTTTTGTTATTATGGCTCCGTAGTAGAGCTTGAGATCTGGTATTGTGATCCCTCTTGCCTTGTTTCTTTTGCCAAGAATTGCTTTGGCTATTCTGGGTCTTTTGTTGTTTCATATGAACTTTGGATTGTTTTCTCTATTTCAGTAAGGAATGCCATTGGGATTTTGATGGGAATTGCATTGAATTTGTATATCATTTTTGGCAGTATGGCCATTTTCATGATACTGATTCTACCTATCCATGAACATGGAAGGTATCCATTTTCTGGTATCCTCTTAGTTTTCACTAAATAGATCCTTTTAATGAGAAATTATTTAAGCATATTAACAACTAGCATACTGAAATAGCAGTAATTAAACCACTTGAAACTAAACCTCTGACATGTGGCGATCTAAGAAAAACACATTATACCCTGGAGAGTACGTACCTGATTAGGGAGCTTCAAATGCTAAAATGCTAACATACATACATATCACATGGCATATAACACTAATGGATATTGTGCATGTATATATACACACATGCGCGCACGCACGTACAACACATACACACACACACACACACACACACACACACACACACACACACACACACACACACACAGAGGAAATACAGATCTGAAGCATCAGCCCAGAGATGATTATTATCAGGTAGGACCCATTCTGTGCCATTATTGGCATATAAATATTCCCAGAGGGATTTCATAAATTTTGGATTTCATAAAAAATGCAAAAGTATAGAATGACTAAACCAGTTATGTTCACACAGTTCTAGATCAAAATACCATTTTCTACTTCCTGCCCACAAAGGAGCTATCAGTAGGGTTAACCTTTGTGGCCTGGGTTGGGTTTCCATGAAAGCTTGGATCCTGTTTGCAGGGTCATACTGTTCTCATCTCCACTCTTGAAGATGGCCTCTTCCTGCACTTGGGTCTTTTTTTTTTTTGCTTTGGCCTTGGTTCAAAATGTAGTCCTCACCACTGATTCTTCGTCAACTCCCTTAGATCAGGTCACTATATTGCCTGTGAAAGGTGAAAGTCAAAGACTTGCAATTTCTTCATGTGCAGGAGGAGTTGATTTAAGAACAGCACCTGCCCAGAGTAACATGACATGGTTGTTATGGTATACTTGTTCCCCTAAAAGGATGATCGTAGGACTTTGAACCCCCTCAATTTTGTTTTGCTGAGAAAAGGAAACCACTATCAAGTATTGTCACACTTCAATGACACTCTCTACGCAGTTTGTGCCCTGCATAATATTGGGCACCTGCTGGGCAGGCTCAGATTGTCCTGAGATTGTCCTGACACTCAACATGAGTAACTCCGTGATCTCAGGATATAAAAAAATTACTCTTCTTTTATCCTTTATCTGTTGTCTGCTTTTTAAGACACTTTAACAAGGCTTCTTCATGAGAGGGTAAAGGCATGAAAAAAGAGAACTGAATTTTATTTTTAAACAAAAAAAATAAAAAGCTCAGGGCAGCTGTTGAAAGTCTAAGAATTTCCCCTATTTCTTGCATTAAATTTATCTACATACTACCTGTTCCTCTTAATCACTGGAGAGTTTTGCTGATACTAAAACCTTCAGAAAATTCTAAGAAAATCATTTAATTATTATCACTTTTATTTTTGGTGCTGGTCCTGGGGTTTAAACTCAGGCCTGGGCATTGTCCCTGAGCTGTTTTGCTCAAGGTTAGCATTCTACCTCTTGAGCCACAGCTCTATTTCTGGCTTTTTGTGATTAATTGGAGATAAGAGTTCCACAGACTTTGCTACCTGGACTGGTTTGAACCATGATTCTTGGATCAGCCTCCTGAGCAGTTAGGATTACAGGCATATGCCATGGGTGCCTGGCTAGAGCTTTTCTGCAGATACCAAACTGGACTCAGAAGACCTCACAGTACATTTCTTATTGTCACCATTGTTTGCTCTAAGAACTCAGTGCAGCAGCTACTTGGGCCCCTGAGACATGTTTTTTTTTTTGGCATTTCATTGCAATTAGCTGCAGGGGATAGCTTGTGATACCCCTGTATGGCATCGATTAATAGCTTTTCATTTCCCACTGGCAAGGAGCTCAGTACTATGTCCCAATCAAAGGACCCAACCTGTAATTCCTATCTGTAGATATATCTTCTTCCCAATACCATTTTTGTACCAGTCAGACTTGGTAATAGATCAGAGTCCAAACATAATCTGGACAGTAAAGTAATATGAGTTATTATTAGGAGCCAGGCACCCATGACTCATGCTTGTAATCTTAGTTATATAGGGATAGGGGACTGAGACTGGGAGGATCCTGGTGCCAGACCAGCCTAGGCAGAAAAGTCCAAGAGACTTGGTCTCCACAGGGTAAAGCTGGATATGGTGGCCCATATCTACAATGCAGCAATGATAGACAGACTAAAGGAAGCAGAGCCTCAGCTCAGGTGGATGCTTGGTTGGGAAGCGAGACCCTATCCTAACAAGAACCAGTGGAAAACAGGGTTGGAGGCATGGTTCAACAATATTGCAAGCATTGCAAGTGTCCAGCCCTGAGTTCAAACCCTAATTTGGTCTCCCCACCCCCAAATTTGTTAACTAAGGAAATTATTATAAAAGGTAAGAGGAACTCATAAGAATACTTTAGGGCTGATAAAAGTATCCAAGGAAGAAAAACTTGAAAGGAGTCCCTCTTAGACTGGAACTCAAGACTTGTTAGAGAAGAGGCTGTTGCAGCCCACTGGACAAGTTTGCCAGGCTGAGCCAGACAGGACTTGTCTATAGTCACTAGAGAAGCAGGAGACACCTTCTAGTAGCTTGAGAAATGTGAAGGACAAGGAAATCATGGCCAGAACTGGGCAGTATGGAACATGTACCAAGGATGGCACCCCCACTACAGGGTAGAGGAAGAACAAGGCTGGTGAATAGTCTGTGTGGAAGTTTAGGATAGTAAGAGTCCATTTACCATCTTGGTACCATGAGGCCTGCTGTTAGGTGGGTTTGAAATGGGGTTTGGTTACCAGGTTGGGTTGGAGAACTTGCCAAGGACTCTATGTTCTGTGTGTGCAGCTGCTGTATTTGATTCTAAGATTGACATGACAATAAACCATAGTCTGGTACTTAACAGAAATTTATTTCCTCATAGTTTGGAGGCTAGAAGTCCCATCAAGTGTTGGCAAGGAAGGATCTCTTTCCTTGGCTCGTACTTGTTCTTCTGCTTTAAGGTTGAGTGAGCAACTACTGATCTCAACCTTAATCATCTTCAAAACTCTATCTTCATATTAGGCTGAGGTAGAAGAGGAGGAAGAGAAAAGAGGAAAAAGTGAAAAGAAAGCCACATTCTGAGGTACTAGGGGATAGGAATTCAACACATCAGTTTGGCAAGGACAAAATTCAGTCATCACATCTGGGATGGATTGTTATGGCTGCTGACAAAAAGCAAGAGGCAGACTTGAACCAAGAAAAGGAGCCCCTTCTCTCTGAAGTATCTCTCTAATACCTTGCACCTCTAGCTTAAGATCATGCAAACTAGGCAGAGAGATAAACTAACAGGGCTCAGCTCTAGTAGGGCAGAGTAGGCACTGAAGGATGGATGTAGAGCTGACGAGCAAAAAAGTTTCCCCCTTCCTTCTTTTCTCCCTCTTTCAGTGGTAAGAGCGAGAACTGTGTAGCTCAGGCTCACTTCAAACTTGAGACATAAATGGAGGCTAAAGAGGTAGGTATAGTTTGCTTTAAGTCATTTAATTAACAACTGCATGGACTTAAATGTTCATTCTATTAATTCTACCATGGCAACAACCTTTTCTGGATAGGATAAATTATATCTGTAAGCTAAGTTCTCTGAAAGTAAAGTTAGGGGATGAGTGATTTTCACTATGGTGTGACTTTTTAGAAAAAGGGAGGCTGAGAAGTGCCTTTAATCTGCACTTGTATGCTGGGACTTATATATAGTATTTGAAAAGTTAGGCCTGGTGGTGTCCCAGAGGCATGGCATGAGGGGGCTGAATGTGATCTGTGATCAGTGAGACCACAGAGCCTCTAAGAAGGCTGAGCTAGAAAACAGGGTGTGGGATGATTGTGAAGATTTTTTTCTTCTAATTTACTGCTAATTTTAAAGGTGATGTACGGAGGGATTGCAATTATGAGTGAGGTAATGAGTACATTTCCTTTCAGTTTCTTCCCTTGCCTCCCAATGGTGAAAACATTTTATCATTAGCAGGGAAACCCAGAAAAAGAGGGAGACAGCACTTGTGATACATGTTTTAGAGCTAGTTCTCACCCCACTGTCCACAGTCTAAAAGTCCAATTACAGGCTTCAACCTCACAAACCCAGAGTGGCTGAGGCATAAGGGCTTTGGGATTGATGTCAACTCAGTCCTTATGTGTTCCTGGCAGCATCCTGCTGTTGTCTTGGATACAGCGACCTGTCTCATATATGGATGGCTAATATGCCTCTCTCCAATCCAAACTGCTTTGAGCTCTTGATTGTAGTGGCAAATCACCCATTTTACCTTTTCTACCTACCCTCTTACCCACCTGTATTACCTCAGCCTTTCTACAGTCAGGAGAAATGGAAAAGAACTAAAATAACTCTATTAAGTTTAAGCTGCCTTTTTTGTGAGTGTGTGTTAGGCGTTGTTCCTGAGCTTATTATAGAGGTGATGTACAGAGGGGTACATTTACATATGTCAGGTAGTAAGTACATTTCCTTTTGTAGTGTCATCTGTTTTCTCATTCTCTCTCATTTCCTCTCTCCCATCTCCACTCAGGAAATCTCAGCCTCTTGAGCAGCCAGGAATACAGGTGCGAGCCACTAGTACCCAGCTTTAAGTAACAGCATGTATAAATTAACCTATTCTCCTGTTCCAACTAATCATGAATATCTCCAATATTTTTATTGATTCTAAGATTAGTTTGATTTTTAACTTCCATCAACTAACTAGAAAATGAAATAAAACTGAAAGACATTGCAATTATCTCCCTCTAATTGGAGCCAGGGCTAATATAAAATAGATTTTTTCTTTGTCAGTCATGGGGCCTGAACTCAGGGCCTAGATGCTATTCCTGAGTTTTTTCCTTGCTCAAGGCTAGCACTCATCACTCTGAGCCACAGCTCCACTCCCAGTTTTTTAGGTGGTTAATTGGAGATAAAGATCTCAGCCTCCTAGGTAGTTAGGACTACAGGCATGAGCCTCCAGTCCCCTGCAGAAAGTTGTTTTTAAGAAAACAGAAATCAATATAGCTTTAAATAGTGTGTATCTTGATAGTATGAAAATTAGACAAAAATACAGGTAACACGTTTCCTTAATAGAGAACAGAGCTCCCGGTTTTCCCTTTCACTCCCTGTGCTGCAGGTGACAGCTGTGGCTACCATCCCCAGTCTAAATACTTCCAGTGGCTCAGTGTTTGCCGAATAAACAGCTAAATAGATTTTCCTATGCTTATTTCTGGCATACTTAAGGGCTTATGTTTGCTGCCTACTGCTGTCATCGTTATTAGGCAAGTTAACACTTACTGCTGCCCACCACCCATACAGACATCACTTCCCTGCCCTTGAAAACCAGGTAAGTCAAGCAAAATATATTCGGGCTACAACTATAAATGTCAAAGCAGGGTGGGGTAGGGAGGGAAACAATGAAGAGCAGAGACAGGAAACAAGAGTGGTATTTGGTGGCAAGTTTTGACAGAGTAGCTAAGAAGAGCCTTTCTGAGGGCAATATTTAAGAGATCTGAAGTGCAGAAACAGGACATAATTTTCACTAAAGAAAAAGTGAACAGCATATGCAAAATCCATGGGGGTAGGGCGCTGGCCAGTCTGACTCAGATGTTGAAGTAAACAGCCTGGTGTACAAAACATATGCAGAAATGAGGCCAGATCATGGAGGCCCAGCAGATAACAGTGTTGAGCGTGAAGTGAGAGGCCTGGGGAGATTCTGGAAGGTTCTGGGTGGAGGGATGAACTGACTTTACTTATGCTTTTAAAGAATTACTCCAGTGGCTGTGTTGGAAACAATGAAGTGGGTAGGAAGGAAATAGTTATTTAAATAATCTGTCAATGTTTTACAAATTGTTTTGATGGGATAAAGAAATAGAGATTAAAACCACCCCCAGGTGACTGCTTATAGTGGTCACTGTGATTGCCCATGGACGAATCTCTCAAAGACAAGTCAGGTTTGGTAACAACATGGCTATAATACATAAAAATTTTATTTGCTATTTAAATTATTATAAAACACAATGTAATATTTTCCTAAATTACAGCTTTTAGTTGAGGGTGATGGTTACAAAGAATAACAATATTCTCCAATTTTCCATTAGAACTTTTTTCCCCTAAAAAAAGTTCATTTTCCTACAGATCAAGAAGACAGTTATTTAGATAAGATACATATCAGGTTTTCTCTAAAGTGCTAAAACTCATCCAATTCCTACAACTTTTTAAAAGGCAAAAGAATGTATCAACTTAATCCCAAAGAGCCCCTAATTTTTGAGACTAGAGACAATTTTGCTAGGAAACAGCTGAATTACTTGAATCAAGGAAAATATGCTCTAAATCTTCATCTGGTTCTTCTTTAACATATTGTAACTGGCTAGTCATTCAAATCTAATAATGTGGCTATAAGAACTGAGAATGTTTTTAAAAAAATATTTTCATAATTCCTAGATAAACTATTTGCTAATTTTCGTTTTTAGGTGCTGAGGATATTCAGAGCCTGGCACATTCTGGGTATGTGCTCTGCTACTGAACTTCATTCCCATCCTATGGTTTTTAAGGAGAATTGTCTTATGATGTAGCTTGTAGCCCAGGCTGGTCTTGAACTCTTGATCCTCCTGTTTCTACTTCCTGAATGCTGGGATTAAAGGTGTGTTACTTCTCCTAGTTCATTGGCCAATTTCCCATTCTACTATCTTTGTTTGTTTATTTGATCTGTCTTCTTTTCTTTCCATAAATTTCCAAGGATGATCCCTAAAAAAAGGATCATTCCTACTGTTCGGTTGGAGACAAATTTATGCCAACAATCTGCAGGACTGTGGATGTCTAGAGTATAAATCTGTAAGAGAATAACACAATGCTTCATTAGAATCTAGCCTGGACTTTGGGGCAATCACAAATAAACAGATGAATACAGAGAAGGAAATAGTATTTAGTTATAGAATTTTAAATAATGAGAAACCCTTCTTATGTCCCAAATTATCTTCCAATATAGAAAAACCTATCATAATTTTCACTGGGAAATATCTAAGCTGTTTAAATTTATTAAAAAACCTCTGGCTGATAAGCTTAAAAAGCCAAATATGGCATGTTTTTGCTTATATGTGGAATTAAGACCTGTTGTTGTAACAATAACAATAAAGGGGGGCAGTGGGACAGGGAATCAGAGGTACTGGTGATGAACATGATCAAGGTACATTACATAATACACACATCTACATACATGTATATGTTTACATACACATATATGTATACATATATATGTATATATGAAGGTATAATAAAACCTGCTAAATACTAAATACTGTTGGATGAAAAGGGAGGCATAAAGGGGCTAAGGAATATAATAGTGAGGGTGAATTGGATCAAAGTACATTGTACATACTTGGAAATATCACAATGAAATTCCTTGGTATAACTAATGTACACTCATAAAAAAGAAAGAAACAAAAAACCCTTTCTGGCTGAGAAGCTTGAAAATGCTTTGAGAGGCAGGAGGTTACTTTAAAGGACGTTGGTGGCTCATGTCTATAATCCCAGCTACTCTGAAGGCTGAGATCTGAAGATCACAGAAGCCATCCTGGGCACAAAAAACTGGAGAGTTAATCATCAAAAAGCCAGAAGTGGTGCTGTGGCTCAAATGGTAAGAGAGCTAGCCTTGAGCACAAAAGCTGAAGGACAGCACCTTGGCCCTGAGTTCAGCCTTAGGGTCAGAACGAAAAAGAAATCTGATTTGCTCCAATGTCTAATACTGACATCAAAGTTGATAGGACACCACATGTGGAAAATCCCCCACCTGTGACTGCATAAGAAAGGCCGGTGCGCTAAAAATATCAGTAACAAGTTCGACAAGAAATATACTCACTACGTTACTTATGAAACTGTAACTGCTATGTACATCACCTTGACAATAAAATTAAAATTTAAATTAAAAAAAGAGCAATTGAGCCCTCAAGTTACTTATGTTCAATAACACTGTAAACAAATCAAATGGTTTACAAAGAGTGTAACATTCTATAGTATGATTAAAAATTAAATCTAGTAAAACATACAAATTTATAAAAGATGCACACAAAAAAGTTACCTTCAGGCTACAGGAATAACTAATATATAAAATACAAATGTTTTGTGCTTAGACTAAGGTTTCATTCCCCCAAACTGGGGGGGGGAAAAAAAAACCCAAAACAACTGTAAGGAAACGCCCACTTTGTAGGCCTAATCTCTGCCCTCCAAGGCAGCACTGTGCAGTAGGTGAGGCACCTCCCATTTCCGGTCTCAGATAGAAAAGGGGCCTCCAAAGAGTCAGATGGCGCTATTTTTTCCCTTTCCTTTTTAGAACAGGGCCTTGTCAGCTCTGCTGGCAATAAATCTTTTCTTCTACTTGACTTCTGTCTGTGTGGTCTTTTGGGTTACTTTGTTTGGGTTACTTCCTACCCAGGTTACATTTTCTCCTTCATTTGTGGCCCATAGGGGGATAGGCTCCCGGGTGGATTCGCTCCCTCCCCCAAATGACTGCCAGCAACCCCGGGACCTAACCCCCGATTCTAGGCAGACCCAAAAGACTGCTGAGCTGGTTTCCTAGTAGTCCTACCCCTAGGTAAGTGAAGAGTTTAGAGGCTTAGATTTCACTGTGCAGGCTCTGTTTCGCTCTCAGGGAGCTTCAGGGCCCACCCCAGAAAAACTTGGCCAAGTATCTAAGCTACATTTCTGAGGGCCTCCCTGGAGAAACGTGACAACATTTCCCACCGGTTGTTTCCCACTTTCTGAGTCAAATTGCACTGTGTAGGATGCTTCGCAGCAGCTTCTGGTTCCAGATCACTTACCATGGCCAGGACACAATCTAATATTCCTGACATTCCTCAGGACTCCCCCTTGGGTTTTCTCCTAAACAATCTAGAAATGCTTAACCTTGAGTCTGACATTGATTCACAGAAGCGAATACATTTCTGTACTGAGATCTGGCCCAAATACCCACTAGACAATCAGTCCACGTGGCCCATTCATGGGACACTGGATCCTCATATTATACAGAATCTATCCAACTTCTGCAGGCAGTTGGGCAAGTTAAAGGAAGCTAGCTACCTAGATGCCTTCTCTTTCTCTCCTTCCTCTGAAACTTCTTCCCGAGTCCTTGCATTCTCCTGCCCAACTCCTGGCCACAAGGCCACGGGCTTATAACCCAGACTCCATTTCGAACATGTGGGGCAACAGCCCCTCCCACTGCGCCCAAGGAGGTGGGACTTCTGCCAAAGGGGATGGGACTTCCGCCAAAGAGGGTGGGATTTCCTCCAGAGGAGGTGGAACTTGGGCCAGAGGTGGCAGCCCCCAGCCCGCCGGTCACCTGTCCCCGCACTCTCCGCTCCACGCCATCCAAGGCCACGCCCGCCCCCTTCCGTCGGCACCCCTTCCTCCCCCACAGGACAAAAGCGCACCTGGCCTGGCCACTGCCAACCAGCTGTCTCAGCTGAAAGATGCCCTGAAGGCTGTTGCGTGCCTGACAGAAGCATTGAGTACCACCCTTACCCAGGCCCAGAGCCTGCTCCAGACCAGAGTTCTCCCGTTCCGTGAGGTGGCAGGGGCTGGTGGTATAGTCACAGTGCGCACGCCGTTCTCATTAAATGGCCTAGCACAGATGGAGACGGGCCTGGGACCTTTCTCCGCCAATCCCACTGCCTCATCAAGGAGCTGGGCATGTGCTCCTATGGCGTGATGTATGATGTATACATCATCTTGCGTGATACCCTTCTACCAGGGGAACAGCGGGATGCTTGGGAAAAGGCCCGCCGCTATGCAGATGAGACCCACAGGACTATCCCCCATCACCCAACAGGGACTGAGGCAGTGCCAGACCTGGAACCTCACTGGGATTACAATTCCCCAGGAGGTCGCCAAAGGCAAAACCAATTTATTGCCTGCATAATGGAGGGTCTCAAACAGGCAGGCCCCAAAGCCATCAACTATGACAAAATGGCCACGGTCATACAAAAAAAAAAAAAAAAAAAAAGAAAACCCATCTGTCTTTCGGGCTCAGTATATTAACCTAGACCCCAAGTCTGTGGATGGAAAACGCTGTTTAATGACTCATTTTATTAATCCGCTCCAGACATCCAGGATAAGTTAAAAAAAAAAAACAACAACTAGACAGGGGCCCTTAACACCCACTAGTGAGGCTAGGGAGGCAGCCTTTAAGGTGTATCACGGCAGGGAGGAAAAGGCCAAACAGCTCAAGTACTAGATGCTAGCCAAAATCTACCAACCCCTTCCCGACAGGATCCATCGGAGACCTGCTATATCTGTGGTTGAAAGGGGCACTGGATGGAAACCTTCCCCCCCCCCCCCCCAGAAGCTCTGCTACTGATGTGGCCAGCCAGGCCTTGGGGGCCCAGCCTGCCCACAGCCACGTGAGCCAAACTGACCATGCCCCAACTGCAAAGTTTGAGGGCATTGGACTGTGGACTGTTCATCATCCTCTCCGGGATGGCGGCCATCTACTAAGGCCCCATTGCCCCCTCCTGGCACTCTGGGACTGGCAGCCAGAGAAGACTGAGGCAGCCCTGGACTCCTGGCCCCGACCACTCCTATCACTGAGCAGGAGCCCAGGGTGACAATCATCCTTTGCAGGTAGGATGACCTTGCTTTTGGTGGATACAGGTACTATGTAATTGGTACTCACTGAGTTCCATGGCTGTCTACCTAGCTGATACCTTCATAGTTGGGGTGGAGGGAAAACCTTACAACCTCCTCCCCCCACCCCTCTGCCCTGTCATTTGTCATTTTTCAGGAGTGACCGTCACTCCTTCCTTATTATTCCCCACTGCCCAGTTCCAATGCTGGGCAGAGACCTTTTGGCCAAATTTGGAGCCTCTATTACCCTACTACCTTCCCAACTGGCACAACAGGATATTGATTTGGCCTGCCCCGCAATCTCTTTGTTGATGGCTTTAATAGGCTCACCTAGCAACAGCTCAGAATTCCCTTTTCCACCCTCTGAGGTGGACCCCAAGGTGTGGGATACCCACAACCCCTCTTGCTAAACACCACCCTCCTATTCATATCTCTGAGGGACCCCCAATGCTTCCCTTCACAACCCCAGTACCCTGTCCCTCGCTGCAGTCTTCTGGGACTGCAACCAGTCAGAAAAGACTTACTAAGAAAAGGGCTGTTTGCCCCCACTGACTCTCCCTATAATACTCCCATTTTAGCAGTAGCCAAAACTAACAGTTCATTCCGCCTGGTACGGGACCTTCGCTTTATAAATGCTGCTGTTATCCCCCTACACCCTGTTGTGCCCAACCCCTATACACTGCTTTCCACAATCCCAGTGACTGGATTTAAAAGATGCCTTTTTTACTATCCCTTTAGCCCCCTCCTCCCAGGACCTTTTTGCCTTTATGTGGACTGACCCGGTCACCCAAACCTCGACTCAGCTCACCTGGACTGTGCTGCCGCAGGGTTCTGGGATAGTCCCCATCTGCTTGGCCAAGCTTTAGCAAGGGACTTAAGAGACCTAAATATAGAACCATCCACCCTTATCCAATATGTGGATGACATTCTCCTCTGCAGTCTCACCAAGCAATTGTGTTACAACCATGCGGTAATACTTCTTAACTTTCTGGCCTCCAGGGGATATCGAGTCTCACCCAATAAGATACAGGTCTTTCAAAAATCTGTGACTTATCTGGGTGTTCAACTCACTCCCACACACAAAGCCATCACTATCCCCAGGAAACAATGATTACTAAATACCCTACCCCCTCTAATAAGTCGGAGCTTCTCTCCTTCCTGGGTCTAGCTGGCTATCTCAGGTCTTGGATTCCTAACTACTCCCTTCTATCATGCCCCTTATATGAAGCAGCTAAAGGGCCACCAGAAGAAACCCTTTTATCTCCATGCTCTCTTATTTCTCCCTTCAGAAGACTCCAACGGGCCTTATTACAGGTCCGAGCTCTTAGGCTGTCAGATCTTTCACACCCGTTCTTTCTGTATGTAACTGAAAACCAGGGTTTTGCATTGGGAATTTTAGGTCAACAGATTGGACCTTCATTTGTCAAAATGCCTAGACCCCCACCGCTAGGGGCTGGGCTCCTTGCTTTCACGTTCTAGCCGCCTTCTGTCCTGAAACAGGAGTCGAAAAAACTAATCTTTGGTGCAAACCTTACCATCTTCTTTCCCACCATCATCTTTCTGAGCTACTAACCTATAAGGGGTTGCAAACTATATCTCCCTCCCGTATTCTCTCCCTTCAGGTGTTGCTGGTAGAGGACCCACGCTAACCTTCCAGTCCTGCCCTCCATTAAGCCCCTCTACCCTATTACTCATTCCAGATACAGAGACCTTACCAGCACACTCCTGTGTGCAGACTCTGGAGGACCTGCTACCTCACCCAGACCTTATTAGTGAAGGGCCATTAAAGGACTCACAGTTTACCTGGCTCACTGATGGTAGCTCCTTCCTTTGGGAAGGCTCACAGGTAGCTGGATATGCTGTTGTGTCAATCTCTCGTGTCGTGGAGTCTGGCCCTCTGCCTCTCCACACTACCAATCAACAGGCCAAATTAGTAGCCCTAACACGGGCCTTACAATTGGCCTCGGGACATTCCCTGACAGTGTATACAGACTCTAAATATGCTTTCTATACCATCCTTTCTCATGCAGCTATTTGGAAGGAACGAGGCCTACTAACAATGAAGGGAACCTTAGTAATAAATGGGTTCTATATTACTGACCTCTTAAAGGCCCCTTTCCTCAACCCTCAGCCTTCGGCATAGTTCATTGCAGGAGCCACAGGTCAGATGACTCAGTAATAACCAGGGGAAACAACCTGGCCGATGAAACTGCCAAGCGAGCTGCTATATCATCAAAACAATGGGCAGTAACACTGCCAATAATAGAGGATCCTGCTCCTCCCTCTAGGCAGGACATCCTTAAATACCTTCACCATCTTTTCCACCCCCAGATAGGGGCCTTAAGGGAGTTCCTAAAAATGGGACCAAAACACAATTCCTCACGCAGCTGTCACAAACCTGTGAAGTATGCCAAATACCAATGTGCGGCCATCTCCCTTCCCAACCCATCAGGCTCGAGGTAACCTCCCAGGAGTAGATTGGTAAATTGACTTCATCCATATGCCAACCGACCACAGGTACTTGCTGGTGCTGGCAGACATCCTTATGGGATGGATAGAGGCATTTCCCACCACCAAGAAGACCTCCTCTGTGTCTCAGCAATTCTTATAGGAAATAGTTCTGCTTTGGCCTGCCTGTTTCCATCCAGATGGACAATGGACTGGAATTTGTCTCCTCCCTGACCAGCTACTGGCCAGGTCTCTAAATATCTCCTGGTCTTTCCATATTCCCTATCGCCCCCAGTCCTTGGGAAAGGTGGAACGTGCTAACTGCTCCCTTAAGCAAACGCTGACCAAGCTGTCCCTTGAACTACATCTAGATTAGCTAAAGCTTTTACCTTTAGCTCTTTTCTGCTTAAGAGTCTTGCCAAAAAAACCCCAACATTAAGTCCTTTTGAAGTTATGTATGGCTGCCCACCTTTGCCTCCCCTATTTCAGACCTCGGACTCCCCTTGGCCCCCCTCCCCTCCCCTCTAATGTTTTCCCCTCTCCTTCAGCACCTGCACACTTTTCTCTGTTAGTATGTGGACAAATATGAATCTAAGCCCTCCACACTGCTCTCCGAGCCTTCCATCAAGGCTAGGGACCTAGTGTACGTTTCAAGAAATTACCTGCCACAGGCACTTAGTTCCACCAAGCTCTCTGCTAAGTGGGAGAGACCCTACTCAGTAACTCTCTACTCCCACAGCTGTGCAGTTTCAGGGCTGTCCACATTGGATTCACATCCGGCATGTTAAATGTCATGTGCCTGATGGACCCTCATATACATCTGAGCCAACCGGACCCCTATCTCTACAGATAAAAAAGGCTGGACCCAGTCTTCCTCCAGTCATTGAGGAACCAGAGGACCCTGCTATGGACAAGTAACACCTTCATAACCATCATGACCTTGGCCAACTTCATGTATAGTACCTGGCACCCTTCTCCCTTACAGTGTCCCCCGCCCTCAGCAATAAGTAGCTCCATTTGCCCATATTCCCTGCCCAGTACTGTACATATTAAACCAAAAAGCGGGGAAATGCAAGGAAACTCCCACTTTGCTGGCCTAATCTCTGCCCTCAATGGCAGCACTGCACAGTAGGTGAGGCATCTCCCACTTCTGGCCTCGGATATAAAAGGGGTCTCCAAAGAGCTAGACAGCGCCATTTTTCTCCCTTTCCTCTTTAGAACAGGGCCTTGTCAGCTCTGCTGGCAATAGATCTTTCCTTCTACGTGACTTCTGTCTGTGTGGTCTTTTGGGTTACTTTCTTTTCTTTTCTTTTTTTTGGGTCCGGTTGTGGGGCCTGAACTCTGGGCTTGGGTGCTGTCCCTCAGCTCTTTAGCTCAAGGCTAGCGCTCTACCACTTCAGCCACAGCGCCACTTCAGGCTTTTTTTCTTTTTGCTTATGTGGTGCTGAGGAATTGAACCCAGGGCTTCATGCATGCAAGGCAAGCGCTCTACCACTGAGCCACCTTCCCAGCCCTTTTGGGTTACTTTCTTTGGGTTACTTCCTACCCAGGTACACATTTTCTCCTTCAACAATAACCCCCCCCCCAAAAAAAAAACCCCCAGAATTTCAGACAAGGAATACTAAACTTATATCTAGAAAGTTCTTTCTTACACAGACAATCTGAAGTCTGCTATCTTGGAACACCTACTTGCTGGGTCTAGCTTTATCTTTGGAGCAGTCTCTCCACTGATAAAAAGCTGCATTTGGGCAGGACAACTCCTTTTACTAGGTGAGTTTTATAATAACCAAAAATGTAGTAGCCATACATTTACAATCTCCCTCATATATCATGAGGGCATCCAGAGACCCAGAACTGAAGCTAGTGACCAGAACATACACTTTCCCTTTTACTAGAGTAACTTTGCAAATATACCAAGAACTAACATTCTTTTGTTTGTTTGTTTGTTTTTGGGTGCTACTCCTGGAGCTTCAAACCCTGGGGCTTCAACTTTGCCTGGGCACTGTCCCTGAACTTTTTTTTTTTTTTTTGGTCGGTTGTGGAGCTTGAACTCTGGGCCTGGGTGCTGTCCCTCAGCTCTTCAGCTCAAGGCGAGTGCTCTACCACTTGAGCTACAGTGCCAGTTCTGGTTTTCTGGTGGTTTATTGGAGATAGGAGTCTGTCTTTCCTGCCCAGGCTGGCTTTGAACCAAGATCCTCAGATCTCAGCCTCCTGAGTAGCTAGGATTACAGGGGTGAGCCACCAGCGCCCGGCTTTCCCTGAGCTTTTTTGCTCAAGGGTAGCACTCTACCACTTGAGCCACAATTCCACTTTGGTAGTTTATTGGAGATAATAGTCTCATAGGCTTTCCTACTCAGCTGGCTTTGAACCATGATCCTTTCAGATTTCAGCCTCTTGAATAGGTAGGATTATAGGTGTAAGCCACTGGTGTGCCTGGCCATTCATTCATTTTTGAAAGGGAGTCTTGCTATATACCCCAGGCTAGCATCCTGCTCCAGATTCTCTTACTCTTTGCCTACTGAGTGCTGGGATTATAGGCATGTGCCAAGAAGCTTGGCTTCAACTGGTTATTTTTTATTATGGGGTCTGTGGACTAAAAATTAACATGACATTTTTTTTCTTCAAGTGATTTCCACATATTTCTTATATATCTGGTTATTCTCATATAGTTTGCCTCGCTCTGCCATCTAAATATTCAAGTATTTAAATATTAGGGATAGCCACTATCCAGACCAGACAATCTACTGATGATAATAATCCTTGGGAAGTTGAGTTATGGCCAGAAAGGGAAGCTGAGAAACTCAGAGGAAAATGGTGAAATCCTGGGCATCACCAACTCATAATTTAGAATTCTGGAAGTGGTGCTGTGGTTCAGAATTCATAGTGAGGAAAAAAAAGCAGGGAACACTGTATATAAGGTTTTGGTGTACTCATACTATGTTTCACAAGTCTTGCCTACATTGACAAGTAATCTGCCCTAATCTGCAAATCACAGATCTGCTAATTATAGCTCACAAATATGTTTTTTTGATATTTTTTATTGTAAAAATGCTGTACAAAGGTCACAAATATCTTATAGTCTCTTAAAACAAACAACACCCAGCACTGCTGATATAGATGTAATCTATTCATTAGTAATTGATTTATCTAAATTAAGGTTTTATTTACCCATTTAGTAAGTCAACAATGTAGACTCCCAATGTAAGCTTCTGGGAAGGGATGTAGTGCTGGTTACTGTCCAGCACTGAACTTCCTGCTATTGAGGCAGAGACTAGAAAGTTTAGCATTTCATGTTTCATGTGTCATTGGTTTCTATGCCAGTGGAATCCAAACTTCTGAATTAGTTTGCCAATATGACTAGGAACCCAGAAGGAAGAAGTTAGGTGCCTGTTCATATCTATAATCCTAGTCACTCAGGAAGCTGAGATCACACTTCAAAGCCAGCCTTGGCAAGGAAGTCTGTGAGACTTTTTATCTCTAATTAACAAGCAAAAAGCTAGAAGTGGAATTATGGCTCAAATGGTAGAGCACTAGCCTTGGCACAAAAGCTCACGGACAGTGCTTAGGCCTTGAGTTCAAGCCTGAGATCTGACACACACACAAAAGTAGTTCTTCAGATTGCTTCTGGGGTCAAATAATAATTCAACTCAAATCATAAGCTTCAAACAATTTCCCAGACACATCAGTTGTAGTTCCAGAAATTCAACAAGGCAAGTCCAGGGTCAGATTTTCATCATTTTCTCTAAAAATAATATAGCTAATTTTTAAAAAAATATAACTTGGGCCAGAGAGGGAACAATTTAAGGCAAGCCAAGCCAAATACTTGTTTCAAAAGTTCTTTGCCTTGAAAACACACACAGCATTTTAAGTAATTGCTATAATTTATACTGGTAAAAACTGAGGGAAAAGTAGGAAAAAGGTCAAACCTGGTGAGCCAGGTGGGCTCCGACAGCAGCCAGAGCGGTGTAGTAGGGTGCAGTCTGACTGCTGTTCACACCCACCAGGCTCAGTGCTCCCAGCATGGCAACACTGAAGCCACTGAGCCACTGCTTAGTGTTTTCTTTGAACAGCAGTGCTGTGGACTTCAGACCAATCAGAACATCGTCTTTCTTGTCCTAATATGGAAAATAATAAAGTTACTGAGAGTCACATATCATGAAATCCACATTTATTCTTTTTTGGGGGGGGGGTCCGGTTGTGGGGCCTGAACTCTGGGCCTGGGCGCTGTCCCTCAGCTCTTCAGCTCAAGGCTAGTGCTCTACCACTTGAGCCACAGTGCCACTTCCGGCTTTTTTTCTTTTTGCTTATGTGGTGCTGAGGAATCGAACCCAGGGCCTCATGCATGTAAGGCAAGTACTCTACTACTGAGCCACCTTCCCAGCCCTCCACATTTATTCTTTAGCAGTGTATTTTAGTAGTTTAACAGTCACAAAGTTGTATAGCCATCACCCCTATGTATAGAGGAAATATCTAGAAGAACAAACATGCAGATATATTACAATTAATATATATCAGATATATTCCTGAAATAACAAATTGATTAGAAGCAAACATGGAGGACACATCCAAGTTAAATACTACTGCTAAAATTAGTATCCAGTTCCAAGTCTGCACGCCATTCTGTTTCCTATACTCATAAGACTTTAACTACACTTTAAATATATTAGGATTAAACTCAACTCTTAATACACGTAGCTTCTTCCTACCTTAAGAGTTCTCAAGTCTCAATGTTATCTTGTACATTTAGTTTCAATCTTGCTAAAATCATGTATGTATAAAAATGCTCATTAGCCGGGTGCTGGTGGCTCATGCCTATAATCTTAGCTACTTAGGAGGCTGAGATTTGAAGATCATGGTTCAAAGCCAGCCTGGGCAAGAAAGTCCATGAGACTGTTATCTCCAATAAACCACCAGAAAAACTGGAAGTGGCGCTGTGGATCAAGTGGTAGAGTGCTAGCCTTGAGCTGAAGGATAGCACCCAGGCCCAACACACAACAACAACAAGCTCATTATACAACCATGTCCATCACACATTCCACTTGTGTTTGTTTTTGTTGGTCCTGGGGCCTGAACTCTAGGCCTGGGTGCTGTTCCTTAGCTCTTCAGCTCAAGGCTAGTGCTCTACCACTCGAGCCACAGAGCCACTTCTGGCTTTTTCTGCTTATGTGGTACTGAGGAATCAATCCCAAGGCCTCATGTATATGAGGCAAGCACTCTACCACTGAGCCACCTTCCCAGGCCTCCACTTGTTTTTTATAAACATAATTACATATTTGCTTATTTGTTATTATCCTAAAGTAGTTGTACAAAGGGGCTTCAATTCAACATGTCAGTTTGTGAGTACAATGCATCTTAATCAATGTCACCCTTTCATCATTTTCCTCCATCTCTCCCAAACCCACCTATCCCCTTAATTTACCTAGTTCTATTTTCACATACACATACACACTCTCTCTAATCCTATCTGATTTATTCCTTTCCTCTCCCATTAGTCCTTTCCCTTTAAGCAAAGAGAGGTCTCACACATTAGCTAAGCTCTACCTCTTGAGCCACAAATACCCAGATCTTTTGCTTGCATTGTTTTTGACAAGGGTCTAAGCGGGGCTGGCTTCAAACATGGGATCCCCTACTTACGCCTGTGTGGTTGGAAGGAAGCAGGGAGTCAGTGCCTCATGGTTTATGTCTTAGGCTGGGAATCAGGAAACCCTAAGACCAAATCCTGACGTGGCCATTGCATCTATGTGGTGCTGGGCTATATGACTTCTCTCTGGACTTGAAATAATAAAAAATTCCTTTCTTAAAAAAGGGTGAGGGATTAAAATTGTGTATGACCACATCCAGCTCAAAGCCTTGAGGCTTGAGCTCAAAGCCTCTCCCTTTTTGTCTTTTTCACTCACAGCTAGCACTCTACCATTTATGCCACATCACTTTGCTTTTTGGTGGTTAAATGGTTAAATTGTCACAAACTTTCCTTCCCTGGCTGGTTTCTAACCGCAGTCCTTAGATTTCAGCTTCCTGAGTAGCTAGAATTATAGGTGTAAACAACAGGTACCTGAAATAAAAACTAGGTCTTGGCAATACTCTCACATATAGCTGCTTGATCTTCTTACCCCCATAACTGTCTTTTGAAATTAGGATTGTGTGGTACTATTGGTGGTTGCCTGCTGAACTTCAAATGTATTTGCAGGCAGACAGCTTTGTAATGGCTTTTGACAGTCATATTTAAATTAAACAAAGTTAAGTATGTGTTTAGTGTAAGTTTTCTCCTTTTAGATTGCAATCACGTTCAGGGTGTAAGCTGTCTCTTTAAGTCTGTGAATCACAGTCTCCATGAGTATATGATATTTTATTGAAGAAGTGAATCTAAGTGAAGCATAACTTTTTTTTTTTTGGCTGGTCATGGGGCCTGAACTTTGGGCCTGGTGCTGTCCCTCAGCGTTTCAACTCAAGGCTAGTGCTGTACCACTTGAGCCACAGCGCCACTTCTAGCTTTTTCTGTTTTTGTGGTGCTGAGGAATCAAACCCAGGGCCTCATGCATGCAAGGCAAGCACTCTACCACTGAGCCACCTTCCCAGCCCCGAAGTATAACTTTTCTAATCACTGGCCCCAGACTTTATGGTATCTCTCCTAAACTACTGCCAAGCTTCACTTTGGAACTGAGGCTGATTTCAGATCTCTTTCTTTATATATTACATATAGGCAATGAAGTGATGAAAACAGGATGGAGAAGAAAACAGGATAAAATCCACACTGAAATTCAAGAAAAAGAAATTCATTACATCATGGAATATTTTCTTCTGGAGATGGTCTTGCTATAAAGCTCAGACTGGCCTTAACTTACTCTGTAGCCCAGGTTGGTCTTGAACCCATGATTCTCCTGCCTCAGCCTCACAAATTCTGGGGTTTTAGGCACATACCACCATGCCTGGCTTTTTGACATATCCTTTAAGTAAATAATTGAGAATGCACTGCCCTATTTTAAAAAAGTACTGATAAAAATATTTTTTAAAGCTCATGAATCTATCCATACCTCCCTAAAAGGTAACTAATTGCAATGATGCATGTGTCAATTTAATTTTGGCAATCACTTTATAATGAAATATCAAATCATGGGAGCATGGCTAAAGTAGTAGAGCACTTGCTTAGCATGCCAGAGGATTGGGTTCAATCTTCAATACTGCAAAAACAAAAATAAAAACAAAAGCACATTACTGGATTAGAGGTATATCAAGGAAGCTAGAAGTACAAGGCCCACCAAAAAATAACAGCAACAAAAGAAATCCCCCCAAACAAAAAAATATCTAATTGTCACACTACATAAACTTGAATATAAACAATTTGGCAAGTGCCAACTGTATCTCAATAAAGCTGGAAAAAAAAGTATAAATGGAAAAGTAACTAGTGGGTTCAGAGCTCAGTTTCAAACCCACTGTCTCTAGATTGTTACCTTAATCAATACATTGTCTTGTCTCTCTGTGTGTACCTCTAATCATTGTCTTGGGCAGATCTTTTTTTTTCTTGATTAGAAACATTTCTCCACAATTTGACCCATTCTTTGTCACAGTCATGCTAAAATGGCATGAAAATGTTTTAACTCTGTGTCTGTTTTGGTCTTATAAGTCATTCCTGAGTTTCACAGTTGTAAATAATAATATTCTAATCATTAACACTTCATGAATATGAGTTTTCAGGTGAAAAGTTATGTCAATCAAAGCATACAAAGGCATTCCTAAAATTGAACTTATGACAAAATAGTACCAAGAGCTATAAAATGTTTATATCTTTCACTCAGTAGTACTACTCTTTAAAAAATTCTCCACATTTTCCATCAGTAAAATGAAGATTATTAGCCCTTTCTGTGTAGGCTACTATGAGATTAAACTTATATTGCTAAAATATTTGAAACAGTGCTTGCCATAAAGTAAAAAGCACTTAAATGCCTATAAATAAAACAAAATAAAACTGTAAAAAAGCATAAGTGTAAGTCATAAGCCAATTTTGGCTTTTTCGTAAACACATATAAAACATAAAAACAAATATTGTTCTTCTTAAGATTAAGAAAAAATTTCCAGGGCTGGGAATGTGGCTTAGTGGTACAGTGCTTTCCTAGCATGCATGAAGCCTTGGGTTCCTCAGTACCACATAAACAGAAAAGGTTGGAAGTGGCTCTGTGGCTCAAGTGGTAGAGTGCTAGCCTTGAACAAAAGAAGCTCAGGTATAGTGTCCAGACCCTGACTTCAAGTCCAGACTGGCAAAAAAAACCAAAAACCCCCAAAACCCAAACCCCCCAAAAACCCAAAAAACAAAAAACCAGTAACACATAAAAACCCACACACACCAAAAAAACCCAACTGCCCTTAATTTGGTACTTATTTTAAGTGTTTAGAAAACAATACCTAAAACTGAAAGAGGGTGAAGGAGAGGGTAATACTGTCCAAGAAGAAATGTCCTCATTACCTGACTTATGAGATGGAAACCCCTTTGTACATAACCTTTATAATAACAATAAAAAAATTAATTAAAAAAGAAAAACACAACTTCTTTACCTGATGGGCATAGATGGTATCATATATCAGTGTCCACATAACTCCAGAAAAGTAAAGAGGCAAGCACACAGATGGATCACAGGAACCCTTGATAGCAGACCATCCAAGCAATGCTCCCCAATTAAAAGTTAACCCTACAATTGACAAAACAAAAAGAGGGGTAAGGTCAAAATGTACTTCAGGGGCTGGGAAGGTGGCTCAGTGGTAGAGCGTTTGCCTTGCATGCATGAGGCCCTGGATTCGATTCCTCAGCACCACATAAGCAAAAAGAAAAAAGCTGGAAGTGGCACTGTGGCTGAAGTGGTAGAGTGCTAGCCTTGAGCTGAAGAGCTGAGGGACAGTGCCCAGGCCCAGAGTTCAGGCCCCACGACTGGACCCCTTCACCCCCCCCCCCAAAAAAAATGTAGTTCAGTATTCCACAGGGAAGGAGAGGGAAGTCAGCAGTATTAAGTACTTGCTGTATACTAGGCTCGGTATGATATTGTCCATGTTCCTTCACTTTACAAAAAAGAAAACAGGACAACAGAGTTTAATTAGTAATTAATTAGCTGATAGTTCTCAGGGTCCCACTCTCTGGGTTGGCTTGTGCCATACCTCCACTTCTGGCTTTTTGCTGGTTAATTGGAGATAAGAGTCTCTTAGATTTATGTACCTAGGACAGCTTTAATTCTCAATCTCAGTCTCCTGAGTAGCTAGGATTACTTGTGTGAGCCATCAGTGCCTGGCTCTTTCGCCTTGTACATTGCCTATTTCTAATAAGAATACCCTTCTTCCACACCTACTGTATTCCTTAATACCACACTGTACTCAATGACCTGCTTATCTGCTGTCTCTTCTGGCTCTTTAAAATGAGACTGGGTTTTAGTCATCTTTAATTTTCAAGTACCTTCTGTAACTCATCAATAAATGTCTAAAGTAAAGGTGCCAGCCTTCAAAATACTGTTAAAGCGAGGAATTGCTTATGCTCCCTCTATTAAAGATTCCTAGGTTCATCCGTGAATGTACTTTTAAAACTTTATTTTAATAATGAAAAGTGCAGAGACAGAAAAGAAATAGGAACTTAGAAAAAGATAAATATATATATTCCATCAGAGCTTTCCCATTAAGTTAGGCTCAACAATTTTTTTAGAACATCTTTTGGGTCTTTTATTTACTGGAAAAATGATTCAAAGAACTAGGACTACTCTAGGAACAGAATATTCTAGATATAGGACACAAAAGTCTTGAACTTTTTTTGTTTTTGCAGTAGTTTGATTTACCCACCTACTTGCCCCTCTTAACCAACAAATAACATCAAAAAGCTGCATATGTTAAGATACTAGGTCAAAGATAAAGAATGACTTTTTGGGGGTCATTTTCAATTTATTAAGAGGAGGAAATGGTGGCTGTCACTAGATATTTGTTGAATTAATGTTACTGAAATGGGTAAGAATGACAGCACTGGAGTGCTGTGGAAACTCAAAGACTCATGTCTTCCAGACAAGTTGAAGAATGACTTTATAGATGAGGGACTAAACTATCACATACACTTTTAACTCTTGCTTTTCTCCTGCCCAAATTCTTTACAATACCTAGATCAACCATCTCTTCATGACATGTCTAGTGTTTTAAAAAGCATTTCAGGAAATAGTAATAATGATGACAATAATCAATAAATACATAAGATTTTTTTTTTGGGGTCCGGTCGTGGGGCCTGAACTCTGGGCCTGGGCGCTGTCCCTCAGCTCTTCAGCTCAAGGCTAGCGCTCTACCACTTGAGCCACAGCGCCACTTTTGGCTTTTTTCTTTTTTTGCTCATGTGGTGCTGAGGAATCGAACCCAGGGCCTCAGGCATGCAAGGCAAGCACTCTACCACTGAGCCACCTTCCCAGCCCACATAAGATTTCTTTACTAATAACAGTAACTAACTGCCCTCCTTAAAAATATGACAATTTATTCTTGGCTCAGGAAATTTCACGACTGACCTGAGACTGCATTTCTATCTATATACATATAATATATAGGAGGAATAGGGTTAGAGAGTATCAAAAGAAATACTTAGCTATTTGCAGCTTACCCAAGGCTAACTGAGGCCAGTATGTGATTCTTTTCATTAGTGGGTAAGTGATGACGAGAAGTAAGGATGCTGCTCCCAGAGCTATACTGAAAACAGAGAAACACTGCATCAACCTTACCATCACGTAGAAAATCACTATTTGAACATGAGTATGCTAACTGGAAGATATTTTCCTTTTAAGTAGTATTTTGTTATATAAAATTCTCTTCCTAGACTTTGACTTTTCCTATTGAAAAGAATGATTAGAAAAACGTTTTAAGTTAACTGACAAACGAAATAATAGCTAACATATACTGCACTTTCATATTAGGAAATATTTTTTGTTTTTTAAATAGGATCTCACTATGTAGCCCACATTAGTGTTGACATCACCAAGTAACCCAGGCTGTCCATGAACTCATGAGCTTCCTGCTCTACCTTCCAAGGACTAGCAGTATAGGCATAAGCCCCCATGTCTGACTTACCAGGTTCAATTGGGAATATTTTACATTGTCAACTTGTTCCAATGTAAATAATGATCCTAGAAGGGATCATTCTGTACATGAGGAAAAGGAAGCATAAAAAGAGTCTTTTGTGTATGCTTGGTCCTGGGGCTTGAAACAAGGGCCCTAACCTTTTCAACTCCAGGCTAGCACTCTACTACTTGGGCAATAGCTCCACTTCTGGCTTTTTGGTGGTTAATTAGAGATAAGAGTATCAAGGACTTTCCTGCCTGGGCTGGCTGTGAACCTCTATCCTCAGATCTCAGCCTTCTGAATAATTAGAATTATAATTGAGAATGCTAAGCAAACACTCTTACACTGAGCTACATCCCCAGTTCTCAAAGTAATCAGAGCACAGCCTATTATCCAAAATATATTAATACCTCTAAACTGTTTTTGAACCATATGGTATCTAATAAACTGTAAAATCCTAATAGAGAATTCATTAGTTCCTCCTTATATTTAGAAGGAGGTGTTACTTTTCACAGAAAGGAAAGTAACTATGTAAACATAAGATATTCTTAGGTACCTAAAACCAAATTCATCTAACTCCACTCCCTCCAAGAATAATCTTCCAAGGGGGTTTTCTTGTAATTGATGCTATCAAGGCAAGGCATGCATACAATAAAGCCTACTCTCTACAAAATCATGCCTATCTGCTGACACCCCCCCCTCCTTTTAAAAATTTTATTCCCTCTCTGAAACACTTTGTAAGCTGCCATCTAATGCACAAAAACATAACTGTGTGTCTGTCTACAAAATACTAGAGCAAGCCTCTCACTTTTTCCTTGTCATTTGGATTAGTGGTATGGTCCTAGAAAAGACAGTTCTGCTTCTGCAAAATGAGTATAGTCACTTCTACTTTCATATACTTCAGACAGAACTTTCAGTATATATAAAATCACAGAAAGACAGGGGGGTGTATGAAAGTACCTTGTGTCCTGTAGGGAATATACAATACAAATACTGAAGGTAATTCATAATAAATTAATGCTGATTTCTTAACTCCTTTTGCTGAAAGTATTCTTGAAGAAGATTTTACTATGTTAGTAAACATAAAAACAGTAATTCATTATCCATTGTAAAATCTTTTTTTATGTTTACTGACATAAAAATGCTCCCATAAACACTGGCTCAGCATAAATATTTCTACTTTATTCTATTTCTCTATTTTAAAGGAGCAATTTTTACATACAATTGTGAAGAACACATTGAATAAACCTGTAGTAATTCCAAAAATACCTGTAGTAATTCAGACACAGAAGAACACCCAGTGCCAAGCTCAGCTGTCCTCCAAGAAAAACAAAGGACTGGACAGTTGAAATGTCTCCAGCAGCTATCGGACGATTTGCTGTTCTTGTAACCTTCACACAGGAAAAGAATACCTTAGCCTCACATAATGACTAATCCGTTATTTAAACACTTAAGTTAAAGAGACTGGACCATGGTAGGCACTAAGGCACAAATGTGAACAGAGTAAAATCAACATTTGAAATACTTCCAAGAAAAAAAATCATATAAAGTGAAGTAAGCCAAGCCCAAAGAAACATAGGTCCCATGGTTTCCCTTATTTGCAGTATCTAGTATATGTATGAGTCAAGCAGAAAAGGTCAGATAAGGTGAAGTTAGGAAAATGAACCCTAAGATATGTATTTCAATGTTTTTTTTCTTTCATGCATTTGTTTCTAACGCATTTATAAGATTATTTCTTTGTTGCTTTGTATGTCCCTCCCCCACAGTATAACCCCTGCTTTCACTGTATTTGATGTCAGTATAATTTGTGGGGGAAGGGGAAAAACAAGTCATTTAAATAAGGATACAGGTGGACCCGTTGCAACAATGGGAAGTACAAGTTGTCATGTCGAAAACGAACTTTACAACTTTGGTGGTGGGGGGGGGAGGATTGGGTGGGGGTGTGGGGTGAGGCTGGGAAGGGATGGGAAAGGTAAACAAAGGAGGAGGCTACAATGCTTGATAAGAAATGTACTCACTATCTTGCCCATGTAATTGTAACCCCTCTGTACAGTATTTTCACAATAATAAAAAAGAAATACTTCCAAGAAATCAAATTGCATATTTAAAATAGTTTTAGAAAGAGCTAACTATTCCCACTACTCATTCCCTTTTGACTGCTCATTCCTACCTTAAAACAAAACAGACTCTAGGTTAGTTAGAAATAATTATGTTCAAGTAGGCTTACACCTGTAATCCTAGCTACTCAGGAGGCTGAGATCTGAGGATTGTAGTTTGAAGCTAGCTCAGGCAGGAAATCCTTGAGACTTTTTTTTTTTTTTAAATCTATAACAAAATTCCAAAAAGTGAGCTGTGGCTCAAGTGGTTGAATGCTAGCTGTGAGAAAAAAATGCTAAGGGACAGCACTCAGGCCCTGAGTTGAAGCCCTGGCAAAAAAATTTCCATGGAGAAACGAGGTATAATAACAGTGAGAATTCTTAGGAGAGAAAAAGATTTTGGATAAAGCAAATATCACATAAATGTTTTAGCATGGGAAGTGGAAGCATTAAACTAGAAAGCAGACCTGAAGAAAGAAGACAGATAGATCTGGGTTTTCAGTTGGAGGGCTTTTGTAAATTTACTTAAGAATGGATCTATGCTAACCAGGTAAATTCATGTAAGAATGTGGACAGAGCAAGTGATCTGTCTAGATCATATGCACTAGCTGCAGTTTTCCTTCATGAAAAGTGATTATCCTAAATTCAACCACAAATAAAGAACACAACCCATATTTTCAACATAGTTCAGGATTTGCAGCATTTGATCCAATTCCATCATTTCCTGGCTAGATACATTTTGGTAAATTATTGAACCTCTCCTAGTCTTAGGTTATTTTCCTGTTAGAGAAAAAACTGAGGAAAAAGGAATAAGAAGACCTATTTTATAGGGCAAATATACTGCCTGAGGCATAAAAAATATGCAGTAATTGTTATATATCACTAAGATAACATGTTTTTATATGATTGATATAAAAAGTTACAAATATAGCCTGTGGAACAAACCTAGCCTTCTGCCCATTTCTTAGTATAGCTGATGAGTTAAGAGTGGTTTTAAGACACTTTTTAAATGATATTTTCTTTGAAAAGAATAACATAAGAAAATAATATGAAATTCAACTTTTGGTGTCCATAAATAGGTTTATCAAGGAACAAGCCATGTTCATATTTTTCCCTACTGTCTATACCTGTTGTGACACTCGAAGAATTTATTAATTGTAACAAAGATGATATAGATTACAAAGCCTAAAATATCTGTCAGCTGATCATTTATAGAAAGTGTTTGTTGAGGGACTGGGAATGTGGCTTAGTGGTAGAGTGCTTGCCTAGCATGCATGAAGCCCTGGGTTCCATTCCTTAGAACCACATAAACAGAAGTGGCGCTGTGGCTCAAGTGATAGGGTGCTAGCCTTGAGCAAAAGAAAAGAAGCTCAGGGACAGTGCCCAGACCCCCTGAGTTCAAGTCCCAGGACTGGGAGAAAAAAGAGACAAAGGACAAGGGGGGAACCAATGCAACAGCGATATACACAAGACAATATGTTAGAAATGATCTGTACAACTTGGGGATGTGGGGAGGAAAAGTCGGAGAAAAATGAGGGAAGTAAAAACAAGTTTGACAAGAAATGTACTTATTACCTTACTTATGTAACTGTAACCCCTCTGAATGTCATCTTGACAATGGAAAAAAGTGAAAAAAAAAAAGGAAAAATACATACACACACAAAAAAAACTATGAGCAATGACTGATCCTACTGAGAGTAACAGTACTCGATTTTTACCTGACTTAGTTCCTGAAACTTCAAATTAGAAATAGAACTTACATTATATTTGTTTCCAGATAATACCATTATTCTAGTAGTTACAAATGAGAAATTTTCCTGAAACCTCAACTGCCACGCCAACTCCTGCGGAGTCTGCGTGAGAGATCGCGTTAGATAAAGAGCTTCAAGGAAGCATACCTGCAGGAAGGGGGTGTTGGTTTAAGGCTTTCCATACACTTGGCTACGCCTTTATAGTCTGTACGTTTATTCTTACTATATTTTTCTTGGCTGTACATGTTTCCTTTATTTTCGTTTTGGCTATTTTTCTATTGATCCGTGAACAGAGCATGTTGTTTTTTTCCAGTCCAATAGAGACAGCTTCTCTGAATAATAAAGACTAGGACCATAGATTAAATGTGGGCAATGCCCCAATCAATCTATCATCTGATGTGATGCTGTCTCCAGAAACTCCTACAACTTTACAGTTTTGTGGCTCACGCATAGTAAATACAGAAACTTAAAATTTCCAGATATGTTACAACAGGCATAATTAATGAATTAAACTAAGCTAGAAGGAGTTATCCCAAAAGCTCAGAGTTCTAGAAAAAGGGACCCCTGATAATAAAAGGAAAAGAAAGATTCCCCCAACAGTTAAGTTTAGTCCTGCTTATGTTATAGGGAATAAATGGTGGTTTCCCACAAAATATAAAGTTAGTGACATCACATTTCCTGAACCGACCGATGAACCATTGCCTTATACAAGAGCTTATAAAGATAAAAATAGATAAATTAATATAAAAGGAAAAAGGGTATTTTGGAACTCATTAGATTTTATGCAAAGATTAGATAGATCTAGACCATTATGGTATTTATGATCAAAACAACAATAAGAGAGTTTAAAATAACAATTAAAAAATTTATGTGAACAAATATTGGGATTAAAATTATAGAAAATGGAGAATGCCTGACTCAACCTGGAAGTGGTTTTTAGGATGGTTTCAAAGGGACTTGAAAATATACGGAAAAAATAAAAAGAGTACACTATAAGTACAGCCCTGTCTTAGGTTTGTTAATTATTAAACATAAAAAAGACTGAATAGATGATGCATTCTATTAAACTATATGCTAGACTTGTTTCGCACCACTTAGCTTAAACAGTTGGTAGGATAGTCATCAATTTTCATGTAATCCATCAATGCTTTGCTTTTCTTAAAAATTGATTACGTGCTTAAATAAACAAAGGATCTATGTCACAATCACACACTGTATAAAAATGTTAATTCTTCTCAATAAAGATACACTCAGGTGCAACTCTTTTGAGTCTGTGTCTGTTTGTCACTTCGCCAACTCCTTGCCCATCTATCCCGAGATCCCTGTCCCGTCAGTCCCAGTGCTCCGGCCGAGCTGGTCCGTCGCACTCAACCATTTACAAGTTTTTACAATTTCTACTGAAACCACAGCAGTCTTGGTAAGTGTCCACAGATGTTTTGAGGAAGCAAAGCCAGGCCAGTCTTACTAGATTACATTGCCTCGTCAGTACAGAATTATCTAGTAAATTGGAAAGCTGCAGATTAACAAGTACTCCAAGAAGAGTAAAAATGAAGTAACATGAGGATCAAAATATATCCTATGAAACCAGAGCAATCATAGTTTACGAGAGCACATCATTAATACCTGACTTCACATTATTTCAAAGTTCTTAATTTAAAAATAATCATTAGTATGTAGTTGTACAAAGGAGTTACAATTCCATAAGTCAGGTTATTTCAAAGTTTCTAACCTGTTTGTCATATAATCACCTGACTGGTAAATTATTAATACAACATTGACAAATGCACTTAACTTATGTGCCCTAATAGCAAATGACTATATTAACAATTGACTCAAATGCAGTGTGCTGCATAAAATCCTGGGATATAAACATGTCTTTCATAATAAATTTATTGCCTAACAAAATCAAGTAAGCATTATAACTAGGCTAAACCTAACTCATCCTTTAAAAGAAATAAGATATGAAAGAATTCAAATTAGCAACCCCCCTCAATAGGTAGGAGAGTATATTTTTGTAGCATAACAACACATAATCTGGACTGCTTTAGTCTGAGAAAAGTGGTATGAGGGTGGATCTAAATCCTAAATCCTCTCCCTTTTGGTTCTTTACAGAAAAGTCAAGCATGGGAAACGTATTTTATGTGCTGTTTGTAATTTGTGTATATTCTTTATCATTATCAATAGTCTAGTAAGATTTATTTCTTTAGTTTTAAGGGTTCTTTATTTTCTCCTAGTGTATAGTTTGTCTTTTAATCCTCTTAAGAGTCTTTCCAGCTCAAGTTTGTTTTGATGAAGTCTAATTTAGCAACATTTCTTTATGGGTTATGCTTTTAGTATTTCTCTCCTGCTGCTTGTGTTTGACATTTTTCTTTAGTTTTCAGACGTTTATGATATATCAAGATATATGATTTCTTTATCATGTTTGGAGGTTTTTTTCCTTCTTGAATGCTGGGTACCAGTGGCTCACACCTGTAATCCTACACTCAGAAGGCTAATTTTTTTTTTTGGGGGGGGGGGTCCGGTTGTGGGGCCGGAACTCTGGGCCTGGGCGCTGTCCCTCAGCTCTTCAGCTCAAGGCTAGCACTCTACCACTTGAGCTACAGTGCCACTTCCAGCTTTTTTTTTTCTGTTTATGTGGTGCTGAGGAATCGAACCCACGGCCTCTGCATGCAAGGCTAGTGCTCTACCACTGACCCACCTTCCCAACCCTCAGAAGGCTAAATTTTAAAGACTGGTTTGAAGCCAGCCCAGACAGGAAAGTCCATAAGACTCTTGGCTTCAACTGACTACCAACTGGAAGTGGTGCTGTGGCTCAAAGTGGTACAGCACTAGCCTTGAGTGAAAAAACCTCAGTGCTCAGGCTCTCAGTTCAGGCCTCACGACAAATAACAACAACAACAAACCAACAAACTTGTGATCCTGCTCCCCACATACCCTGAGTAGCTGGGATTAGAGGTGTGCACCACTACATCATGTATTTCTTTTTTTCTATCTCCACTTTACTGCTTCTTCCTCTGACCACTTCATTCTGCTGTTGAGCCTACCCAGTGAGTTTTTATTACACATTCTCTACTTTTCCATTCATGTTTTACTACTCACTGAAGCATACTTAAGATAGTTGCTTGTTTTTTTTTTTTTCATGGTACTAGTTTGAACTTAGGACTTCACATTTGCTTGGCTTGCTTTCTTGGCTGGTGTTCTACTATTTGAGCCAGGCCTCTAGCTCAGTTTTTGCCAGTTCTTTTGGAGATGGAGTACTACAGACTTTTCTGCCAGGCCTGGATTTTTAACAGCAATCATCTGGACCTCTGTCTCCTGAGTAGCTAGAATTATGGGCATGTGCCAGCAATGCTGAGTTGTGATTATTGGTTTTAAAATCTTTGTCAGATAACATCTCTGTCATCTTGACCATTCCTTTAGTGACTTTTCTAGTTCTTGGTATGATACATGACTTTTAATCAAAGCTTAGAAATTTTGGGTATGACAAGACTATGGATCTCATTTAAACCTGTTTTAGCTGGCTCCTGGCAGAGGAAGAGGCTGGGGATACTGCAGAATAATTACCAGGTGAAGTTATAATAGTCATTTGTTGGGGCTATCTTTTGGTTTGTACCCATTGAGGTTACCACAGTGCTGTTCTTTAGTTCTAAGACTAGCTCACACAAGGAAAAAATCTAGAAACTTCACCACCAAGTTGTTGGGGAACTTAAGTTCCTAGACAATTATCTTTTCTCTGGTCTTTGTAATATATACATACATATATATGTATATATATATATGTATATATATATATGAATTTTAATTGTACTTAGTGGAAAGAATAGGGAAAAATGTCTATTCTATCTTACAGCAGACAGAAGTCAAAATCTAAATAACTAGGAGATAATATAGTCTGAAGAACACAATAACATAATTCTGAAGTTACAATTTTGCATTTCATCTTCAAATCCCCCATAACCAAGGTCATGTAAGTCTTAGTTTTACTAGGTTCCTGAGAACAAACTGCTTTTTGAAAAAATATTCCCATTTGTCTACATGGATCATTTCCTTGCAATTAATACAAATTTATAGAAATATTTTTCATTTTCTAGCCTATATTGAGCTAGCAGTTTTTTTAAAAAAAGGAATTGATAAACTACTCTAAACATGTTCAAAAATTATTCTGAAATCTCCTTCACATGATATACAGAATGAAAAGCTGACCTTCAAATGAAGAAAGTGTACATTTGCTGGCACAAATAGAGGCATCCCCACTATGTTGGTATGGTATAGAGATGCTTTACTGTCTGGCTCAGGCCACTTTTTCGCTACATCCTACCCTCTAGCCACACATGCAGTTGCAGTTAGCTAACACAATATCTCAGTCACACCTCCGTACCTGCTGTTCCTCTGTCTAAAGTAACCTTCACTCCCTTAACCCTCTCTATCTGGCCAGTTTGCTTTGATGGAGTTCAAAGCTCATTCTCTCCCAAGCTTGAAAGTCCTCTCCCTTAGGTTCCCTGGTGTATACTATTCTCATGACACTGCCACTTTATTATAACACTAAAGCCTAGGATCAGGCATGTTCACTGTATTGTAATACTAATGCCTTTGATCAGGCATGCTCTTCATGTAACTCTAGAATCTTAGTTTTCCATACAGCAAGTACTCAAGAAATAAGCTATATTAATGTGACATTTTAATAAATAAACATTGTAAGTGTAAACCTTAAGGAAAATTCAGATTTTATGAAAGGTAACTAGGGGTGCTCACTTTTCTGATATGTTTATATATTTACTATGGATTTCTTTTCAACTAAAAGTTTACCTGATTATTTTCTCAGGCACTGAATGGTCATGTAATTAGGGCACAGCTGCTAGGATAAAATAACTGGGCCCTTCCCTTGAGAAAATATGGTCTGGTTGAAGAAGAAATAATTAAACAAAGGTACTAAAATATGCATAGCAAATAATCTAGAGGTATACAATGCCACAAATTAGCTGCAGTTTTCTCTGGAAGCTTGGGGAGGAGGGAAGACTTGCACTTTCTATCCTTTGCATTTCTGTGCAGTGCTTAAAATAAGCATCTATTACTTTTCTAAGGAGACAAACAATAATCACAGTAGTTCCTCTTTACCATGAAGGATACATTCTAAGAATCCCAATGGATGCCTGAAAGCACAGGGAGTACTGAGCTCCAAGTAAACTATCATTTTTCCTATACATATGTGGTAATATTTATTAATGTCTAATTTACATTAGGCCCAGTAAAAATTAACTAAAAGTCAATAATATAATTATCATAATTTTTTTAAATAAAAGAGGTTTCATATTCTCAGAAGGTTGCTTAAAATTTATATTGGTTTATTATTGTAACTTTCCATTTGGATTGTGGGTAATGAAAGTTTAAAAGAAACAGGCTCAAGGAGGGATTCCTATATAGCCAATACTAAAAAGTTTATTTAAATTAAGATTAATCAATTAAGAATTGATTTACATAGGAATAGTTGGGGCTCAAAAATACATCTCATAGGAAGGGATGGTATTATCTTTTGGACACTTAAATGGAGCTATAGCTCAAGTGGTATGGAGTGTTAGCCTTGAGCAAAAAAGCTCAGGGACAGCACCTGGGTCCTTAGTTCAAGCCCCAGGACTGGCACACATACACACACACAAAGGGTGAAAGCCAGATGTTCCTGGCTCTCACCTATAATCCTAGGTACTTAGGAGGCTGAAATACAAGAATTATGGTTCAAAGCTAGCCTGAGCCGAAAATTCCTCCAGAGTCTTATTTCCAATTAACTAGCAAAAACTAATAGAGCTTGAGATGTAGCTCAAGTGGTAGAGGCACCAGCTGTAAGCCAAAAAGCCGTGTGAGAACATGAGGCCCTAAGTTCAAGTCCCAGAAAAACTTTTTCACTAAAAACATTCAGTGAGAGTTAACTTTCACTCTAAGCTTTCACAACTCCTTTATCCTTAGCTCTCAATTTCTTAATTTACTTTGTAAAAATAAAGTACACACCTTGCCCTATGGCCCTTCTTGGATGGAGAAAGGAAGTAAACTGTGCTATACATCTGATACTAGCACCATATATTGCATTCTAGGTAAGATAATCAAAGGACCTGCTTGGTTGCTTTACGTGGCATTTGAAAGTAATGCCATCAAGTTACCCTGTAAAACTGAAAGGAGCTTTTCTGTTCCTTTCCAGGAGGAAACTACCTTTTTATCGTAGTCACGGTCCCACATGTCATTAATAGTACAGCCTGCTCCACGCATCAGGATAGCTCCAGTGCCAAAGAGGGATAACATGTACCAGTCTGGAAAACAACCTGGTTCAGCTGCCAAACCAATGCTCCAGGTACATGGCAAGTACAATAGCCAGGTCCCTAAACAAAAGTAAAAAGACAAAAAGGTACAAATTCAAGTCAGTTTTAAATAATCTTCATTGTTTAATTACATGCTCCCAAGAAAAACACTGTAAGTAAAAACAAACAAACAAACAAACAAAAAAACACCCAACAAAATTGGGAATATAAATTTGCAACTTGTGTTACATAGTTTTCCCTAACGTGCAAAGAAACCAGAAACAAAGAAAAGAACAGTAGTCCAATAAAAAAATGGACAAAAGACATAATAAAAGTTCATAGAAAAAGGCATACAAGTAAATGGCTCATACATACAAAGCAATATTCAGCTTTGAAAAACACTCATTAAAAGAACATTCTCATAAGAACATCTTTCACTCAGTAGACTGGCAAAACTCAAAGTCCCTGGGAAATTAGATAGTCTCATGTATTTTTAGATGAAGCTATAAAATAGCCTTCTGCTTATAGAAGACAACTTAAAAATTATGCTGCGTATGCATATACACATAACAAATATGTGCTATTTGAATGTTAGTATGTTCACACACTGACACATTTCAGAAAAGTCATATTGTAACTGATAATAGCTGCTTCTGAGAAGGGAATGTGGGAGAACACCCTACTCCAGCACTCTGAATTTTCTGTTGTATGTACATACTATACACTTAAGTTAGTAAAAACCTTTTCTGTTGTTAATATGCTTGAGATGGCTTTGAGAAAGAGTGAATGTCATAGTGAATAGTTTATAGCTATACAGAAATAAATTAGTTCTTAATTTGTGTGTGGGCTTTGATCCATACTTTCTAAGCAGCACTTACCATTTAAGCCTTGCCGCCTAGCCGTTTGTGCTTTAGTTATTTCTCAAATAGACTCTGCCCTGAGCCATAATTGTTCTATCTCATTTGCCCCACACAACTGGGATTGTAGATACTACTATGCCCTGTTTATTGCTAATAGGGTTTCATTAACTTTTCTCCTCTAGGCTGGCCTCGAATTTTGATCTTTCTGATATCTATCTGTTAAGTGTCTAGGATTATAAGCAGGAGGCACCATTCTCTGCCTAGTTCTTAATTCTTAACCCATAAACTATATCATGAAGCTAAAAGCAAATATAGATGAAAGATTTTACATCCTACCAAAAAGCAAGTGTTTCAAAGTTTATTGATGAAGAGTATTAGATAAGTTTTGTTTTACTTCCTTACTTAGGGATAGAGAAAAGGGATTTGCATATAAAGATCAAATTCTACATAAAAATGTTAAAATAGCTAACGTCTATAATCAAGTTTAAGCTTGATTTATGTACAAATATTTATGAAGTACATAATCTGTGCCAGTACTGTGCTAGGCACTGGAAATATAATGGCAACTGAGAGCTGGTTTTTGCTTTCTTTATAAGCTTTATAAGCAAGCTTTGCTTGCTTTATAAGCTTATAAATAAAAAGTAAGGAATAGTTAAGCAATAATAAAAGGTCAATCAAACAGGACAAAAACAAGGTGCTATAAAGACATAAGACCTAACCATGCCAAGTTATTTGGAAAGGAGATAAAGAAGAATGAGGGAGGGGCTGGGAAGGTGGCCCAGTGGTAGAGTGCTTGCCTTGCATGCATGAGGCCCTGGGTTCGATTACTCAGCACCACATAAGCAAAAAGCCGGAAGTGGTGCTGTGGCTCAAGTGGTAGAGCGCTAGCCTTGAGCTAAAGAGCTGAGGGACAGCACCCAGGCCCAGAGTTCAGGCCCCACAACCGGACCCAAAAAAAAAAAAAAAAAAAAAAAAAGAAGAATGAGGGAGTACTCTTTACCTGACTTTTATGTAGCTGTAATCCCTCTGTACATTACCTTTATGATAACAATAAAACAATTTTTTAAAAAGAGGAATTAGAGGCTTTTCCAATTAGAACTTAAATTCACACAGAAGAAAAGGTTAGAGAAGCCCCAAGAAAAATCCTTGAGAAATCACCAGTCCAGTACTTGAAATCAGCTATTCCTGAACAGATTCATCTTCAGTATGCCCACTTAAAACAAGACTAGCTAACATTTATTAAATGTTCATGAGATATCATGCAGTGTTCTAAATACTTATAATGTACAAACTTGTCTAATCCTCAACACTATCTTTAGGAAAAAAGTACTATGAAGATCTCCAACTCAGAGGTGAGAAAGAGATAATCGGAGAGGTTACATTAAATAATACTATTGACCATTTCCCTTATGGTGGAGTTACCAGTAGAGTTCCTCAGGGACAGAGTAGTATCTGATACTGTTCTGAGCTAGAGAGGAATGACACTTTAGGTATATAATTGCTTGGTGGAACTAGAAATAAAGGGTTGATAAAAAAGAAAAAAAAATTTTAGAGCAGGATATGTAACTACCTATAGCAAATTGTCCCAGGAGCAAAATGCTTTTGGCTATAAACATCTATATCTATCTATCTATCTATATATATATATCTCTATACACACACATATAAGTCAGGTAAAGAGTTCATTTCTTTTTGGACAATGTCACTCATGCCTTCCCTCATTCTCTCCCAGTTTTTCCCTCCTGTCCTCACTCAGAAGTTGTACAGTTGATTTTCAACATAGTGTCTAGTGAATACCACTGCTGCATTTGTTCACCCACCCTTTGTCCATTCATTTCTATCACAAGCCTATATTTTAAGTATTATGTACACTTACTGATATGAATTTGTAGGAAGATTTCTACAGAAAAGGGGAAAGTCACACAGACTTCCTAATTCTATGTCTGCCACTTATAAGCTGAGTGATACTAGACACTAAAGTATCTGAAGATGTAAATCTTGGTTTCATCTGTAAATGAAGGAAAAAGAACATCTGCCTCAAAGGGTTGTAATAAGATGACCATATTAACAATAATGGTTATAAGAATAACAGATAGAGACCAGCTACTATGGGCACAGGACCTTTACAGAACATGTTTGATTCTTACAACAAATCGCTAAGGCAGCAGCTATTCTCATCAGACCAACTTTATAAATACAACAGCTGAGCACAGAGGAATTTATCTGAGGACACATAGGTAACTGGTGGCCAAGGAGGAATTCCGACGGAAGTAACCTGGTGGTAGTCCATAACTTAAGTCCAAAGTTATCTTCGCCACTTCTGGCTTTTTTTCTTTTTGCTTATGTGGTGCTGAGGAATCGAACCCAAGGCCTCATGCATGCAAGGCAAGTGATCTACCACTGAGCCACCTTCCCAGCCCGTAAAGTTATCATTTTTTATACCCAAATCTCTATATACAGTTAGGTTCTACTTGTTGCCCCCTACTGATTTCCAGCAACACATTTTCTTTCTTCCTTTTTTTTTTGGGGGGGGGGAGTCTGGTCGTGGGGCCTGAACTCTGGGCCTGGGTGCTGTCCCTCAGCTCTTCAGCTCAAGGCTAGCACTCTACCAACTTGAGCCACAGCTCCACTTCTGGCTTTTTTTTCCTGCTTATGTGGTCCTGAGGAATCGAACCCAGGGCTTCATGCATACAAGGCAAGTGCTCTACCACTGAGCCACCTTCCCAGCCCCACATTTTCTTTCTTGTGGTATTTTCATTCCTCATGCTCTTTTATATGTTGCTACAGAATGAGACAAATACATAGCAGAAGCAAGTATTTACCATAAAAAGTAAAAACTATCTAGAGATGTAATAAAATGATCAAATTATGAAATATAATGAGCAGAAAACAGTGTTTGTGTAAACTGAGTCTAAGACTAATGGCAGAATTTCTTTAAGACAACATAATCACCAGACTAATGGCAGAATTTCTTTAAGACAACATAATCACCAGTAACTACAAAACTATACTCCCAGTTTAATGGATAGAGTGCCCCCTGGTGAAACTTCTTGAAATAGTATAGGTTGACTAACCCATTTCAAAGAAGTTATAACACCTTTTTAGGAATAGCAAAGCCTACTGTCAATCTATGAAATATAACTCAATGAAGTAAAATAATAAACATAAAATGGCATGAAAAGAATTTAAAGAAATATAAAGCCAGAAATTCCACAAATGTTCAAAACAAATTCACTTGTTAAACAAATTCTACATTTTCTGAAAAACTCTGCAATCATCTTTAGAGATAAATCACATAGACTTTATATAACCATAAGTGCAACTTTTCTAATCCTTACTTCTCAAGTAAAAATGACAATTTTTAAGTCCTTTTTGTATGTCAGACTGTTCAAATAATATGTTAATGAATCTTTATTATGACGAATAAAGTCAGTATTTAGTATCTGCATTTTACAGATTAAAGCAATGAAAAGGAAGGTTAAGTTATTTAGCCACAATCCCTCAAATGAGTGAAAACTCAAATCCAAAAGGTCTAGTTCCAGAACTTTGCTTATAATCCCTTTCATCCTGTTTCATGGCAAAATGCACAGACACCAAAAGAGACACCAGAGGTTTAACTATGCAAATGGAAAATGGTGGCAGCTGTTATCTTTTAGATGTCTGTAAGCTATCTGTGTGTTTCTGGATGCAGTAACCAAGAATAGAATTATAGCCAACTTTTAAATTTAGGCTTGTTGATCTGAATCTGACCCCAATATATAGGGGGTCAAACACAGCATCCCAATAATGGATATATATATATATATATATATATATATATATATATAAATGGATATATATATCACATTCAATAGGATTTTATACTTTAATTTCCAATTGTTATGATTTGCAGTGCTCTAATCCTAAATACACAGTGTATAAACTTAGAATGTATTAAAAACAAAGCCTTTCAGTGCCTGACAGCACACATTGGTAATCTGAGCATTTAGAAGGTAGAGCCAAGAAAATATACTTAACAGGTTTTACTTCCTTCTTTTGTAGCCCTCCACTTTCATTTCCTGGTCAAGCAAGTTTTGGAGTATCAGGTTATTCTGCCATCTGCAAGTAATAACGGTTTCAATTTCCTGACTGCCTGCTCTTCTACTAAATCCTATCATTTTGAAGTACAATTTCCTCATCACTTTTTCCTGTAATAAAGATCCACAATTTCACTTTTTCCTGCAGCCCTATCTGGCCCACTCATTTGATTTCATACTTTCAGTGGCCTCCAACTATCTCCCCACCCCAACCAGACAGGAGTATGTGTACTCCTTCCTAGCCCTAAGGTTGGGCAATGTGGCAGGGATTTAATTCATTTAGCACTACTCCTAGGCAGTGTTCTAGGTATCTGATGTATAAGTAGATTATATTGTGCTGCAGATGGCATTAAAATAAGCACTTAAGATCGGGCGCTGGTGGTTCACATCTGTACTGATTAAGGAGGCTGAGATTTGAGGATCTCGATTTGGAAAGTGAGACTTTTTTTTTTTTTGCTAGGAAGAGGGCTTTTTATATTAATATATATTTTTATTGCAGAGATGATACTGATAGAGGGGTTACAGTTACATGAGTAAGGTAATGAGTCCATTTCCTAATGAGCACTGTTACACCCTTCTTTGTTTTTCCTCTACCATCCCTTCGCTCCCCACCTCCCCACTTCCTCCCTTCCCACCCCAAGCTGTAAAGTTTGTTTTCAACATAGTGCCTTGTACATCTCATTGCTACAATGGGTCAACCTATATCCTTATTTCAGCATTTTGTTATTTCCCTTCCCCTCCCCAAATTAGAAAAATGTATATACAAGATGCAGGGCACGGGAATCAAATACAGTGAATAAAGGGGTTATACAATGGGGGTAGAACATACAAAAGAAACATGAAAAATCACATAGTATAAGTACATTAAAAACAACTGCAAGAAAAACCTCTTGTGTCCCTATCTTGGGGTTTATTTCGCTTAACATCATCTTATATGGTCATATGTATATAGCTTTTGAACTTTTCTGCATGTCTTAGACATATACTAGCTAATGCAAATAAGGGTAACCATGGGACCTATGTTTCTTTTGGGCCTGGCTTACTTCGCTTAATATAATTTTTTCCCAAGTCTTTCCATTTCCTAACATATGGGGTGGTGTCATTCTTTCTGATAGAGGCATAGAATGTGTGTGTGTGTGTGTACTCTGTGTGTGTGTGTGTGTGTGTGTGTATATATATATATACATACATATGTATATATATATATGTTGACCCATTCATCTGCTGAAAGGCTTCTGGGTTGGTTCCATAGCTTAGCCAAGGTAAGCAAGGCTGAGATAAACCCGGGAGACTCATCTCCAATTAACCATCAGAACACCAGAAGTGATGCTGGGCTCAAAGTGATAGGCCATTAGCATTAAACAAAAGAGCTTAGGGACAGTGCCCAGGTCCTGAGTTCAAGTCCCACGACCAACATAAATAAATAAATGCGTAGGAAATTAAAAGCGCATAATGTTAGTGGTGACAATTATGAAGGAAAACAAAATAAAGACCTAGAGGGATGTGTTCATTTAAATAGGAAGATCGGGGGAATCCTCCCTCAAGTGGCGATTGTGAGGTGTCAGGGTAGTCCAGCACAGTAATACCTGCTGCGATCAAATGTACTAAATCATTGTGCTAGGACTGAGGCGGGAAAAGAGCTCGGCACTGAAACGCTTGGTTCTTCTGGTCTGGCTGTGACCAGGAGAATGTTTCTTCAGCATTTTAATTGACTTCATTATGTTCCAACAACTACCACGAATATAGAAGTGCTTTATGACAGTAGTTCTGCAAGTGCTGGTCCAGGAGTAAACGTTGCTCTGCTTAGATTGACTGTTTTGAAGACTATGGAATGAGTAAATTCCGACCCGGCTCTGGGCAACACCCCTGACTCGCAGGGCGGGAAAGCCGGCAGGGTTCTTCAGGTTATCGCCTCGACAGGGGTTCAGGCCAGACCCGGCCTCCGGGCTCTCATTCCCAGTGCTCCCCGCAGACCACCTCCACGTCCCGGCGGCCCTGGCTGCGCATGCGCGCGGGCTCCCCGCACTCACCTATGGGCTTGTCCAGCCTCATGAGGCGCAGGTAGGGCTGCAGAGGACGCGGCGCCGAGCTTACCACGGCCGCGGCCGACAGGCTGAGAGGGCGCCCGCGAGCTTCCGGCGGGGCAGAAGCCGTCCGCTCCCCAACCTGGGGCGCTCCCGCTGCACGCGTCAGAACCGGGAAACAGCGGACACGGCCCCACGCTGAGGCCCGCAGGCCCAGCGATAGCCGGGCTCCCAGCAAGCCCAGCATGGCGCTCGCGCGGCGTGGCGCCGCTGGGTGACGTCATCCCGGCGACGCGTTCCCGGCGGGCATGCGCAGTGACGTCAGAGTGCAGCTGCGCTGGCTGGGAGGAAGGGACTGGTATCCTTGTGGTGCTTTCACCTTGTGGGATTTGTGTGTGGGCACCTTCCTAGTACTCGCCTTCTCCATATAATAGGGAGTGATGCTTTTATTCATGGGCAACAGTTGTACCAGGAAAAAAAAAAGAGGGGTGGGCTGGGAAGGTGGCTCAGTGGTAGAGCGCTTGCCTTGCATGCATGAGGCCCTGGGTTCGATTCCTCAGTACCACATAAGCAGAAAAAGCCGGAAGTGGCGCTGTGACTCAAGTGGTAGAGTGCTAGCCTTGAGCTGAAGGGCTGAGGGACAGCGCCCAGGCCCAGAGTTCAGACCTTACGACTGACAAAAACAAAACAAAAACCCTACCGAACCCTAAATATTAATTTAATTTAGTATTAACATCCAGGTGTTAAAAAGACAAGTGTCCAAATCCAAAAAAAGTAAACTAACATTGTTTATAGGGTTTAGGGACATTTGTTACACAAATGGAAACCTCAAATTGGACAGCCATCCAAAGTTCTTTAGTTGGAGAGGTAGCTAGGGAGAGTGACCCTAAAGAACCTGCCAGGTGCTTCCCATTTAACCTTCTCTGAGTGAGTCTAGGCAAGTCACTTGTCTGGATTTTAGTATTCCGGGTAGTTGGATTCCTCTTTAGGTCCATTTCCTTAAAACTTGTATATTGAACTCTTGAGATATCTCAATTACAACAGGTTGGCTGCCTAGGCTTTAAGTGGGATGAGGCAGAGGGCACTACTACTGCCTGCACTTTGGAAATTTCTCTAAGTCTTTTAGACTGGAGATGATTTAGGCCTTAAAAAAAAGTAATGGTAGCCAGGTGCTAGTGGCTCAACCCTGTAATCCTAGCTACTCAGGGGGTTGAGATCTAAGGATTGCTATTCGAAGCCAGCTTGGGCAGGACAATCCCTAAGACTCTTACCTCCAATTAACCACCAGAAAACCATAAGTGGTGCTGTGACTCAAGTGGTAGAGCACTCATCTTTAGCTGAAGAGCTGAGGGACAGCACCCAAGCCCAAAGTTCAACCCTCACGACTGATTAAAAAAAAAAAGTAATATTAATCATTTGTTGCAGCCTCAGCTTTCCTGATAAGATTCAAATGCCTCAACTTGACTTTTGAGGCCTTCTAAAGGTTGCCCCCTCCCTAATGCACATATTGACACCTGAGTATTTTTCCAGGTTACAGAGGTGCTTGCTATATATATCTCTTATATACTTACACACCTGCATACTCTTTTTCATAACCTGGAGTTTGCACCACTTCTCATTTAAAATTGATTAAAACTTTGATTAAAATTCAAGAAACATTGTGAATATGTTCCACTGGAGGAGGAGAGAAGATGATAAAGTAATTTCATTTCTTATAACAATTGAAGTAAAATGTACCCATCTATTAATAAATTCTCGTGGAGAATATTAAGGTCTACTTTTAGAATTAATAGTGATTACAGTTTTTATTTATTTATAAAAACAGAAATGCTCAATGCGGCTGAAAGCCCGGAAAAGGCTGATATGTGAAAGGAAACATCAACTTTTTTTCTGACTTTTGTTCCAATCCTACAGGCTTACTCAATACAGTATTTTTCCATATAGCTGGTAGTGGTCCCCAACGCCACTGTCAAGTTCAGTGATTCACTAAGAAGACTCATAGGATTCAGCATGTAGTTGTGCTCATGGCTGTGACTTATAGCCAAAAGATGCAAAGCAAAATCAGCAAAGGGAAATTAGGTCTAAGCTTCCAGGTGTCCTCTATAGTCACATCGGACAGAACTTAATTCCATCAGGCACTTGTGGCTCATACCATAACCTTAGTTACTCAAAGGTTAGGTCTGAGGCTAACAGTTTGATGCCAACCTAGGCAGACAAATCTGAGAGTCTCTTATCTCCAGTTAACTAGCTGAAAACTGTAATTGAACGTGTGAGTCATCTTAGCATTTTGCCCACCTCTGGTCCTCACCCTACTCACACCTGAGCTCTTCCCTGCACTAGAGCTCCTGTTAGGATAGCTGGCCACTCCTACTCTCTGCCCAGACCTACCTGCACAGGCAAAGTACCTGACCCACTAGCCCCAGAATCACCACCTGGATAGAGGCAGATGCCATATTGCTCCCTCTTCCGGGGGAGATATGGCAGCTCTGAAAAACCTCATGCTCTTTCTCCTGTGCCTGCCTGCCTCCACATGGCCCTCTAGTATGGCTGGGATGGATCCTAGCAGGTCAAATGGTAGAATAGCAACCTTGAACACAAAAGCCAAGGGAGAGTGAGAGGCCCTGCATTCAACCCCAAAACTAGCACATACACATAAAACCCCACGAATTCCATCAATATGAATTAGGAGTTGTGACAGTGTGTATGACATGCCACACCTACCAGAAGAGCAAATTAGAGACTCCATGTCCAGAGTTTTTATTGGAGTCTGGACTTGTAGGCATCATCTATCTTGTATGTTCCAAAATTCCAGTCTTCAAAAGGAAAGCAGGTAACCATGTTGTTTATAAGACAGCTGAGGCATAGTGATAGATTTTATTCTAGGAATGGTGAGAACCCTCTCAGAATTAAGTGTCTAACTGCCATTCAGGGTCCAGCCTTGCAAGTAGGTCTTTCTAAAGAGAACAGTCTCAGTCCCACTCTTTTCTGTACAATAATACTATACAAATACAATATTACTATAAGTCCTAAGGAAGGATTTATTTTAGCTCATAATTTCAGAGCTTTAATTCTACTGGTAGTTACTTCCTCAATCCTAAATTATGATTATGTCTTTATGATTTTCTCAAATGCTTTTTATACTATAAAAAGCTGGCAATTGGGCTGGGAAGGTGGCTCAGTGGTACAGCGCTTGCCTTGCATGCCTGAGGCCCTGGGTTCCATTCCTCAGCACCACATAAGCAAAAAAGAAAGAAAACCAGAAGTGGCACTGTGGCTCAAGTGGTAGAGCGTTAGCCTTGAGCTGAAGAGCTGAGGGACAGCGCCCAGGCACAGAGTTTAGGCCCCACGACTGGACCAAAAAAAAAAAAAAAAAAAAGCTGGGAATTTCTTTTTTCTTTTCTTTCTTTTTTTTTTTTTGTCAGTCATGGGGCTTGAACTCTGGGCCTGGGCATTATACCTCAGCTCTTTAGCTCAAGATGAGCATTCTACCACTTGAGCCACAATGCACTTCCAATTTTCTGGTGGTTTATTGGATATAAGATTCTCATGGATGTTCCTGTCCTGGCTGGCTTTGAATCTTGATCCTCAGATCTCAGCCTCCTGAGTAACTAGGATTACAGACATGAGCTACCAGTGCCTAGTTGAAGCTGACAATTTTTATTGTTGAAAATTTAGATTAATGTCAGTTATATTCATATATGAAGTATCTATAACATATATTGAAGAACACTTTCTTACACCAGTAAGCACTACAGAAGTACTAAGTATTGGCATCATTATTCAGATAACTAAATAAAACAAAAGGAATTTGTTAAATATAACTATTTTTAATATTTTAAGGTATATTTATTCCACTTTTTCTTTCTATAGAAACTATTGAATAGAAAGTTATAGTGTACATATTTTCTTAGATAGAACATGACTTTTTTCTCTTTTTCTTAATATATATTTTTTATTGTAAAGATACTGTATAGAGGGGTTACAGTTCCATGAGCAAGGTAATGAGTCCATTTCCTATCAAGCTCTTTTTTCTTAATACATTTGTTCACATGATTTAACATTCATCTATTACATTATTTATTTATTTTTTGTGTGTGCCAGTTCTGGGGATTGAACTCAGGGTCATGGTGAAGGGCAGAGAAAGATTTGTTAGTGGAACAGGAATGTTATGAGGAAAAGCAAAGTAAGAATCACAGTGCATCTTAGGGTACAGTGGCTCAGACATAAACTTTTTGTTTTGCTTGCTTGCTTTATTTATTCATTTATTCATTTATTTATTTATTTTTGGTCAGTCTAGGTGCCTGAACTCTGAGCCTGGGTGCTGTCCCTCAGCTCTTAAGCTCACAGCTAGGGCTCTACCACTTGACCCACAGCACCACTTCAGGCTTTTTTCTGCATATGTGGTGCTGAGGAATTGAACCCAGGGCTTCATGCATGCAAGGCAAGCACTCTACCACTTCCTAGCCCCAGGTTTTTGGTTTAAAGAGAAGAAGAATTGGAGTAGGGGACAGGAAGTATGCATAATAAAACAGTCCCAGGCAATATATTATCTAGTTGAACACTATTACAGTTCTGATTCTCGTAACGGTCATGGAGAAGTTGTTACGCTAACAATTGAGAGGAGCTTTCTAATTTCCAGGAGATGAGCATTTTTGATCCAGAGTACAGACGTATGATCACAGTAATTGTCCTGACTGGGGGAGGGGGTGATCTGCTGCTCCTTGGGGGAAGATTTAGTCCATTGTCATAAAGATGTTATTGACCTGGCCTGCAGTTCCTTCCTGGAACCCAAGGTGATTGCATAAGAGAGCCCCATAACAACAGACAAATGTGGAATGGAGGAAGGGAAGGGAAGTTTTTTGCTTGGTTTGGGTTCACTTGTGGGCCCTGGTGAGGAGTCAGTGCATTTTGGCAAAAGTATTTTCTAACTGCCTGTTTTACTGTCATGTTCTGATTCTTAAAGCTGGAGAAGTGATTTCCTGTAGGGACAAGTTGCCATCAGGTATTCCAAGTTCTGCCTTTTGTTTCCTCTAGTGAGAGCCTGTAAGAATAGGTACATCACCAGCTGGGCTTGTGTACTCAGTATTCCTACAAAAAATGTTCCGGCATTGTAGAAATTTAAGGATTTGTATATGCCACAAGAAATTAAAATATAAAATGTACAAACCAACAATTACATAAATTGAGTCACTCTCCATCCAGCATCTCTCTTTCCTAAACCCATTAATCTTTAAAATAAATGTTAAACTTCATGGCAAATTAAGATTAATTAGACTTTGCCAGAGAACCACACAGACATCCAGGTACAGAGAACAAAGAAAGGTTTATTGCTGGGGAGAGGGGGTTGGCAAGACTCCTCACAAGGGAGGAATGAGAAGAAGCACTGGCTATTGTCTGGGGTGCCCTATATAACCGGAGGTTTAGGAGGGGCTAGAAGGGGCTAGGAGGCAGAGACCCTGGTGTGGAAGTGTGGGCCAGGGGCTTCATCATGGCAGACTAGGATTTATAGCTGCTATCCAAATGGTAGATAAGGGTCCTGCAACTGCCCAGACCTGAAGGTCACTCTAAGGGGCTCTTGTTGCCTTATATGGTGGTAGCTGCCCCAGAGAAGTGCCATCCAAGGTGAAGGGGGTTGGAAGTTGATTATTTACTGCCTTACTACTTGGGCCTAGTGTTGCCTAGGAAGGGAGCATGCTAAGTTGTGGAGAAGGGAAGGAGTAGACTAAGCTATGGAAGGGACTCATTTCACTAACAAAACTTATTTCTAGATCATACTATTTTTTTTCTTCATGGTATTTTTTCTTCTTCGTGCTATTATTTTTCTTTCATAGTCCATAGAGCTATAAGGAAGAATTTGGTTAAGAAAGGAGAGTGAGATTCTTGTCGTGTGTTCCAGTCTACAGTGAACAACCCAGGTCTTTCATTCGAAAACCATGAACACATTATTCCTTATTGTTTAGTTGTCTATATTGAAATGTGGATAACTCTTCAATATACTTATATCAAACCTGATGTAAGTATACAAAAACTAATAAATGGATAAATAAAATATAGTACATTTTTTACAAGAAGGTATTACTCAGACATCAAAAAATGAAATTGTATCATTTCAATAAAAATGTATGGAACTAGAGATCATTATATTTAGTGAGATAAACCAATCTCAGAAAACCAGATATTATGAGTTTACTCGTTGGTGGTATTGAGAATTAAAACATATATATATATATATATATATATATACATATATACATATATACACACACTAACACATATACACAGACATAAACCATAGGGAGAAAAGGCAAATAAACTAGTATAACAGTTGTCCAATAGCAGATTCTTTACTTGCACTTCAGATACCTAATAGATGATTAAATGGAATAAAAGGGCTAGGCATCTCTTTCTTCTTATCACATCGGTCCCCTCTACTGCCTTAATCTTTGGGTCAGATTCTGCTTAGCTCTACATGAGGGCATTTTCATCATTTAAAAATGTTTTGCCACCAGACATCGGTGGCTCATGCCTGTAATCTTAGTTACTCAGGAGGCTGAGATCTGAGGATCACAGTTTGAAGCCAGCCCTGGCAGGAAAGTCCATTAGACTCTTATCTCCAATTAATCACATAAAAAGCTGAAGTGGTGCTGTGGCTCAAGTGGTAGATTACTAGCCTTGAGCAAAAAGGAGTTCAGTGCCCCAACCTAGAGGTCGAGCTCTAAGACTGGCAAACAATAGAAGTGTTTTGTCCACTGAAAGTCCTTTTGTAGGGAACTCTGAGGCTGAGTTTGTGACCTGGAAAGGGTTAAGAGGTTGGAAGGCCACCTCCTGAGATAGCTTTGAAAGGGCTGAGAGGTGGACCTTGAAAGACAGATAAAGTAGGATAGATGTTTGAATTATGCCTAGGTTATTGCTTCCAAAACAATAAGGGAGCCAGTTATTATGTACATAAACTCTGTTTTGTTTCTATGATTGTAGTAACAGTATAGCCTTGTTTCTGCACATACCTATGCTAACTTTTCCTGTATTAAGCTAAATAAATAGCTTGCTTATGGGAACTCAGGGTTCAGGAGCCAGTGAGCTACTGGATCTCCTGGCTCCCCACTTGCTTAATTCTGTTCTCATTTCTTCGATTCTGGTGTCCTATCCTGCTGTCCCAGGTTGTGGAGAGCAACACCTTTAGTTTTATCAAGATGCCAGTTTGTTGATGCAAGGTGATGTCATGAGCTATAGAATAACTTGGCAGTTTCTGAGCAAAGTTAACTATCTGTTAGCCCACAAATTCAAGGTCAGGATGCTTGTGCACAAGTAGGAAATCATGGTTTCATGCATATGACCAATAGAAAACTGCCTAATTTCAACCCAACCTAGTCAGTCAATAATAGTTTACTGTTCTCTTCATTTAAGAAGTAACCTAATTTTTTTTGATCACTGTTGTCTTTCTTGCAGCAGCATGTGCTGAAGTTTCGAAAAAAGTTATTCTGTCTGGTTTGTAAGATTACACTGTCTTATTTCTACTGTTTCTGTGCCACATGATCACATCATTGAGTATCACGTAGATCAATGGAACTGAATAACCATTCCAGAAATGTATTTAGACATAAAATTCCTGGAAGAAAACACAGGAGACAAACATTTCAACTTCGGAAAAATTCTCAGAACAACAATGTGAGCTATAAAAGAAAGCAAAATGATCAAGTAGGCTTCAGAAAACTTAAGGAAGGGCTGGGAAGGTGGCTCAGTGGTAGAGTGCTAGCCTTGCATGCATGAGGTCCGGGGTTTGATTCCTCAGCACCACATAAGCAGAGAAAGCCAGAAGTGGGCAATGTGGCTCAGATGGTAGAAAGCACTAGCCTTGAGCTGAAGAGCTGAGGGACAGTGCCCAGGCCCAGAGTTCAGGCTCCACGACTGACAGAGAAAACCAACCCCTCCCCAACCAAAAAAACAACAACAAAAAAAAACTTAAGGAAATAGGAAAGCTAAAACAAGACATAATTTTGAAACAATAATACTTGTAACATGCCAGAAAAGTAGACTAGCAACCAGACTGTTTATACTCAATTGCAACAAACATAACAAAACAAATGAAAACAAGCAATGAAAAAAATGAATAAAAAAGTTGATCAGAAAAGAAGTGTATGCTAAATATCAACATTCGTTAGATAAATACAAATTAAAATCCAAATGAGAGGGCACTACAGGAGTCACTCACTCCCTTATCTGTCATTTTGGTTTCTATTGATTCAGATACCTGTGGTCAACTGACATCCAAATATATTACATACAAAATTGCAAATTCAAATTGTACATGCATTATGAATTACATGATGAAAAATTGCCTCTCCTGTTCTGTTTTGCCAAGGCCAAACGCATTCCTTTCTTTAGCACAGTGACACACATACACTAACTGTCTAGCAGTCAGTACCTCTCTCAGTTATCATATTGATCAATGTACTGGTGTTCAGCTACCCCACATTTTATTTAATACTTCTTTCAGATGCAAAAGTAGTGATGTGGGTATGCTAAAGTGATACTGTTAGGTTTAATTAGGTCTAGGAAGCTACCAAGTGGTCTTCAGGCAGAAAAAGAAAAAAATTATTCCAAACTGCTGGCCCTGCACACAGTGGAGGTGTACACAGAAAGGGAGGGCACTTGGCTGGATTAGGGTTAATGTAGGGAGAAGCGAGGGGGGAGGGGAGGAGTGGCCTTGGCAAAAGGGGAAGTGACCTCAGAGTCTGGGAACTTCCCACAGTCTGTAGGAGGCTTGACCAGGGTGGTCCTGGATGTAATCTCAGAGAAAGGTGTGCCGGACACCTAGGTAACACAGGTGCTGGGTAGAGACTTCCTGCATGGAAAACAAACGGGAGGGGGAAGTCTACATGCAGACATGCACAAAAAAAGCTTCCCCCTCACAAGCCTAGCAAATGCCATAAAAATCTTCTTGTAAGGACAAAAGGAAAAGTTCTTAACTTGGTAAGGGAAAAAGTTGTATGCTGATGTTGCTTAGATGTATAATAAGAACGGACAGGAAAAACAGTGTAGTAGATGCAGTTGCAGGCATCCCTTGGGGGCTAGGAGGGGTGTCTTACAATGTTTTCCCAAGCATAAGGTCTGGTTACTCTAAATACATAGTGAATGTTGGAGACCGGAAACCTGCCTGAGAATGCTCTGGCCTCTTTCAAACACTTAATTAACAAGTAGCCGTTCTCAGAAATTCCCAGGTGCACATTTAGATAACTTCCTATAACAAACTACATCTGGCCAGCCATCTTATCTCCGGCCCTGAGCAAACGGCGCCTGGCTAACCATAAAAGAAATCACAGGAGAAGTCGTTTAAGGATTCAGGTGGACCTGTTGCAACAATGAGAAGTACAAAATGTCATGTCAAAACCAGCTTTACAATGTCGGTGGGGGGGGGGAGGGGGGTATAATTGGGTGGGGGGAGGGGGGTAAAATTGGGTGGGGGGAGGGGGGAGGCGGGGAAGGGAAGTGAAGGGTAAACAAAGGAGGAGGCTGCAATGCTTGGTAAGAAATGTATGCATTATCCTGCCCATGTAATTGTAGCCCCTCTGTACAGTATGTTCTCAAATAAAATAAAATACATTTAAAAAAAAAAAAAAAAAAGAGGAGCACAATGGCCAAAAGGATAAGCACGACGCGTCCCTGACCCTGGGACTCCTCACCCTTGCTTCTGCAAAGTTTTTTTTTTTCTTCTTTTTTCTTTCCCTTCCCCTGTCCCTTCGGGTATTTAAACCCTGCCTCACTTTAATAAAGTAGACCTTGACGCGACTCAGAGTGGCTCTGTCTTTCTTAATGCGCTTGGTCTCCATTCTCTCTCCCCCCCTTGGTTTTCAGGTGGTGCCCCCTCGGATCCCCCACCAAATTACCTGGCCTGCTGGACGGGTCAAGTGAAAGCACCATCCCATAGAACCATGCAGACACACAGTCCGTAAAGAAAGGAGTTTTTAATGTCAGCAAGGGTCTGATAGGCTAGCTCTCTCGGGAGAGAAAGAGTAGCTGCCTGCTCTTGGGAAGGAGATATATATTTTATGGTCTAGGAGTTAGAGGTGGAGGCTTCTACTTAGGCAGGGGAGTGCTCTGCTAGACACCAGAGGGTCAGCAGCTGTGGTCCAACCTGGGTGAACAGCATTAGGTGGATGCATCTGGAGGGTGGAGATATCTTAGTTCAGGAATGAGGTGGGGGCTAACAATTATAGCCAGGCCTGATTTCAGGGAAAGGGCAGAAGATCTAAGAGGGAGGCAGTCAAACCAAAATGAGGGAGGATATGCTAACATGTAATAGAAAGACTAAATTAAAATGACTGCCCACACCACATGGTGTTGAGAATCTGGATCAAGGAGAACTCATCCACTAAAATGACCTAGGAGTTGAGAAAATCCATGGAGGCATGGTAAAAGGTGACAAAGGAGTTTTGTTAGCCAGCCAGCAGCTGCCTTGCCCTGGGCTACATGTAATGCCTCATTGAGACACAAGACTATGTTAGGGCTATTAACCTGTTTAACTGTTTCAGGGCTGAGCCCTATGGCCACCTGAACACCTGAGTGGCTAGCCAGTTGCTGGTCATCAAGGATTGACCCATCCAGCAGGTCCAGTTATTTTGTTAGGCTCGAGGAGGCACCTCCTAAAAACCAATGGGGGGTAAGAGAGAAACGAGACCAAGCACATAAAGAAAGACAGTCAGTCTGAGTCGCGTCAAGGTCTGCTTTATTGAGCTCGAGGTAGGGTTTTTATACCCACAGAGGCGGTGGGAAGGGGAAGAATGAAAAAATTTTGCAGAAGCAAGGGTGAGAAGTCCCGGGGTCAGGGATGGGTCATGCTTTTCCTTTGGCAGTTGTGCTAATCTTAAAAGTACCTCCGATTGCTTAAGGCTGGAGATAAGAGAAATGTTTATGGTTAGTCAAATGTTGTTTGCTTAGGGCTGGAGGAATATTTATGGTTAGCCAAATATAGTTTGCTTAGGGCTGGAGGAATCTTATCTTTCCATACACTTTCTTGGCTCCCAACAAAGGATGATTAATACCAGGCAGACAGAACTGGAAGTGGGGATCAGCAAGAAAACTGGGTTATCACATTCCCCACTGGTTTTCACCTCCAAATCAAATCATTGCTTTTTACCTCTTTTTTTTTTTTTTTTTTTTTTTTTTTTTTTGCCAAATCCTAATCACCTCCCCTACTCCATTGGACAGGCTTAGAATGCATCAGGTCCAGCAGATAATAACAGGTGTGGTCAGAAAAGTTCTCCCCATGGGAAGTCTTAGTAATGCATTAAAAGTAAGGGGGGAGGGGGAAAACAATGGAGGGGGTAACAATGTTCAAGAGGAAGTGTACTCATTACCTCACTCATGTAACTGTAACCCTCTGTATAGTATCTTTACAATAAAAAAATTAAAAAAATACAAAAAAATACAAAAAAAAAGCAAGGGGGGGCAACTATAGCAAAGAACTGTGACCCTGGTAAACACATTAATTAACATTTGCTAAGTCTTATCTTTAGGGGATCCTCTGAGAGTTGCTGAATGGCCCATCTTGCAGCTGTCTCTGGATATTGTCTCACTGCCTATTTCACTTGAGAGTGATGGATCTAATGATGTTTTTCTGCAACATTAACAACTGATGGTGTAGTAAGATCCTTGTCACTTGGGTTCCAATTCAGGAGTGTGATGCCTTTTTACCCATACCAGCAACAGAGTGGGTGGAGTTTTTCTCAGCCACTAAAGGATAGGCACGTAAAAGAACATGTTGCAAAGCCTGCAGTGACTGTACAAGATTGTGGTTAGACATTTCTATTAATATAGCTTCCCCAAGTTTAGGAACCAAAGGGGGTGGTCTGCCATAAATTATTTCAAAGGGAGTGAATTCTCTAACATAAAGGGTGCATCTTGCTTGGAGGAAAGCAAAGGGGAGAAAAGCAAAGGCCAGTCTCTGTAATTAATTCAGTTAAGATTTCCTTTAAGGTCCTGTTAATTCTTTCTACCTGCCCTCAATCTGAGGTCTATAAATAAAATGTAATTCTAATTTATTCCTACAGCCTTAGCTAATAATTAACCTTGTCTGTGAAAGCTGGGCCATTGTTGGATCACTGCTAAGAGTAAGCTAAATGGAGGAATTATTTCATGGAGTAATTTTTAAACTGTTACCTGAGTGGTTTTGGTTTTTGTTGGGTGTGCCTCAGCCCAGCCTGAAAAAGTGTCCATTAGTACTAACAGATACCGATACCCATACCTTCCAGGCTTTACCTCCATGAAGTTCACTTCCCCAAATTCACCAGGTGAGGTTCCTCGTATAAGCACCCTCTCCACATGTTCCATCTTTCCAGCATTTACCTGTTGGCAACTTACACATCAGGATACCACATCAGAGACTAGGTCTTTTTTTTTGGGTCCAGTCGTGGGGCCTGAACTCTGGGCCTGAGCGCTGTCCTTCAGCTCTTCAGCTCAAGGCTAGCGCTCTACTACTTGAGCCACAGTGCCACTTCTGGCTTTTTTCTTTTTGCTTATGTGGTGCTGAGGAATCGAATCCAGGGCCTCATGCATGCAAGGCAAGCGCTGTACCACTGAGCCCGAGACTAGGTCTTTTAAGTGGGGAATGAAGAAATGTTTTTGTAATAACTGACTCAGGTGAGTTTCCCCTAAATGAGTGAGTGTTCTGATGTGTCAGTGTAACCGAGGTCTGCCCCAGGGCCTGAGGGATGAATACCCATGCATCCCCAGCTTTCTCTATCCAGAGAGGAGTGTCTCAGTAGGGAAGCTCCTTTCTAATTCTAAATCTTTTGAATAGTGAGGTCTTTCCAGCAGCTCTGGTAGGGGTGTAATAACTAGTAGCTCTAGAGTCCCCACTGGTTTTAGGGTGACCTCCTGAGCTGCCTGATCAGCTCAGTTGTTTTCTTGAGCCTCAGGGGTCTGTTCTTTTTGATGACCCTTACAATGGATAATGGCCACCTTTCGGGGAAGCCTAATGGTGTTCAGGAGAGCCAATATCTCATCAACATTTTTTATTTGTTTTCCTTCAGAAGTTAAGTCCTCTTTCCTTGTACATGAACATGGGCTGTAGTAAAAGCATAATGGCTGTCAGTGTAAATAGTAATAGTTTTTCCTTTTGTCCACCTCAAGGCTTGAGAGAGTGATTAGTTCAGCTCTCTGAGCTGAGGTCTCATGATTTAGGGCTTGTGCCCAAATTACTTTATCTGCTGACATCACAGCTGCCCCGGCATACTGAACTCCATCCTTGACAAAACTACTTCTGTCTGTGTAAAGTACCTCATCAGCAGTGGACTTGGGAATGTCAGTCGGGTCTCTGCCGATGTTCTGCAGTCATGGATGGGCCCACTGGGATTGTCCTCAGGGAGAAGAGTAGCTAGGTTGAGGGCATTTATCTTTATGAAGGTGATTCTTGGCTGATCCAGTAACTGGGCCTGGTATTGCATAACTGAGGCATTTGTTAGCCACCTTGCAGGCATGGCTCTTAATAAAGCTTCCACTGAGTGTAGCACAGTTACCTTCAAAACTTGTCCCAGAGTTACTTTATCAGCCTCTTTTAGCAGGGTAGCTGTTGCTGTTATTGCTCTCAAACAAGATGGCCAGCTGGTTGCCGCCGAGTCCAATCTTTTGGAGAGGTAGGCTACTGGCCTTTTCCAAGACCCCAAGGTCTGGATCAGAACACCCCTTTGCCAATACCAAAAAGAGCTGGAAGGCTTACAGAGATCCAGCAAGGCCAAGGCTGGGGCTGAAGTTAAAGCCTGTTTTAACATCTTTCTGGTGGAAGCAACATGTATTCTTCATCAATTGGACAAGTTTCCAGCAGACTAGCTGGAGGATCTTCCTCTAATGATAATTTCACATCTTCCTCTTGAAAAGAAATTTTGGCTTTTAGTTTATTCAATAAGTCTCAACCCAGGAGTGGATAAGGATAGTCTGGAATGATGAGAAAAGAGTGGGTAATCATTCCTTTACCAAGATTAGTTATTCTAGCCAGGGACCATAGATAGAATTTACTTTTTCCAGTGGCCCCTTGGACATTTAGTCTTTGTTTAGTTATTGGTCCTTCTGGACTTTTCAATATTAAATAAGCAGCTCCAGTATCTATGAGGAAATTTGTCTTTTTGCCCCCTATTTGCAATGTTACCATGGTCTCTGTGGGGCTGAGAACAGAGCCCCAACCCCATCATTCTGCATCCTATCCCAGGTTTAGAACCTGAGCCTCCTTTCTTCTCCTCCTTGGACATGGGGCATGGGGCATGCTGCCAGAGGGGTGGGGCATGCTGCCGAAAGGGGCGGGGTGTGCTGCTGGAGGGGGTGGGGCCTGAGCACCACATGGCAAGCTGTCAAGAAGTGATTGGACAGTGAGCAGCTTGGGGGAGGGGCATGAACGGCAGTTGGAAACCATTAGGCAGGTGAAACCATTAGTTCTGTTGGAGTGGGGGAGAGGCGCAACCTATATGTAGGCTGCATGTTCTGAGTCTGGGGGAGTGGGGAGACATGGCAGGAGGGGAAAGCCTCTGGAGAGCAGGGCAGGCCTGTGGAGGGCAGGGCAGGCCTCCTCAAGAGGACATTTGGAGCTTCATCGAGAAGCCATTTGGGGCCTCCTCTGGAGGGACCCAGAGCTTCTTCTAGAGAGGCCTGCGGAAAGGCACCTTCTGGAGCAGAGCAGGGCAGGCCTGTGGAGAGTGGAGAGGCCTGCAGAGAAGGAGGAAGGGAAGAAAAGGAAAAGCCTTCCCCTTTGGAGGTTTGGAGCTTTGGAGTTTTGGAGGTCTGAGGTTTGGAGGTTTGCAGACTGATTAATTTGGTGGTTTGCAGACCAACTAATAAAGGTCAGGGCTGTCTATTGGAGGCTTAGAGGTTTGGTGGTCAAGGCTGTTCTTGGTTCTGGGTATCCAGCCCAGGACAAGGTAGTCACAGGCCCCCTTTCTGGTGTAAATAGTGCCTCGATGGATTGTTTCACTCTGTAGAGGTCATAATTTTAGGACTATTAACTCTTTAACTGGTTCAGAGTCCAAGGAGCCAACTGTCAGATGATTCTGATTGGCTGAGCTCTGTGGCCACCTGAAGACCAGAGTAGCCAACCAGATGTAGTCATCAAGGATGGTTAAGACCAGGTGGACAGAACTCAAAAGTGGGGGATAACAAGAAAACTGGGTTCTCACACACTACTGGCACAAGTTTCAAATGGCTCTAATCTCTAATTTCTAATCCATAAAATTGTTCTATTTTAGGTATGCACACAAGAGAAATGAAAGCATAACAGAAATGAAAGCACGCAAAGACTGAAACATAAATGTTTTTAGTAGCTTTTATTTGAGTAGAATTAAATAAAAAACAACCAATCAGAAAGTGAGGAAGGACCACACTTCCTGTGGTGGTTGCCCAGCCAAGGACAAGCCACTGAAGCTGAGGGCAGAATTGGCAGAAGTGACATTACGTTCTCCCCTCCTCCCCCCTTTTGCTGGCGACAGAATTTGAACTCAGAACTTCAAACTTGCTCAGCTTGCTTGCTAGGCTGTCATTCTAGTACTAAAGCCACATCTCCAATTCTGCTCTTTGCTGGTCATTTTGAAAATGAACTGTTCTGCTCAGGTGGGATTCAAATTGTGATCCTCACATGTCAGGCCCCTAAACAGTCAAGATTGTAGGTGTGAGCCACTGGTGCCTCTTCCACAATCCAATTTTTAAAAATGATTACTACTGCAAAATTGGTCTCTCTTCATTTCTGAGCAGTTATCACATTTTCATTACATGGTTCTTATTAGTAGTAGTATATTAAAATATCTGATAATATGAATTTCACTCATAAATTTTGATATAACATTTGAATATTGAATCAATTTTTGTAGGATAGTCAGCTTTTTATTTTTGTGGAATAATTCTTTATTCATGCTTTCAAGTATCATATCAGACATTATAAATATGTCGGAAAGCTTACATTTATACATAGTACAAATTAAATTGGCATCATTAAAACAATTTGGTTATGTAATGATCCCTGGTGGCTCACACCTGTAATCCTTAGCTACTTGGGAAGCTGAGAATGAAAAGATTTCAGTTCAAGGCTAGCCTGGGTGTCAAAGTGTCAGAAATTCCTTTTTATCTCATAGCTGGGTGAAATGATATGTGCTTGTAACCCAATTCTATGTGGGAAGCTAAAATTGGGAGACTCTAAGTACATGGCTAGCACAGGCAGGAAAGTCTATGAAGTAAACTGTGTGTTGGCATGTGATGGTGATCACAGCAATTATAGAAAGCTTAAAAGTAAGCAACTGGAAGCTCAGACATACATCGGAATGGGAATTGAGAACTAACCCTAAAAACAGGGTGGGAGGCATAGTTCAGTGGTATCTTCCTAGCCTAGCAAAGAAAAAGCCCCCTGAATGGCTAGGATTACAGAAGTATGACTGGCCAATAGATACAATAAGAAACAGGCAACCCTAGAAATACTTATGCTTTTCTTTGTGTGGCATGACTGACATACCTACTCAAATATAGGCTGTCTCTACTAACACTGGAAAAAAGAAAGAAATGACCAAGAAAGTTGGCTATGAAGAAAACGTAAATGAAAACAACTCTATGATTCTATCTCAGTCTACTCAGAACAAAATCATCAGAAATACTGATATTATCTCTATTTAAAAGAGGAGGAAATGAAAGCCATGAACAGGCAAAGCTGTTACAAGACACAGAGGTAAGGAGGGTGAAGACTCTGAAGCATGTTAGTCTAGCCCCAGAGTTTGCAGCCATGCTTCCTGAAGTGCATACCAATTTGAATATGGCTGCTATCAATGAGAAAGAATGGCAGTATGTACTTTTTCTCTTCACTTCCTGAATGAAATAAAGTGAGCTGCTCTTCTGCCACAGAGTCTCTATAGAGACAGACAGAAACTATGAGTCCAAATGAGACTTTTCTTGCCTTAAATGATTTATGTAATATGTTGGCACAGCCATGAGAGAACCAAAGCAAACACTTTCCTTAGAAGAGGTTAAAAGAGCCTTCCCTACACTCCCTGGCTACTTTGGATGCATATGTACAAGTTTCATATCTTTCACTAAAAAGTTAACTTGAAGAACATGAAGAGTTTGTCAAATTCTAGTACTTAGACTATGATTAGGAGCAGAAAACATATGTGCTCCCAATGGAATCTCCTTGACAGTTCTTCAAATGCACTGACCTTCGCCAAAAGGGTAATTGAATGGTTCAGACAACTTGATCAGGTGTGCCAAACATGCACTTAGGGTGCAGAACACAGCCTTAATTGATCCAGGCTGGGTCTGGAAGCATTTAAGGGATAGATGAGTTCATGGCAAGACCCTCAGAGGACAACTCTCCAAAGATAGTCTTTTAATTTGTTCTGCCTTGTTTTTTTTTTTTATTTTTGTCCTGTCATCCTGCCTAAGACAACTTCTATTTAGCTGCAGTAACTGTCTTGTAAGGGGAGACAGGTGTTTCCCCCAGATTCTGCCATTCCCAACAGCAACAGAAGTGTGGGGTACACGGTTCATCCCCAATCAGGGCCACTACATTTCCTGTTACCCTGCCCATAGCAGCATAGAGACTGCTTGAATAGAGAGCCTTCCCCTGACTCATCCATCTCCCCATTCCAGGCCTTTGTTCACAGAATTCTCTGAGCCCCTGAGCTGAGATCCTAGGAGAGAGCGCAGGCTCGTGCCAGAGCTCGGATAGCTAGGGTTTTGTGGCTGTATTTGTGAGAGTGTTAGAGATAGAAACGATCTTTCCATAGAGCCAGTCACTGCCTACCATCGCCAAGACCCAGACTCAGGAAGAGCCACCCCCTGGTCCCCCAGGGGCGGGCCAGGGCAATGTGGCCTGAAGGGCAGGGCAGGGGCACTTCCAGCACCACCAAGAGAGTGAGTGAGTCCAGTGCCCGCGGAGGTGAAGGCTGGGCCACCAGGCCTTCTCCTGCTGGGCCTCCCTCCACGCCTGAAGAGGTGACCCCGCGCCCGGCCTCCTCCAGCCTTGCCACCCACAGGAAGCACGTCTCCATCTGCTCCCCAGTAGTGGACAGCAGGACCACCAGATGGCCATCTTCTGGTGGGTCCTCCCCTACCCAGGAGGAGGCCCCAGTGCGCAGGCCCTCCCCAGCCAGTGCCCAGAGCCCTAGGGCTGTGGAGGGTGGGGGCCTCCGACTGACCCTTCGTGGGGTCTCCTGTGTTGCCAGGGAGGCGAAACAGCCCAGGGCCTCCAGTTCGACGCACAGTGCAGATCGCACCTCCTCTGCCAAGCAGGAAGAGCGGGGAGGCCTGCGAACATCACCGTCCACTCGCAAGGACGAGGAGGTCGACCTGGGCCGCATCTCCTCCAACGCCAAGACTGAGCCTTCCCGAACCATCTGCCTGCAGGCAGCCCCATCCTCCAGGCCCGCATCCACCACCGAGGAGGGCCCGGGAGTGCACAGGGCCCCCACAACCATGACCCAGACGGTGCAGCTCCCCGCGATCCCCCCAAAGGGAGGGGCCCTCTGCCGACCACCCACAGGGGGCACCTGCAGACTGGAGAAAGCCAACCAGACTGTCTCGTTGACGCCCCTAAGCCGGAGTCCCCTCACTTGTCATGGGGGAGGGGACAGTGCCACCCCTAAACTCCTGGCTGCCAGGGCCAATCTGGCAGCAAATAACCGGCAAGAACACAGGGTCCCCAACAGGGCGTTTACTACACTGAACCCCCTGACTCTGGGGACTGGCGTTGTTGGTCAGGGCCCTAGGGCCAAGGCCGAAGCCCTGCAGGTCCAACTTCCCAGAATTGCCTGTAGCTTGGAGAGCTCCCGCATGGTTCCTTTGGTGGGAAGCCCCGGGGCTGCAGACCATCCGGATGGGGAGAATTCCGAGAGGGAAGATGGCAAAGTGGACAGGGCTGCCCTGAAGACATCCACCAGCTCGCAAGTCGGCGTGAGCGCGCACACCGTCCACGGACGGCCCATGAGGCAAACCACTGCCCTGGCCAAACTGGCAGCAGACAAGGCAAAACAACGCAGGGAGGATTTGGTCAAGGCGGAGAAGGCCTGCGACATTACCATTATCGGGGTTAGCCGCACTGACATCAAGACAGAGACAGGGAAAGCGCACGATCTGCCCCAGCTTGAACTTGTTCAACATCTGCACCAACGCAGCGAGGATCTGGCCACGGCGCAGGACGCGCATGACCCGAGAGTTGGCCAGGTCGACCCCAATGACATCCTGGGAGCCATGGGGAAAGTGCAACATCTTCCCCAACTTGCTTTCATTCGACGTCAGACCCCTGATATGTGCCATCCCTCGAGGGTGGTTATCTGCACTCAACTGCGCACATCGACAAATGAACACTCCTGCGCTGGCAACAGCCTCTGCAACTCCCCACCCCCATCACCAGATTCGGCTATTGAATGTATATCATTGCAGCCAGAGAAGTTACTGAAACATGAGCCCGTTTTCAGGGCCACAGCGGTCATGGCGCTAAGGAAGTCAGGCCAGCTCAAGAGGAAAACCCAAATGCACAGTGTGGACAAAGACATGTTATTTGTAAGGGGCAAAAACAAACCCATGGAGGGATGTATCAATGAAAGAATTGAGGAAGAGAGCCAGGAGAGTTGTGATGAGGAAGAGGGGAGAGAACTGAAGGAGAAAATATCAAGCCCCATAAACCCCCAACAAAGTGTGGACTATGAACACCAGCCACTGATAGCCAGGAAAGTTCAGTTACAGAAACCTAGGTTACCGCTACAGGAGAAACTGTCCAGGCAACTGCAGATCACACAGGCCAAGAGGAGTATAGAACTTGCCAAAACAGCCAGGGAATGGAAGGCTCATAGCCAGTTTATACGGCAAAAATCATTTTTGGAAAGACAAATCCCTAAACTGGATGTTGTTAAAACAGGAAACAGCAAAGCAAGGGAACTTGCAATGCAGATTCAACCTAGTGAGGACAGAACCAATGAGGCCCATATTGACCTGTGCCTTAGCACTAAAATGGAAGATCAGCATTTACGTGACCAGCTTGATAAGCTGACAAAACAGTATGAAAAGTTGGAGATAACAAAAAGGGAATTTCTAAGGAGAAAAGAGTATTTACAAAAGAAGTGGAACTTATGGATTTTATTCTCAGGGATACCCCATTAGTCTAACCACATTCGGAGGGCAAGACAAAAGATTCAAGCAGTCAGTGCATGCCAGAGATGCAGAGTTGTCTTTAAACAGTTCATGTAGAATGAACTCAAGGAGACACAAGGATTTGTAAATATATGAGGAAGCTTTCTGTTTGTAAATAATTTGTGGAACATTTCTGTTTTGTGAAGACTAATTTTCATGTTTTTCATCCCAATTTCTGGAATATTTAAGGTTAATTGTATTTCCTCTTAGAGGAGTAATGTTGAAGTGTGGCTTCTATTCCTACACTAGTTTGTCCATTGTAAAAAAAAAATGGAAAAATCTGGTAAACTGTTTTTGAATTTTTTCATTACTTAACATGTTTGGAACACACATTTAATTTTCTTTCCCATCTTGGAACATTGCTGAAATATTGTAACTTCCAGATGAGGGTTCCCAGTGTCAAAATGACTGGCCATGTAGTCATGAAGGTCAAAAATATTTCATTCATGACAGGTTGAGGTTAAAGCAGTCATGTGTGGGACCTAGAATCCCGGCTTAAACATATATGTATGTATAAATAAAAATAACTTGAAACCTACCCGCGATTCTAATTTTATAGTGAAGATGTTGCCTGAATGTGAGAGAGCATGAAGGGCTTGTGTGGGAGAATGTGGAGGAGGAATGGGATGCAGGGGAGAGGAGAGTTGGCCTAGTGGAGGACTAAGGAAGTATGAGGGTCTAGTGGGACTGGAGCAACTTTCACCAGATGAAACACAATAAGGTGTTTTAGAAAATGTGAGATGTGTCAGGGCTTTCCACAAGCTAGAGAAAGGCATAGAAGTTGGTGGGATGTAGTATAGAATCTGTGCTATTCAGTATTTCGCTGTTACGACAAGTATCTGGGAAAGCCACTTGAGGGAGGTAAAGTTTGAGCTGGCTCACAGTTTGAGTCAATTATGGCAGAGGTGAGAAGCCACAGTAGAGAAGAGAGAAGATGGAGGAGGGGGAAAAGAGGGAAGAAAAAAAGGGAAAAATGTGAAAGAAGAGCAAAATAGAGGAGAGAGGAAGAGAGGAGAGAAGTGAGCAAAAATACAGGAGACAGGAGAGAGGAGGTACAGGAAAAAAGGAGTAGAGAGTAGAGAAAGAGGATCACAAGAACATTCTCCTTACTGGCTCTTTCCCTTTGATTTCATCTGGGCCCCAGTTTATGGGACGGCTTCCCCCCATCTGGGACAGGTCTTCCCAGCTTAGTCATTCCTCATTGGAAATGTCTTCATAGACATATCCATATATGTGCTTTCCTAGTCTAGCCACTTCTCAATCCAGTCAACTTGACCAGATGACCCTGCACATTCTACCCCTATGCACCTTTCACCTATGCACCTGACAGCTATGTACCTGAGCGTCTCATTTAATCTTAGGAGCCATTTGGCCTCTCTGCTTCCACAAAGTCTCACATAGGTTTCAATGGAGAATGTATTCAGTTTATCTCAAGAATCCGCATAGTTATACATTTCCAGTATTGAAGTTCTTCTGAAACTCAAGGCAAACTCTTTAAGTTTTGAAGCTCTGTAGAAACAAAGTTTTTTAGATAGTAAAAACGACCACTTAAAATGATCATTATTAAGGTGATATACAGAGGAGTTACTGTTGCATAAGTAAGGTAAAGTGTTTATTGCTTTTGGACAATGTCACACCTTCCCTCTCTTTCTAGTTTTTTCTCTTTTTGTCAATCATGATGCTTAAATTTGGAGCCTGGTGCTGTCCCTGATCTTTGTAGCTCAAGGGTAGCATTCTACCACTTTGAGCCAAGGCATGGCTTCCAGTTTTCTGGTGGCTAATTGGAGACAAGAGTCTCATGGACATTTTTTTGCCCTCATTGGCTTTGAACTATGATCCTCAGATCTCCACATCCTGAGTAGCTAAGATTACAGTACCTGTACCTACCCCCACTTTTTTTTTCTTTTGCCTGATGTGGTGCTTGAACCCTATGGGCTGGCCCTGAGCTCCTTTTTTTTTCTTCCTTCAAGCCTAGTGCTCTACCAGTTTGAGCCACAATGCCACTTCGAATTTCTGGTGGCTAATTGAAGGTAAGAGTCTCATGGGCTTTCCTTCTCCAAATGATTGAACCGTGACTCTTAGATCTCAACCTCCTGAGCAGCTAGGATAATAGGTGTGAGCTTCCAGCACCCAGCAAAAATGAATTGTGACATAGGAAGAATGAAATGTAGCAGGGCAAACAGATACACTAGTATTATAACCATCATCCAGGGCTTGTGGCAGTGTGATGTAAGTTCCAAAGGTCTTGGGCAGCTCTGTTCCCCTGGACTTGCCTGCTGTAGCTTATGTATTTTTTTTCTCATCAGTTTGTAATGCTTAATGCCTGTGTCTCTCCTTAAATATTCCTCATTCCTAGCATCTGCAGCTTCAGATCTACCTTCACACATCACCTACTGGAGCACTACCTGCAGGTATTCTGATTCTACTACATATTGCCTGGCCTCCAGGCTTTCCTGTAAAAGTGAAATGGAATTGGCACTGGTGGCTCATACCTATAACCCTAGCTATTCTGGAGGGTGAGATGTCATGATCACACTTTATAGCCAACCCAGACAAGAAAATCCATGAAATTCTTATCTCCAATTAATCACCAGAAATGTAGTTGTGGCTCAAGTGGTAGAATACTAGTCTTGAGCAGTAAAGCTCAGGGACAGTGTCTAATCCCTGAATTGAAGCCCAGGTTGGTAGACATAGACACACAGACACACACAGACACACACACAGAGACACACACAATACACCATCAAAGAACTGGTTCAGGGTAACTTGCATTCCAGGTGCAAAGCCAGCATAACAGCATATGGACAATGTCAAAGTCTGTTGCCAGCTAAAGTGTACCCCCTAGAACCATATCTGATGCTGCCTATGAGAATTTGGATGGCCAAACTGGGGAAACACTCCCTGAGCAACAATATGTAGGCAGGGCAGCTCAGAGCTCTCTCTGGAAGTAAAGCCAAAATTTCAGTTTTGTTAAAACATTTGCACATTTGGATCTTAGATGTTTGAGTTCTGTCCAATCTCTGAGATGCCCATACTCCAGCATTATTATTGTCTGGTTACAAAATCAATGGCTTCTTTTGGGTGACTCTGATCTCTCAGTAGCCCTATTGTTCTTGATAGAGTTTTCTAAGTCTTCCTTAGTCTGGAGAATTGCAGGCTTCAAATCTTTCTGCTTGGCTTTTCTCTCACAGGTCCCACTACAAATTTGGTTTTGTGCAGACTACAACCATGTCACAGTCAGAAAACCCGAATGACTTGAAAGATATTCTGTCAAGTGGAGTAGCCTATGGCTTAGAACACAGTCTCACCCTGAGTTTGTGGACAAGTGCTTGTCAGAGGATACCACACATGGCCTTTATTCCAACTCCCATGAGAATCGCTGCAAAAAATCAGAGTAGTTATAGAAAAAGTAGTTAAGACTTGGGTTAGAGAAGACTTAAGAATAAAAAACCACTTTCAAATAAAAATGGTTGCTGGATACTTGGACATCCGTATGTAGAATTATGAAAGTGGATCCATTCAAAGCTGATTAGATAACTCAATATTCTTAGAAAATGGAGGAGAAAGGAAGGAAATAGGTCGGACTCAATCTTTCACAGGCTAGGACTGTTTCTTGAACAGTAAGCAGCACAGCCTTCCTGTGGGTGTGGGGATGCTTGGGTTTTCCTTGGCTTTTCTGGCCAGCAGGATATGGAATTCCGCTCCTGATCATCCAGTCTGTGCTGGAGGTAGGTGAAGAGATATGGCCCTTGGTCTCTGGCATCTTTGCTCTGGCTTTGTCTGCCAGTCGGCAGCAGATGCTTGTATTCCTCTCTCTCTTCTCGTGCAAACTGCCTGAATTTTTCCTCCCTAGACAGAATCTTTGTACTAGTACAGCTCACTTGGTGGGATTTTTCCATAGTGAGTTATTCCCTGAACTGTGAAAACTGGTTTCTTGGGGAGAGCTCACTTATAGCCCAGCTACATCTCCACCACCATCGTTTGGTCTTTCTAAGATTCTTTTTAACATAATCTAACTTTGTATCTCCCTCTGTCAAAATACTAGCCCCAATGTTTTCCTGCTTTGTTTTTGTTTCATTTGCAGATTTTCCTTATGTCTCCCCATTTCCTTATTCCAGGGCCATCTTTCTTGGCTCTCTACTATATTTACACGATCAACCTCAGTCATCTTTTCCACTTCCACAACATTTTACTAGGTGAATTCCTATAAAGCTGCTGCTATTGCCAATCAAAAGTCATCAAATGTTATCAGTTGCATATAGTTTATCCTGTATTCCATCTACATGTTGCCAAATGCCAGCTCAGCAGTACTTTCTAAATCTCAATCAAATGTAGCCAAATACCTACTTGGCATCTTTTTTTTTTGTCAACCTAAGAGGTATGTAGACTTCAGCCCTTCATAGCTGAACCCTGATCATGTCCACCAGGCTACACTTTCCTTAGAATGACCCAAATAAATTGCTTGCCACTCCAACCCAAAATAGCCAAACCAATTTTTTGAGACATCCTTGAATATTCTGTCTCTCTGTCTCCATCTGTCAAATGCCAAAAATGTGTTGGTTCTACTTTCAGATTATATTCAGACTCCAGCCTCCTTCTCACTTAATCCAACATCTTTCCAGCCATTTCCTATGTCTTTCACATCTTCCCTTATTCTCTTGTTTGTTTTCAAAAGATTAACCAAAGTCATCTTTTTAGAACATTATTTAGATTGTATTCTATTCACTTCCTTTCTCCAAATTGTTGAGTACTCCTTATATACCACTCAGAGAAAAAGCCAAATTCAATGTATTGATCTTTAACATGCAACTAGCATAGTCTCCTCTGACTTCACCTTTAGGCTCTATACCCCATCCCTTATTGGGCTCCAGCCTTCAGTATCCTTAAGCCAAGTGGTGAGGTTCAGTACACACATCAGGTCCTTATTTTTTCTGAAGCCTTCCCAAGAAGCTAATGCATACCCAAATTCATCTGTATAATTCCAAATACTATCATTCATACTGAATTTCTACATTATTCCATAGTGCTAGTCATTTTCTCACACTGAAGTTTACCCTTTCATTAAATTTATGGCTTCTTATTCCTCCTGTAGAAATATGAGTTCCAAGATTTTTCTCCTAAGTTTATTATTATATCCTGTTAAGAATGTCTATAGTCAGGGAATGGTGGTATATGCTTGTTCTCTCAGGTATACGAAGGCATAGATAATATAGTCATCACCTGAGATTGACCTCAGGGAAAACTGGGAGACCTTACTTGAAAAATCACTGAAGCAAAGAATGGTTAGTGATAAGCTCACGTATGAGAGAGCCTACCTAGCAAGTGGAGGCACTGAGTTCAAACCCCAGAAGCACACACAATGAAACATAAAGGAAAAAGGATAGTACCAGTAAGAAGATAATAAATAAATATTGATTACTACAATAAACACATTTAATCTTTCATTTCTAAAATCTCACCTATAAATTAGGAAAAATACAGTCATTTTTTTCTTCCATGCATATAAACTTGTCACAATTTGGGGATAGGTGTATCATTCAGTGGTAAAGTCTTGTATGTGCATGGCCCTGGGTCCAATCTCCAGCACTGAAGAAAAAGTTGCAGTTGTTTGTCCAGGTAAAAACAACCACTGAAGATATTTCTGTCTTTAAGTATGGTGAACTTTTGGCACTTTGGTGTGGCACTTGGGCACTGTATTTGAGGTCTCTCATTTTAGTTAACTCCCCATTCCTCTTTATAGGTAGTGCCTCACATTATTTTTGCCCAGACTGATCTTGAACACTGATCCAACTCCTTCTGCCTTCTGGAAGGCTTCTAACAAAGGTTGGACCCATCCCACCCAGCCAATCTTCAATTATGTCTATAATTTTTGACTCATGGTTTTAGCTTGTTTTCTGTGAACACAAATGTTTCTGCTCAAGACCTTAGCAGAACTCTGAGTATAGTGAGGTTTGTTAGAATTTGAGGCAGAATTTGCCAGGTAACCCACACCCCATCTAGATCTCTCTTTGTAGCCTTGGGTTGGTCTTGAACTTTCAATCTTCCTCCCTTGACATGCAGGTGGATCCAAAGTGGGTAGAAAGTCATATTTAAACTGAACTACTACTGTATCGATGGTGCCAGTTTCTCTGTTACCATGGATTACCTCTAAGACCATTTTTTAAATGAGAAATGAACTATCTTTAACTGCTTTTATTTCTCTCCCCTTAAACTAAGAGAATTAAGGAATACATCTCATATATAGGAAAGAAATCTTTGTAAAATAGGATTTTACTACTGCAATTCTTTTTCATAATTCTTTCTAAAAATGTAATAATTACAGAAATACTAACTATAGCTCTAGTATTACATTCCTAATCCTATCTGACTGTCTTCAGTCTGCTCAGCCCTCATGCGTGACCCTACTGTTAGCTCTTTTAATTGAACTTTTGAATGATTGCTTTAGTTTTTTTCTTTTAAAAATTTTTTGTATGTTTTCTCTATGTAAAAATGCTGTACAGAGGGGTTACAATTACATGAGCAAGAAAATGAGTACATTTCCTATTGAGCATTGTTGCCTCCTCCTCCTTTGTTTTTCCCCTACCATCCCTTCCCTCCCCACCTCCACAACTACCACTCCCCATGCCAAAGTTGTAAAGTTCATTTTCAACATAGTGTTTTGTACATCTCATTGTTACAATGGGTCAACCTGTATCCTATTTAAGCATTTTGTTTTTTCCCTTCCCCTCCCTGAATTAGAGAAGTGTATATACAAGATGCAGGGCACCGACAACAAATACAGTGAAAACAGGGGTTATACCATGTGGGAGGAACATACAAAGCAACAAAAAAGTCACATTCCATTATATATACATTATATATATATACACACACACATTATATACATTGTATATACACCACATTTTCTTGATCCATTCATCTACTGAGGGGCATCTGGGTTGGTTCCATAGTTTAGTTATGGTAAATAATGCTGTGATATACATAGTTGTGCTGGTAGCCTTAGTATGGCTAAGTAGTATGGCTTAGTATGTTTGTGATCGTTTGGCTAAATGCCCAAAAGTGGGATTGTTGGGTCATAGGGGAGCTCAATGTGGAGTCTTTTGAGGAACCTCCATACTGCTTTTCAACGTGGTTGAACAAGTTTACACTTCCACCAACAATGCAGTAGGGTTCCCTTCTGGACATATCCCCTCCAGTATCTGTTGTTATTAGAGTTTTAGATTATAGCCATTCTAACTGGGGTGAGGTGGTATCTCAATGTTGTTTTGATTCACATTTCTTTTATGGCTAGAGAGGTTGAGCATTTCTTCATGTGTCTATTGGCCATGCTTATTTCCTCTTCAGAGAAATTTCTCTTTAAGCCTTTAGCCCACTCAATTATTGGGCAGTTGTTTCTTTGAGGATTTGTTGTTGGGGGATTTAATTTTTTGATTCCAAGGTCACTAAGCAAACTTGTCCAAATTGATTCCAAGTATATGTTAGATATGAGACCCTTCTCTGTTGTATGGCTAGTGAAGATCTTCTCCCAATCCGTGGGCTTTCTATTGATCTTTCTAGCTATGTCCTTTGCCATGCAGAAGCTCTGCAGCTTCATGCAATCCCATTTGTCCAACCTTTCTTTGATTTGTTGTGTTTCTGGGTCTCTATCAAGAAAATTTGGGCCTGTGCCAAGAAGACCAAGGGTTTCTCCTATTCCTTCCTGCAATGTTTTCAGGGTGTCTGCTTTGACTCTGAGGTCTTTGATCCATTTGGAGTTGATTCTGGTGCAGGGTGATATATAAGGATCTGACTTTAATTTGCTACAGGTGTTTAACCAATTTTGTTAGCACCATTTACTGAAGAGGCTGTCTTTCTCCCATTCTGTTTTTTTAGCTCCCTTATTGAAGATTAGAAGGCTATAGGTCTTTGGGTTCATTTCTGGGTTTTCAATTCTATTCCATTGGTCCTGAGGTTTGTTCTTGTGCCAGTATCAATCTGCTTTGATTACTATGGCTTTGTAGTAGAGTGTGAAATTTGGTATTGATATTTCTCTAGCACTGTTCTTTTTTGTTAAGGATTGTTTTTGCTATTCAGAGTCTTTTATTGTTCCATATGAATTTTTGGATTGCCTCTTCTATTTTTGTGAAGAATGAGATTAGAATATTGATAGGTATGACACTGAATTTGTAGATGGCCTTTGGAAGTATTGCCGTTTTCACAATGTTGATCCTTCCAATCCAGGAGCACGGGAGGTTTTTCCCACTTTCTAATTTGTGCTTTGATTTCCTTTTTCAGGTTTTTAAAGTTTTCATCATAGAGGTCCTTCACTTCTTTGGTTAAGTTAATTCCTAGGTATTTTATTTTTTGTGGGGCTATTACAAATGGAGTTGCTTTCCTGATTTCAGCCGCACTCTTCTCATTGTTGGAATACAGAAAAGCCATTGATTTTTGAGGGTTAATTTTATACTCTGCTTCTTTGCTGAAGTTTTGAATCAGCTTGAGTAATTTGGGAGTGGATTCCGTGGGATTCTTTAAATACAAGATCATGCCATCTGCAAAGAGGAAGAGTTTTTCTTCATCTTTCCCTATTTGAATCCCCTTTATGTTTGCATCTTGTCTTATTGCTGTAGCTAGGCATTCTAATACTAAATTGAAGAGAAGTGGAGAGAGTGGACATTCTTGTCTCATTCCTAAGTTTGGAGAAAATGGCTTTAGTTTTTCACCATTAAGTATAATGCTGGCTGTAGGTTTGTCATGTTCCATGGATTCCTAATTTTTCCAGAGCCTTCATCATAAAGGGGTGTTGGATCTTGTCAAATGCTTTTTCTGCATCTATTGAGATAACCATGTGGTTCTTATCCTTGCTCTTGCTGATATGATGAACTATATTAATTGATTTGCATATATTGAACCAGCTTTGCATCTCTGAAATGAATCTTGTTTGATCATGGTTCATGATTTTTTGGATGAATTGTTGAAGTCAATTGGCCAAAATTTTGTTGAGAAGATTTGCATTGATGTTCATCAAAGAAATGGGTCTATAGTTCTCTTTCTTTGATGAGTCACTGCCTGGTTTTGGGATGAGGGTTATAATGGCTTCATAAAAAGAGTTTGGTCGTGAACTTTCTCTTTCAATTCCATTGAAGAGTTGGAGGAGTGTTGGTGTGAGTTCTGCTTTGAGTTCTGTCTTGTAGAATTCTGCTGCAAATCCATCCCGTCCTGAGCTTTTCGTAGATGGGAGGTCTCTTATTGCTGTTTATAATTCAATGCTTGATATGGGCCTGTTAAGTTGGTTTAATTCATTTTGGCTTAGTTTTTGCATGTCAATGTTTGCTAAGAAATCGTCCATTTCTTCCAGATTCTCAAACTTATTAACATAAAGGTTTGAGAAGTATTTCTTATAATGTTCTGAATCTTGGTTGTTTCCATGGTGATGTTTCCATTCTCATCTCTGAGTTTGTTTATTTGGGTGTGTTCTCTTCTTTTTCTGATAATGTTTGCTAAATGTCTGTCAATTTTGTTAATTTTGTTTGAAGAACCAACTCTTTGTTTTATTGATTCTTTCTATGGTCTTTTGGGATTCTAATTCATTTAATTCTGATTTAATTTTAATAATTTCTTTCCATCTACTGGATTGGGGTTTAGCTTGCTGCTCTTTTTCAAGGAGGTTCAGATGTCTAATTAAATTGTTGGTTTCAGATCTCTCCAATTTGTTGATGTAGGAACTCAGAGCTATAAATTTGCCTCTGAGTACTGCCCTTGCTGTGTCCCAGAGGAGCTGGTAATTTCTGTGTTCATTTTTGTTGAATATCATGAACATTAGAATTTCCTTTCTAATCTCTTCCATGACCCACTGGTGGTTCAAAAGTGTGTTGTTCAGCCTCCATGTGTTACAGGGCTTTCTTTGGTGGCTGTTGGTGTTGAGCTCTAATTTTATTCCCTTGTGGTCTGAGAGAATGCAGGGCATAATTTCAATGTTTCTGAATTTGGACAAGTTTGCTTAGTGACCTAAAATGTGGTCTATTTTAGACAATGTTCCATGTGCTGCTGAGAACAACATGTATTCTGATGCTGCTGAATGAAATATTCAGTAGATGTCTGTTAAATCTAGTTGATCTATGCAGTTGTTTAGATCTGCAATTTCTCTGTTGAGTTTTTGCCAGGTTGATCTATCTAGTGGGGATAGTGGTATGTTAAAGTCCCCAACAATTAATGTCTTTGGATCTATGTGAGATTTGAGGGAAAGTAGTGTTTCTTGCATAAATTTGGGTGCTTCATTGTTTAGTGAATAGATATTTAGAATTGTAATATCCTCCTGAAGGAGAGATCCCTTAATTAGTATATAGTGACCTTCTTTATCTCTTCTCACTAATTTTAATTTGAAGTCTATTTTATCTGATATTAGGATTGCAACTCCTGCCTGTTTATGGGGGCTGTTTGTTTGGTAAATTTTATTCTAGTGTTTCACTTTCAGAATATGTTTTTTTTTATGGGCAAGGTGTGACTCTTGAAGGCAGCAGATAGAAGAATTTTGCTTTTTAATCCAACTAGGCAGTCTATGTTGCTTAATTGGAGACTTTAGTCCTTTAATGTTGAGAGTTAGGACTGAGAGGTGTTTGGTAGTTCCTGCCATGTTATTCACCTTCTTGGGAACTGTGACAACTGGGTTCTTCCTATGGTTCTTGGATTCTCAGTTTGGGTGTGGTTTCTTGGCCTTTATTATGGTCTTGTTGGGTTTTTTTTTTTTTGGTGTTGGTAATTTCTTTTTTTTTATTGTAAAGATACTATACAGAGGGTTACAGTTACATGAGTGAGGTAATGATTATACTTCCTCTTGAACATTGTTACCCCCTCCATTGTTTTCCCCCCTACCATTCCCCCCTCCCTTCCCCGAGGTTCTTTTTTTTAAATTATTGTGATTAAGTGATTACATAATTTCCCAAATTTCACAGTATTGTGGAATAATGATGCTCATTTAAAGTCACAAGTTCATTCTAACTTTCTTGGAGCAAATTGTCTATCACAGTCTGTAACATATAACGGTGTTCACATGTTATATACCATATATGTGATCAGCAGCATGGGGATATTTAGTAGTGGTTCAACCAGATGAGTGGGAGTTCTTTGTTTCTTAAGTCCTGTTAGTTTTGTTGTATCACCTAACATTTTGGATTTAGCATCCACTTATCAGGGAGACCATGTATCGTTTGTCTCTTTGTTCTTGGCTTACCTCGCTCAACATGATTCCTTCTAGCTCCATCCATTTCCCTGCAAATGCCATTATTTTGTCATTTCTAATGGCTGCATAATATTCCATTGTGTATAGATACCACAATTTTTGGATCCATTCATCTGTGGTGGGGCATCTGGGTTGTTTCCATATCCTAGCTATTGTGAACAGTGCTGCAATAAACATGGAGGTGCATGTGTCCTTGTATATTGGTTCCTGTTGTTCAGGGTAGATGCCTAGAAGTGGTATGACTGGGTCCTAAGGGAGGTCAATCTTTAGCTTTCTAAGGACCCTCCAGACTGCTTTCCAAAGTGGTTGTATAAGTGTACATTCCCACCAGTAGTGTAATAGGGTTCCTCTTTCTCCACATCCCCTCCAGCATTTGTCATTGGCTGATTTGTGGATGTGGGACATTCTGACTGGGGTAAGGTGGTATCTCAGGGTTGTCTTTATTTGCACTTCCTTCACCACCAGGGATGATGAACATTTCCTCATGTGTTTCTTTGCCATTTTTATTTCTTCATTTGAGAAGTCCCTCTTTAGTTCCCTTGCCCATTTAGTAATTGGTTTGTTAGGTTTGGGAGGGATTAGTTTCTTGAGTTCCCTGTATATACAGGATGTTAACCCCTTGTCTGATATATTGCTGGTAAATATTTTTTCCCAATTAGTTGGTTGTCTTTCTAGCTTAGTTGCGATAGATTTAGCTGTGCAGAAGCTTTTTATTTTAAGGTAGTCCCATTTGTCGAGTCTCTCTCCAACTTGTTGTGACCCTGGGACTCTGTTCAGGAAGTTCCTTACTGTGCCTATTAGTTCAAGTGTCTCTGCTACTCTGTCCTGCAGTGGTTTCAGAGATTCAGGTTTAATGTTAAGGTCTTTAATCCATTTTGAGTTGATGTTGGTGCATGGTGATAGGCTGGGGTCCACTTTTAGTTTTCTGCATGTGGCTGCCCAGTTTTCCCAGCACCAGCGGTTGAAGAGGCTGTGTTTCTTCCATTGTATGTCTTTGGCTCCTTTTTCGAATATCAGCTGGCTGTAGGCCTGTGGATTTATTTCTGGATCTTCTATTCTGTTCCATTGGTCTTCAGGTCTGTTTTTGTGCCAGTACTATGCTGTCTTTGTTATTATAGCTCTGTAGTAGAGTTTGAAGTTCGGTATGGATAGCCCTCCATTATTGTCTTTATCCCCTAGAATTGTTTTGTCTATTCTAGGTTTTTTGTTGTTCCATATGAATTTTTGGACTGTTTTCTGTATTTCAGTGATGTACGTCATTGAGATTTTAATAGGAATTGCATTGAATTTGTATATTAGTTTTGGAAGTATTACCATCTTTACTATATTAAGTCTGCCTATCCAGGAGCATGGGAGGTCTTTCCATTTCCTAGTGTCTTATGCAATTTCTTTCTTTAACTTTTTATAGTTCTCATTAAATAGTTCTTTTACATCTTTGGTTAGGTTAATTCCTAAATATTTTATTTTTGGGGGAGGTTATTGTGAATGGGGTTGCTCCCTTTATTTCCCTCTCTTCTTGTACATTGTCAGTGTACAGGAAGGCAACTGATTTTTGTGGGTTTATTTTGTATCCTGCTATTTTGCCGAAGTGATTTATGATTTCTAAGAGTTTGGGGATGGAGTTTTTGGGATCGTGAAGGTATAGTATCATGTCATCTGCAAAAAGGGATAGTTTAACTACTTCTTTCCCTATGCGGATCCCTTTAATGTCTTTTTCTTGCCTTATTGCCCTGGCTAAGGGTTCCAGGACTATATTGAAGAGGAGTGGAGACAGTGGGCATCCTTGCCTTGTTCCTGATTTTAGGAGAATTGGTTGTAGCTTTTCCCCATTAAGTATAATATTGGCTATTGGTCTGTCATAAATGGCTTTTATTGTTTTTAGGAATGTTCCTTCTATTCCTATTTTCTCCAGAGCTTTTAGCATGAATGAATGTTGAATTTTATCAAAGGCCTTTTCTGCATCTGTGTTGCCCAATGTCCAGCCTAGGGTATATGGGTGGAGTTTTGGTGGGGTTTGGGCTTCTCTTGTCCTGAGCCTCCAGTGCGATGGACCAGCTCTGCCAGAGCACTGGGACCGATGGGACAGGGATCTCGGGATAGGTGGGCAAAGGAGTCGGCGAAGTGACAAACAGACACAGACTCAAAAGAGTTGCATCTGAGTGTATCTTTATTGAGGAGAATTAACATTTTTATACAGTGTGTGATTGTGACATAGATTCTTTCTTTATTTAAGCACATAATCAATTTTTTAAAGGCAAAGCATTGATGAATTACATGAAAATTAATGACTATCCCACCAAATGTTTAAGCTAAGTGGTGCAAAACAAGTCTAGCATATTGTTTAATAGAATACGTCATCTATTCAGCCTTTTTTATGTTTAATAATTAACAAACCTAAGACAGGGCTGTACTTACATTATACTCTTTTTAATTTTATCCAACTAATTTCATCTTTATAAGCTCCTGTATAAGGAAATGGTTCTTGGTTGGTTCAGGAAATATGTCACTAACTTTATATTTTGTGTGAAAACACCATCTATTCCCTATAACGTAAGTTGGACTAAACTTAATCATAACTGTTGGGAGAATCTTTCTTTTTCTTTTATAATCAGAGGTCCCTTCTTTTTTAGAACTCTCTAAACTACTGGGATAACTCTTTCTAACTTAGTTTAGTTTATTAATTTTGTCTGTTGGACATATCTAGAAATTTTAAGTCTCTATATTTACTATTCGTGAGCTGTAAAACCACTTGTGAAGTTGTAGGAGTTTCTGGAGGCAACATCACATCAGATGATAGATTGATTGGGGGATTGCCCACATTTAATTTTTGGCCTTAGTCTTTATTACTTAGAGAAGCCATCTCTATTGGACTGGAAAAGTACAACATGCTCTGTTCGCGGATCAATAGAAAAATAGCCAAAACGAGAATAAAGGCAATGAATGTACAGCCAAGAAGAATATAGTAAGAATAAAGGTAGAGGCTATAAAGGTGCAGCCAAGTGTATGGGAAGCCTTGAACCAACACCCCCTTCCTGGGGGCATGCTTCCTTGAAGCTCTTTGTCCAACACAATCTCTCACGCAGACTCCGCAGAAGGTGGGGTGGCACCCACTGGTCACAGAAAGATGTCCACTCAGCTGGAAATACCAGGAACCACTGGAAGTGAAGAAACTTAAGTGTTTGACCTTGTTTCTCTGGCCAGAGACTATTCATTGAACTTGCAGTCCCTTATTCTGTTGTCGATGTCAAATCAGAAGCTATCTATCCACCACAGGCAGCTTTATGGAAGTGCTCCACCCACCTGCGCTGGCCTCTCTTTGCTGAACCCAGCTAAGGACTCCTTGCAGACACATCTTCATGGCTGCTTTGCCTGCTGTGATCTCTGCTCCTTTCCAAACGCTTGCTTCGGCAGCTTCCTCTCCATTGTGCCTCTCGGACTGGGTTCCCATGGTGGTTGGATACTGAGCTGCTTGTTAGAGGAGGAAACAAGAGTTGTTGTATACAATGGCAGGCCTGAACTGGCCTGGAGGCAGGACAGACGCTCTCCCAGGTGGGACTTGTCAGGGCACAGGGCAGGCATCCTGCCACTGGGCCCTGGGTCACTGTGGTGAGCAGCAGTCACACTGGAACTTCTCTTTCTCAGAGAACAACAGGTTAAGTCTGAGCAGATTGTCTTTTTTAGGGAATCCAGTTCTCCACCAACTCCTGGGGGATGCCTGGGGCTTGAGTCTATGCCAGGCTCCACTCCTGTCCAGAACCTTTCATTCCAAAAGTTTCAACCAAGTGTATGTGGCGTGGCACTCCAGGTCTTTTGTTGTCACAGGCTTGCTTCCTGGGGAGTGCTGTTTCCTGATTTTCTCCCCTCTGTTGAGGCGTATGCTCAGTTTTTTACTTCAGTTGGGAGGAGTTGGTTGTGTTGTTAAGGCACCGGATCCCCGGGACTGGTTCCGGCCCCAGCCTGGAGCGCGCTTGTTAGGCCTGTGCTGATGTGTATACCACCTAGGTTATGCAGCCTGGAGCGCACTCGTTAGGCCTGTGCTGATGTGTATACCACCTAGGTTATACAGCCTGGGGGACACAGTTCAAATTTCTTCTACTGTTGGTAGTCTTGACCCAGGGGCGCTGTTCCTGGATTGGGCATTTAGGCTCCCCTCCAGGGGCACTCTTGCTCTGTCCTGGCCAGCGGAGTGTGCTCCACGAGCTGGTGGAGCTCTCGAACAGTTCCCAGTTTTAGTGGGTCCTGTGATCTGGGTGTTGGGGTAGGGAGTCTAGGTCAGGGTCTGGGGATTCCCTCCAGCTCTGGTCTCCCTTGAGGGATACACTGTCCCCTGTGGGGTACTCACCCTGGAGCTGTTTCTGTGTGGTGTAGGTCGTCAGTTGTTGTTGCAATCCAAGTTCAGTTGGGGTGGTTGCGGGCTGGGCTGGGTGGTGGCGGCTCTGTGTGATTCTTTTCTGTCTCTGCCTCTATCGAAGCTGCCGGGCCCACAGTGTCCACGCTCAGGCGGCTTCTTCGCAGGTTGTAGAGATCCGGTGGGTCTGACGCCGGTGCCTCAGGTGGCTTCTGCGCGGGTGATCTGCAGGCAGCCCCCTGTGCCTCTGGGACCTGGGCAGCCCCCACCGGGTCATTGCAATCGCGATCGGGTGGGTCTGGTGGTGCCTCAGACGGCTTCTCCACGGGTCGGTGTTGGTAATTTCTGAGTTCCGAACGCAGGGCAGGGCCACCTGTGCATCCAGGAAGACCAGTGAGGAAGGAGTTAGTCTGCCCGGGAGCCCAGCACCCTCCCTCTTCCTCTATACCTGCCAGGAACCAGTAATCGCCTGAGTGTCAGTCCTCTGATCCTTGTTGGTTTTTTTTATGTGTAGGACATCTTTAAGTACATTTGTAGGGCTGGTGGAGATATATTGTTTCAGTTTTTCTTTGCTATGGAAGGTTTTTATTTGACCTTTGATTATGAAGGAGAGTTTAGCTGGGTACAGTATTCTTGGTTGATAGTTGTTTGTCTTAAGTGCATGGCATACATCATTCCAGGCTCTTCTTTCTTTAATTGTCTCTGCTGAGAAATCTGAGGTGATTCTAATTGGTTTTCTTTTGTAGGTGATTGATCTTTTCTCCTTGACAGCTTTAAGGATCCTTTCCTTGATCTGAATTGAACCTGTATGGATTATAATGTGATGCTGGGATGTCTTGTTCTGGTCTGGTCTATTTGGGGTTCTTTCCCTTCTATTTGGTCAGCTTTGATGGCTTCAAATTCTTTATTGGAGCTTTATTTTAAATCTTGTATGGACTTCTTTGCTTCCTTAATTTGGTTTTCAGCATTCATTCTCAAATCACTTAGTTGATTGGTTATGGTTTCATTGGACTCCCTTTCCTTCTGAGAGGCTCCATTCAGCATTCCCTTTGTGCCTCCCTGGATTCCTTTAGCTGTCCATTTATGGATTCTGTGAATGCCTTCATTGATCTTTATCTAGTCTCATCCTGACCAGACAATTCCTGTATTAATCTTTGATTAGCTTCCTCATGCTCATGAGATTCCTGTATTAATCTTTGGTTAGCCTCATCTTGCTCCCTATCATGCTTAATCTGAGTCCTTTGCAGGCTTTCACTCTTTTCATTCATCATGCTTACCAGTAGTGTTTGTAGAGCTTTTTGGGAACTCTCCTCTGGATTATTCATTAACTGTTCTGTCAACTGATTATCATGAATGGGAGTTGAGATACCTGGACTTGCCATTTTTTCTGGTGCTTCTCTGGCTTGTTTTGCCCACTTGGTATGAAAGTAACATCAATTTAATGCTAGAACACTATTTTTAGTCAAGCATCCACCAGAGTCCTGTAGTTGCACAGATTGATGAATGCAGTCAAAATGGCTGCAGATACAATCTATTTCAACAGATATAATCTATTTCAACAACAAACAACTGTGGATTAATGGGCTAAGAACACCAAAGAGGGATTCAGCAGACCAGAAATTAATAGGTTTAGGGAGAATTGTGGAGAAAATAGGGTTAGAGGAATGTGGAGAGGTAAAAGGAAAGAGTGAATTTAACCAAGCCCTAATTTCAGAGAGGAAACGGATATACCAGAATGAAAGGAGAGAGATAAAGAAAGAAGAAAAATATTGAAAAAAAACAAAAATTTAAATTTAAAAAATGAAACACTTAAAATTATTTAAGTATAAAGAAATAATACTGATATAAGAAAAGGATAGGTAGGGAGAGATATAAAAAGGAAAAATGAAAAAAAAGAATAAAAAATTAGAAATGGTATACTTAAAAATTATGTAAGTATAAAGACATAATACTACTATTAAAGGTGTTAAGCCTAAGAAGTTGTGAATTGAGTAATCAATTTCTGAGTTAAGTATGCACACAATGAAGAATAAGGTCTAATAATCGATGACAGGTATATATCTGGAGATGAGCAGAACAGCAATTAAGTTGCACCCTCCCCCCAAAAAAGGGACCAAAAGGTTAGAAGAGATTAAGACAAACACACACACACACACACACACACACACACACACACACACACACACACACACACACCTAAAGTACAAATTGTGAAAGAGAATAATCAGTCTCTTGATGGAGTCTCTGGTTTACTTGTGGTGTTTGGTTTTCCTGTGGTTTGATTGGTTTCTTAATTCAGTTTGTTTGAATAGGTAGAAAACTCTGCCTTACCCAAGACTTTGTGATCCTCCTCCCAGGCTAGTTCAGTGGAAGGGAGATCTGCTTTGAGTATCATAAAAGAGGGAGATGGTTGTTTCCTCAAGCTTGGAGTTGCTGTGATGAGCCTAGGTTGTGGGTAGGGTTGAACCCTAACAGCAATCAGTAACTTTTCCCTGAGGGGCTAGCTCCTGAGACACTCACAGAGCCCAGACTGGAGCCATTCTCAGGATTTATGTTTATTGAGTTTCAATTGTTTATCTTTCACCCCTCCTGCTGCTGATTCTGCAGTGGGGAGAGGCACCTCTGGCTCTGTTTACCCAGTGAATAAAGTCACTCCTCCAGGGACGGAGGTCTCTCTGTCTGGGCAACTTTCCCCTGGGTGTAAGTGAGCAGGGCAGGTAAGATTCCTGTGACCTGTTGAATGGCCCCTATTGCTTTCTTCCAAGGCCTGAGTTGGAGCTAGCTGCTCGTACCAGGCCTTGGTCAGTATCAAAGATGGAGTTCTTCTCCGGTGGTGGGAGAGGGGCTACCTTCCCACAGCTGCTCCTTGAGAAGGAGTGAGGATGTCTTGGGGTTACTCATGCCAGTCTCTTGGTTTCTGGGATGTCCATTGTCTGCGATCAGCAGAATGAAGATTTCTACTACTTGTCAGTTCTTGCTGGTGGTGAGTAGAATCTGCTCACACACCTCATCTGGCACCTTTGTCCCAGGCTCTCTCTGTTGATATGGTGACTGAGGCAGGAGTTGCCACCACCGTGGACACCAGCAAGTGCTCATATCTATCTCCTTAACCAACCTGCCTGAATTTTCCCTCTCTGGTCAAACTTTCTGTACAGTGATGGCACACTTGGTGTGATTCTCTAGCCTAGGACTGTTCACTGCAACACTAAATCTGTTTTCTATGCGAGAGCTTGTTTAGCCTTTAGCTTCTCTTCCTCTGGACTCTGATTGCTTTCGTTTTGATCTTGATTGAGTATTCACCAAAGCCTCTTATGTTAAAGTCTTGGTTTCCAAAATGGTCCTACTGGAAGGCAACTGAACTTGTAAAAGGTAAAGACTAATGGAAGATGTTCAGGTTATTGAGGGTATGACCCTGATTGGGTTATTGGAGTCAAGTCCCTTCCCTCTTTGGTTCCCTGTTTGTGACATAGTAGTTTTACTTCATCACACGCTCCTGCCATCACATGCTACCTTATCACAGGTCTAAAAGCAATGTGACTACCCAGTCAGGGACTGGAACTTATTAAATATAATATATAATTTTGTTAATATAAAGTACAATATAAACCATTACTTTTTCTAAGTTAATGAGATCAGGCATTTTATTATAGTGATTAGTAATTGAACACTGACATACACTGTACTTGTCTTGAAGGAACAAGCCAATTAGGATACAGTAGGCAGAGTTCTTACCACATGGAAGTACACAATTTAAAGAACGTATGCTTAAAATGCTTATATACCTATGGCAATTCAGGGCAATTTCAGGTTGATTTCCCAAAAGGAAGAGTTCAATGTTATAATCACCACATGTATGGAACACAGACTCTTGAAAGAAAGGGCAAGGCTAGAATGTATACCTTGTTGGAAGTTAAAACGGCAGTGAAACAGCCCATAAAACACTGTAGAGCATGTGTGCTGATTAATCTTGCTTCAGGTGTATCTATTTTTCAAGGGTATTTTCTTCTTGAATTAAGAGATAAAACATTTCTATTACTCAAGTCAATGAGAGCTTTTTTTTTTTTTTAAAATGTGCTGTGAGAACTTATCAGAGACCCTTTATAGTTGATGTTTCTAGTACTTAGTGCTGGTCATTTTCTGTAAGCCCACTTCAGGACACAGATAAATGCAACAAAACTTTTTTTTGGGGGGGGGTTCAGTAGTGGGGCCTGAACTCTGGGCCTGAACGCTGTCTCTCAGCTCTTCAGCTCAAGGCTAGCGCTCTACCACTTGAGCCACAGCGCCACTTCCGGCTTTTTTCTTTTTGCTTATGTGGTGCTGAGGAATCAAACCCAGGGCCTCAAACATGCAAGGCAAGTGCTCTACCACTGAGCCACCTTCCCAGCCCAGCAACAAAACTTTTTTATTTGTTTTATTTTGCTTGTGCATTTTAATAAGGCTTTGGCCATTAAATATTCCCATGATTACTAACAGAACAAAATAATTCCTCATCTATTGAAGGTATCTGAGACACAAGCTAAAAAGGTAGGTGTTTATACAGTTTACACATTATACAGGGTTAGCCACTCTCCTTCCTTCTTGCACTGAAAACAAAGTCTTACTGGAAGTCAGTCATGACAAATGCTTGCTGAATGAATATGTGAACTTTCACTGTCACTTTTTTTCCCACTGTTGATGTCTAGGTATTTCCTCTTTATCTAATTAATAAAAATTCAGCAACAATAAGGTGATCCAAGCAGAATTTTCTTTTTCCAAAATTTCACACCAACAGCTTCCTCAGAGTTCACACTTTGTACACCCCTATCTCGATGGCATGTACTCTGTATCTGACTTCTTTGGGCAATATGTCTCATAAACAACAACTTTTCTTTTTGTTTTTCATTGGTTCTGGGGCTTGATCTCTGGGCCTGGGTGCTTTCCCTCAGCTCTTTAGCTCAAGGCAAGCACTCTACCACTTGAGCCAAAGCACCACTTCCCATTCTCTTTTTAAATGAAATTCCCACCATGATACTGATAGTATCACACATTTCTCTGAGGCTCCATTCATTTCACTCTATTATTTTTCCTTTCTAATTCTTTAGATTAGATGATCTCAAATGACCTATCTTCAAGTCTTCTGCCTGCTCCTGTCTGCAGGTGAACCCTCTAATGCGTCAGGCCCCTGGCATCACAACACCCATGCTCCAGGAGCGTATTTACGGGAGAGCTTATGTGTCCTCATAAACCCCTGTTCAGTCAGTTTATAGAAGAACAAAAAAGAGGCTGATTTGCTGGGCTCTGCTGGCTCACACCTGTAATCCCAGCTATGCAAGAGGCTGGGAATCAAGGTTCTAAATCAGCTCAGACAGATTGTGAGACTTTTATCTCCAATTAACCAGCAAAAAAGCTGGGAGTGAAGCTGTGACTCAAGTGATAGAATTCTAGCCTTAAGCAAAGTAAGAGTGCAAGGCCCTGAGTTCAAAGCTTCAGTACCACACACACACACACACACACACACACACACACACACACACACACACACACACACACACACACCTTAACTAGAAATATACTCCCCAAAGAGAAGTCTGTGAGAAACTCTTGAGAAGTGGTTCATAAAATAAGTACTCAGAGCATTCAGCTGAAGAAAAGCTATTCTAATATATAAATGGCTCGAGAGGTTTTCTGAAGTATTATGTGATAGTTGCTATCATAACAAATATCTTAAGCCAGTGAATAAAAAGAAAGACAATGGGAATGGTGCAAGAACTTGGCTTCAATCCCTAGCACCAAAATGAAGAAATGAAAAGTATATTGAAAAAATGGAGATTGTGGTTCCTATTGCCAGGTAGTGGTTCCCATTCTGGAGGGGCTGGTCATGTATTTTCTCATATTCAGCTGATATCTGCTGCCCTATAAATTTCATGTTTTGTTTCTAGAACATGGATTAATGCAAAGTAATTTTACTCCTACCTCTTCTCCCCCTTTCAACTGCCAACCCACCAAACATTTGAACACTGCTATTGCTATTTTCTTGGTCTTTTATAAAAGATCAATCAGTCATTTCTCTTTTTATAATTTGGTATCCAAATGTGATCATACACGCATGTGCTAGTACCTAGACTTGGCCTCTTGCTTGCTCCCTTGTCTTGTGACTGACACTCTACCACTTCAGCCATTCCTTCAGTCTGGCACTTTGCTGGTTAATTGAAGATGGAATCTTTTTTTTTCCCCAATTATAAGGTTTGAACCTGGGGTCTGGGTATTCAAAGCAAGCCTGACAGGAAAGTTAGTGAGACTCTTCTTTCTAATTAACCACAAAAAGGCCAAAGTGGAGTTATGACTCAATTATAGAATGATAGCCTTGAACACAAAAGCTCAGGGAAAGTTCTCAGGGCCAGAGTTCAAGCCATAGGATTAGGAAATAAACATAGCACACACACACACACACTCACACACACACACACACACACACACACACACACACACACACACACACATGGCACTAGCCTTGTTAGATTGTCAGTCTTCCCTCATGACCCAATTTAACTTTTTCACTGGGCTTTTCTCCAATTACACTTATGTTAGAGGTTTACAGCTTCTGCAGATAAGTTTCAAACATTGAAATCAGAGCATAACTATTTCTCCTCTAGAGAGACACATTTGGATTTCACTTGTACCAACATATCAGAGAACTGCATTGTTTTATGTTGTCCAACTGTGAAGAGCCTTTTATTTCTGGGTGATTTTTGCATGCCTGAATGGTTGATTTCCCATTACAAGCAACCCCAGGTGAAGTTAGAAGCATTCTCTGAACCTTCCAGAATTGACTTGCTTGCTAGCAGTCAGCATTTGTTTTTCACAGGCAGGGTCCCTCACACACCATTAATCTGATGTCAACATTGAGATGCCTTGTCTAGGACTCCTTGGATGAAGTCCTACATTTCATTTCCCATGAGACTGACTAGCTGGTGGTTGAGGATCTGTGTCCTTGGGCTTTCATTTGCCTTTTCATTGTATTAATAACCAGCTACATCAGAGGCAGAGTATGGAAACCATTAGCCCTAACATTGTCATTGTCTACCTACCCTTACATCTTCATCCACCCAAGGAGGCTCCAGTTCAGTAAACAACAGGGAATATCTGTCTTTTTCTCTTTCCTTTAATATGTCTAGACATGTGATCTTCTCAGCAACCATTCATTCTCTTCATCTGTTCAGGGGCTCCTTTCATGAGGATCACAGTACCTGGCTGAATGGATCCTAAGGTGCTCACTAGCCCCTCCCCCGCCCCCCCCCAGCCGTTCCCATGTTTCAGTTAATATAAGCCACAAGGGGAAGTGCTCCCTCATCATCTCTCTTCTCTCAACATTTTTTAAAAAGGTACCATAGAACAGCTGGGCGCCCGTAGTCTATGTCTGAAATCCTAGCTACTCAGGGGATGAGATAGTTTGGAGTCAGCCCACAGAAAATCTATGGGACTCTTATCTTTAATAAACTACTCAGAAAATGCTGGAAGTGGCACTTTAGCTCAAGTGGTAGAGTGCTAGCCTCAAGTACAAAGAAGCTCATGGACAGCACCCAGGCCCTGAGATCAAACCCCAGACCCGGCAAAAACAAAATAAAAAAAAACCCCAACTTCCCTCCCCTCAACCCCCCCCAACATGTAAATGTTGTGACATACAATGTAGTGACATACAATGTTATTACTCACTTTATAAAAGATATTATTTTTCCCTTGGCAAAGGCATACTACAGGACTTACTCTGTTGAATGTTGACTGAAGTATTTGGTGAAAAACTATGAACATAGGCAAATGCCAGGCATAAACACGTTATTTTACTGGGAGAAAAAAAGTAAATTTTGAGGCAATAGCATGGAATGGATTACAATAACAGGATTCTACAGAGGATTCCTGCTAATTTGTATCTTACTATTAAAAATTTTAGAACATATCTTAAGTTCTAGAATATACTTGCTTTTGTTGTTAGTTTAGATAATTATCAACATATATGTGCCTTCTGGTTAAGAGCATTTCAGAAGGGAACTATAATCAATCAAAGAAGATTAGAGGCTAATAATGTAGTCATATTTGAGATAAAGCCTGAAGAGTTCTTACAGAAAGTAACAACCATCTCAGTTCTTGTATGTACTCTGTTATGACTTGTGTCTGAAATATGTCCCAAAACTTACGTACTGAAGGCTTCATCTTCAGTGCAGCAGTGTTCAGGTGGGCTTTGGAGAAGTGGCTGAGGCTCTGAATTCATCAATGGATTGATCTATTTACATTTCATAAGCTGATAGGCTCCTAGGAGTGAGGGAAACCTAGGGAGTAGAATCTACATGAACAGTGTGGGCCCTTGGAGGCTAGATCTTGTTCCTGGATACTTCCTCTCTCACTCTGTCTCTGTTTTCTGTCCAGCCTGAGGTGAGCAGCTTTGTTCTATCACATGCTCTCTGTCATGGGAGTTCTACTTCAACATGTCCAAAATGAGAATGTTTATGAGCCCCTGGATAGTGCCCAGGTCCTAGATGAGACAAAGAGCTAAAACTAGTTGTCAAAATATGTTGAGGGCTGGGAAGGTGGCTCAGTGGTAGAGTGCTTGCCTTGCATGCATGATGCCCTGGGTTCAATTCCTCAATACCACATAAGCAGAAAAAGCTGGAGGTGGTGCTGTGGCTCAAGTGGTAGAGCGCTAGCCTTGAGCTGAAGAGCTGAGGGACAGTGCCCAGGCCCAGAGTTAGGCCCCATGACTGGCAAAAAAAGTCTTGGATTATTTTCCTTGGACTGTTTACCTTTTGTTTTCTTTTCATTATAAATTAACAAATTATGGTTGTATATATTAATGAACACTTATGTAGAATATTCTTTAGACTATTATGCTACATTCTACAATGTATTCTATTCTGCAATCTAGAATATTGAATTAACTATCATATCTATCAGTTTTTGTGTCAAGACCATTTGCAATTTGTTTTTAGATATACTGAAGTAACAATATAAATAATTTTATATTACAATATGTATTTGTTTAATATATCCCAATGAAAAACTTATATTCCTCCTGTTTGGCTAAGACATTTTACCATTTGGTAATCACATCACTCAAACTTTTGTAACCATCATTGAACTTTCTACTTTTTTGAGCTTGATTGTTTTAGATTGTATATATTATTGACAGCAATAATATATAATAAAACCACCTATCTTCTTTTGTTATTTCCCTTGACATAATGGTTTCCAATCCATCCTTGTTGGTATAAATGATAATATTGCTTACTTAAGAAATAAAGTAGGACTGGGAAGGTGGCTCAGAGGTAGAGTGCTAGCCTTGCATGCATGAGGCCCTGGGTTCAATTCCTCAGCACCACATAAGCAGAAAAAGCTGGAAGTGGCACTGTGGCTCAAGTGGTAGAGCACTAGCCTTGAGCTGAAGAGCTGAGGGACAGCGCGCAGGCCCAGAGTTCAGGCCCCACGACTGACCAAAAAAAAAAAAAAAAAAAAAAAAAGAAGAAGAAGAAACAGAGTAGTATTACACCTAATAATAGAGTTGTATTACATCCTATATATTGCATTTCATTTTATCTATTCATCTAATGATGAATATAGGCTATTCCATATTCTGGCTGTTTGAAGTATTGTGGGACTGGAACATTAAATGATCTCTTCCATATACTAATATCAAACTTGATATACCAGAAACTAATCGATGGGTAAATAATATATGATACATATATGCAATGGAATATTACTGAGACATATAGAAAAATGAAATTGTATGACTTAAAGATAAAGGTATGGAACTACAGATTATTGTATTCAGTGATATAATCCAATCTCAGAAAGCCAAACCTTATGAGTTTACTCATTTATGATATTGAGACTTCATAGATATACATATATATTTTTTTGGGGGGGGGTCTAGTTGTGGGGCCTGAACTCTGGGCCTGAGTGCTGTCCCTCAGCTCTTCAGCTCAAGGCTAGCACTCTACCAATTGAGCCACAGCACCACTTTGGCTTTTTTTCTTTTTGCTTATGTGGTGCTGGGGAATCAAGCCCAGGGCCTCATGCATGCAAGGCAAGTGCTCTACCACTGAGCCACCTTCCCAGCCCCATAAGTAATTTATATATATATTTTTTGTCGGTTGTGGGGCTTGAACTCTGGGCATGTCATTATGAGACCCATGATGAAAATTTGCCTGTCCTGCTGCTTTATTCAGCTATGAACATAAGGCATTTCTTTCTTTAGCACAGTGACTCCACATACACTAACTGTCCAGGAGTCAGTATCTCTCTCAGTTATCATATTGATGAAGGCTATTGCTATGCTGGAGTTCAGTTAACCCACATGAAGGCTATTGCTATGCTGGAGTTCAGTTAACCCACGTTTTATTTAATACTTCTTTCAGATGCAAAAGTCCTGATGCTATCAATGAGAGTATGCTAAACAATTCTTCAGTAGATACCCATTAAATAAGGATACAGGTTGACACAATGTAACAATGAGATGTATAAGACACTATGTTGAAAAGGAACTTTACAACTTGGGGGGGGGGAGGGAGGAGTCAGGGAGGTGGAGAGGGAAGGGATGATTGGGGAAAAACAAAGGAGGAGGTAATGCTTGATAGGAAATGGACTCATTACCCTACTTATGTAATGTAACCCCTCTGTACAGTATCTTTACAATAAAAATATATACAAAAAATAAAAAGAATTCTTCCTGTAAGGACCAAGGGAAAAGTTAACTTGGTAGGGGAAAAGTTATATGCTGATGTTGTTTAGATGTATAGTAGAAAATCACAGATAGTAGATGCAATTATGGCATTCATGGGGGGCTGTCTCTTAGGATGTATTCTCCAGCATAGGAAGTGGTTCCTATAAATGCCTATTATGGAGACTAAACTTAAAATGACTGCCCACACCATGTGGTGGTGAGAATTTGGAGCAAGGTTCAAGTTTCAAATGGCTCTAACCTCTTTGGAAAATGTTTCTTCAGTGCCCAAGCAATCCATGATGTGATTCCATTTTCAGGTAGTTACAGGAGCACATACCCACGCACAAGTGTTTTTAGCAGCTTTGAGTAGACTAAGAACAACAAAAACCAAAACAACTCACAGCGCCATCAGAAAGTGAGGAAGGCCCACCCTTCCCAAGGCCATCGCCCAAGCCAGGACAAGCCGCTGGAGCTGAGGGCAGAATTGGCAGAAGTGACATTTCCCAGGGGTGGGGGGCGGGCGCCCCGAATCCCGTGGGCTCGGGAAGGTCACGGGCCCCCTTGGGCAGACTTCGGTTGGACGGTTCCAGGCGGTTTGTGCGGGCGGCCGCCCAGGCATCCGCACAGGAGCGCAGCGCCATGGGTTCTTGAGTGTTTCTTGTGGAGAGAACCCAGAGACCCCGGGAAGCTGCGGAGGAGAGGGCGCTGGGGAGGCTCTAGGAAAAGACGGGGTGCTGCAGAAAGTGGGCTCCACGGGTCAGACCAGCGGCCGCCTCCTTTCTCTCAGGCCCCAGCCCCCGGGCCATGACAGCTGGAATCACATCTTGAGTCCGTGGCACCTGAGGCCCAGGTCTGTCAGCCTATTGGGAACACGAGAGTCTGTCTGGTTTGGAAGAGTGGCGAAGAGGGCAGAGCAGCAGAGCAGCAGAGAGGCAGAGCAGTGACCCAGGCCAGGCCCTGAGAGTTTCATTCTCAGACTCTGAAGATACAGCTTGCTGGACAACACCCCCATCCCCTCTCCCATGACCCCCACGAACCCATCACTCCAGCCATGCCAGCCTCTGAGAGGTCTGGGTCAGTACCCAGCTGCAAAATGTCATGTCCACTGTGCGCAGTGCATCTGGGTTGTAAACTTAAAGACCCCTGAACTCCATGCCGAAATGCTAGCTATTGGTTTGCTGCTGTAATGATTGGAATATGAGAGAGAGAGTGAGAGACAGAGACAGAGACAGAGAGAGAGACAGACAGAGAGACAGACAGAGAGACAGAGACAGAGACAGAGAGACAGAGAGAGAGAGAGAAAGAACAGAGAACAGAGACAGAGACAGACATTCACAGAGAAAGAGAGTGAGAGAGAGATACAGAGACATACGATGGACCACAGGGCTGTGGCTTGTCACTTCAGGGAGATAGGTAAAAAGATGCACACAGGAGCCAGGAGTGAAGATCATTTACTGTGAGTTGCTTTTGCTGTGCTGCTCTTTGGGCCGCATTGCTCACTTACTTACATTTTAAACAGTGCTATTGACAATTTGGCTGGTTTAGTGGACAGAACTTTTAAGTATTCAAAACACCTGTACAATTGAAATTTTTAATGGTTTTCCTCATAAACTATAGTTTTTATATTTTTAATAGAAAAAGTAAGAACATGTTTTTAAAAGCATTTTTGTAATTTAGAACTTTTAGTAATCATTTTGTGTGTTAAGACACATTTTGACTTTCCAGTATTATACAGGGCAGAATAACTGTACTAAACAACTTCATATATTTTTCTTTCTTCAGAGTACTCTGCATAAAGGATGAAGTTTTTAAATGTCTTTAGATTGTTCTTATAAGGTGTCTTGTAAGAAACATGTGAATATACTGTTAAAATTATATTTTAGATATAAATATATAATTACATATTATATATTTTAATTTATGTCCAAACCTTCCCCTAGTAATACCCCAAATGTCCAAAACATTGTAGTGTGTCAATACAATGAAATACTGGTTAAAGGCAAACTATTTTAAATCTATAAACACAAAACATATAGATTGATATTTTAACAAACACCTTTTGTTAAGTGAAATAAGGTGTAATTTAAAAAATTCTGTGTGATGTCATATGTATAGCTTGGGTTGTTTAAAGTTAAGAACAAGTGCCATAAGGAGTTTTGAAATGATGCTAATATTGCTATCAATCTTCTAATGAGACATCAAAATATATGTACAATAGAAGTGAAGCTTAGTAAAATAATAAAAATGACATTAAGCACATAGAGAAAAGGAACACATTTTTTGGGAAATGATGGGATTTCTAGATAAGATACTATGTTTATCATTAGTTTCATAACCACAGTAGATTTAGAAAAACCACAGGGCAAGATTGTTTTATGAGGTTTTTGTTGCTTGCATGTTTGTTTGTTTTGGTAGTATCAGGGATTGAACTCAGGCAGGGCCTTGTGATTACTGGGCTTGTGTTTGTTTGATCTACTGGTGTTGTACCACTTGGTTCATGCCTCTAGGCTTGATTTTTTCCTGATTAATTGGAGATGGAATCTCAGGACCTTTTCAACCTCAGGCTGACATAGAACCTCAGTCCTCATTCTCCAGATTTCAGTCTTCTGAGTGGTTAAGATAATGGGTATGAGTCACTGTGTTCCACTTCTTCAGATGTCTTCATGATAGGTTTGCAAAATTTTCTGTCATACTTTTCAAGCATCAGTCACAGAGAAATGACAAACTATGTTGACTCATCTCTAAGTCAACCAGATTTAAGGGAATGATTTCAGTTTGTTTTCCTCTTTCAGATGTTGGGATACTTCATGACAGAAGGCCTCAGCGGTACACTTGTGGTTACTGTAGATACACAAAGTGGCTCTCACTGGAAAGCTCAGTAGAGCAAGAGAACAAATACTCAACCCCCTGAGATGCTGGAGTGGGTAAGCACATCTGGACACTCTGTAAATAACTAGCATTTTAAAAACTCATCATCAGGATTTTAAATACATCTCAGACATGTATAATAATGACAATAGGAATACATTTATTTTTATAAATATTCTTTTAACATGTTGAACAGAGAATAGTTGTATTTATAAATTATTTATAAATATGTTTATAAATTACTGATAGTTTTTGGACACATTTGAATATGGTATCCTTTTAAAATTATCTTTAAGTAGTGGACCAATGAATTGTCGTTTAACAAACCAGCTTATGAGTACAATGCATTTTGATTAATACCACCCCTTATAGTAGGTATATATATTTACAGCTGCAATTAAGAAAATTTTCTTGTTGGTTATCTCTACCCTTCCTCAATACTAGTCCTTTCTGTACACCTCCTAAATCTATTTCGTTGCTCTCCTCATGCTCTTCTATCCCTTCAGCTAGTCTCCCTCATCTGGTAAAAATAAATATCTATTCCTTTGAAGATTTTCACTTGAGATCTCTTTTTGTCTTCTTTTGCAGTGTAGAAATGAAATTGTGTTGTCAGTTTTCATATTTTCTGCTTTTTATTGTCAGTTTGATACTTATTGCTTGGTGAGTAATCAATTCTGTACTTCCTGGATGCTTATGGAAGTTTCCCCTACAGAAAAGTAAAAAAAAAAAAAAATCCACTAAGAAATAGCTTACTACTGAAAAAAATTCCAACCATAGTTTTTGATCATTTTTAAAATAAAGTATCTAATTCAGTTGTCACTTAATGGAAATTAGGGTGGTATTGTGAACTGCTTTGGCCAGTAAGGAAATGAAGACAGTCTTTTACATGCCATTTTCCAGTACAATGTTTAAGAATCATTGTATGATTTACACTTTCTTCTTTTAGTGATTTGTTCATCATAACAGTGCATAGATGGAACCTCCAGCCCTTGAGCCAGGAATAAGGATAGCAGAGCAGATCTCTCCAGAGGTTTTACATATGGGCAAGAAATTACTCTTACAGTGGTAGGCATTATTTTTCTGCCATGAATCATTTTGGATATTTATGTCACCTCTCTTGGGTCATACATAATTATCTGTCGAGGCAGATAGATCTTGAGTTGCCAATAAGAAGCTTACCTGTCGGTCCTACTATGTATCAAATGGTTTTGTAGGCTTTCTGAGGACCCTGGGCCAGATATTTCCAACCCTGTAAGCCATTGAAATTTAGAGATGAAGTTTTTACTCCAGTATAACTAGTCTATGATGGGAAGAGATTATGTTTTCATCTTTTCAATCAATTTTTTTCTGAAATCTTATTTACTATTTTTACTATTTACTGGTTTTTTTTTTTTTACTATTCTTAGTGATTTATGCGTTCTCATTAGGTGAATACAGTTTTTTGCAAGCTAGCCTTCTAGATCACTGATATACTTATTTACTATTATCATATACCAGATGTTAATTGAACAGTTTCTTCCTAATTGCCATGAGTGAGATTTTTTTCTGAGACAGATACCTGGAACGTAATTTTTAGGAAGAAACCATTAGCTCTCATAGATATTGTTCAAATGTCTTCTTAGAAAGTTCAATTATAATTCCTCTGAGAATTTATGACCATCAACTCTGAAAGTTTTTAATCAGTTTTAGAATATCATCTTTTTTCAGTTTAGCCCAACTTATAGGAAAGATTATAAGATTTTATATATATATATATATATATATATATTTCTCTTGTGAGACTAGTTTATATTTCTACTTTCAAACTCTGATCTGTAATTCTTATAAGATATTTCCTATATAGGGAGAATTTCTTTGATATGTATGTCAAGTTTCAGTTTATTTAGTGAACTTTTCCACTCTTAACTGTCCTCTTAGCTCTTTTGTGTGGTCATGTGATTCAATGCAAGCAGCATCTAATAGGATTGGTCTGGTGCTGTGGTTATGGCAGAGAGTTTGACACTTATGACCCCTGGAGTGACATTATTGCTAGAGTTCATGGGGGACCATTTGGCTGTTGAGTGGTCCTAGAGTCTGAGTCTGCAGGGAACATCCTGGAATCTGGATCCATAGAGGCAAATCAGTTGGTAGGGTTCCCTCAATCAGCCAGTTGCTGGGTGCATTGTTAAATTAGGTGTTTTTCCCTTGCTCCATATGGAAGTACCTTTTCTGCACTCTCCTGCCTGCGGTTGATACAGCTAAAATGAGTCTGTACTTCCTGTTTGAATTCAATAGATCTTTTCTTAGATTAGTGCTCACCTAAGTAACCTCACACCATGATTCTTCACTCTTGTGAAGATGTTTTTGAGCATAGATAGCTTATCAAATTGATAACTTCGCATAAAGATGAACACTAAAATTTCTTATAAGCCATCTTGAGGATTTTACATCTAGAGCTAAGATTTTAACATTCCTTGTCTTATTTTTTGTTTTATCACATATGGTATTTATTTTAAAAATTGGTTTCAAAGTAACCAATCAAAATGTATTTAATATTTAAAGGAGCCTTTCAAATGCATCAATTTTAATAAGTACAAATCTATCAATTAATGGGCTAAAGCAAGTCTTTCTGGATCTTAGATGGTCTTAGTCTTTGCCATCATGGGATGTTCCTGATTCCCTAGACAGACATTGCAAGGAGAAATCATTGGAGCCTGAAATACTATCCCTTACTTGCCCATTAGGTAAGTGTAAAATATACAGCTTACAGACAGCTACCCTTGTATTTGTATAGACACCTACCTTAGAAAGAAACGTAAAGGTACATAGACTTGCCAGGCGCTGATGGCTCATGCCTATAATCCTAGCTACTCAGGAGGCTGAGATCTGAGGATCTCAGTTCAAAACCAGCCCGGGCAAGAAAGTCATGAGACTCCTTATCTCCAATAAACCACCAGAAAACCGGAAGTGGCACTGTGGCTCAAGTGGTAGAGCACTCACCTTGAGCTGAAGAGATGAGGGACAGCACCCAGGCCCAGAGTTCAAGCCCCACGACTGACCAAAAAAAAAAAAAAAAAAAGATACATAAACTTGATTTTATAATGTAGACATAATTTTTTTCTGTTCTAGTGGTGAGGTATCACTTTAACATGCTGTATAAGGAACCTTATTAAAATCCTGAGAGCCAGAAATGCTTTCCCTTTGTGTCCCTTTGTTCACTGTTTGAAAAATAGGGATCTCTCAGTACTGAGTTGAATAAGGTGGCTCACAAGTACAAACATCACAATGAGGTACTTCTTCAATTATTTTAAAAATCAGTTTTGTGGAAAAGATTGAGAGTCAGGATTTTATTTTTGAAATGAACTCAGCAGACCTTATGCCAAATCTCTCAACTTTTTATACCAGTTGACTAAAAATGCCTTCTAACTTTAAGGTATTTTTATTTTATTTTCATTTTAAAATATTTATTTTTATTAAATAGTTGTACAAAGGGGTTCAATTCTAATAGTTAGGTTGTGGGTATTTTTATTTTATATAACAGTGTAATTTAGATATACAATTGCTTTGAAAATGATTGTAGCCTGACACCTATACCAATTAATACATTTAAGCATTCACATTCCATACTTTCTGTGTTCTAAAATATGTATATTCCAGATATTTAAAACAATAACAATAATGATAGAATATTCATTAATATCAGAGAAACATGCAAGTAAATATTGAGTAGGGAAGTTGGTTAAGATTTAGTGATAGTTTCTATAAAAATATCTCCTCTAATTATGGAACATTGTTTAGAATCAATAAAGTACTTTCCTTTGATAGAAAAAGTATAAAAGTAGAGCCTAGAATGAAGAAGAATATGTTTGGGGACTGGATCTTGTCCTGAGACAAGATCCTTATTTTCCTATCCCTTTTCATCTTCTGCTTCTGGCCTGCCCTGAGTTAAGTAGCCTCAGTGAGAGGTTCTGCTACTATGACGTTCTGACTCCTTTTGGGCCCAGAACAAAGAACTCTGATCTGAAACCATGAGCAAAAATAAAAATGCTTTCTTTTTTCCTCCAAGGTATTTGCTACAGTGACAGAAAAAAATGACTAACATACAACATTGGTACTGAGACTGGATATTTGGGGATTGTTATTCCCAATGTGTGCACCAGAGACCTCTGCAAATATGTGGTGGGAGGAATCTGGAAATGGTTTGGACACTTGTCTAGAAAAGGCTTCAGATATGGTAAGTAAAGCTTTATGTACAATTCTGTTGGTCTCATAAAACCATAATGCTGATGGGGCAGGCAGACAATAAGCAGTTCAAATACAGTCTCTTAAGAAGTTGGGAGTAGAAGCCATATATGTTACACTCTACTAAAAAGCATATTTATGTTTTGCCTATAGATAGACTAGTTAACATGACAGGAAATTTTCAGACAAACCAACAAGGAGGCTATGGTATGGATAGGTGCTTTTAGCCAAATTTATAATGATTATTGTAAGACCAAAGGAAGAGGACCAAGAAATAGTGACTGTTGAGAGATTAATTAAAAAACCTAGTATTTTTCATCAGGACATTAGAAAGATAATTAAGGAAATCTCATGAACGTGTAGATTGTACCCATAGGCAAGCACAAGCCAGAAGAGGTATAATTCATGGAAAAGAACATGCTTTCTGGAGAGAGAGAATGCTCAGGGCTGCCCTGCTCACAGAAGTCTTCTTAGGGAAGTATTTCCCTTGTTGGCCTTCCAGGCACTCAAGGACAGCTAAAGCTGTCTGGCGCCCAGCTACTGCTTGAACTGCAGCAGATCTTGGCATTAGCCGCATAGTGTTAGCCACACAGGAAAAAGGCCTCCACATAGATTTCAAAGGTAAATGTGAGGTTGAAGCTGAAGATGCAATGGAGAATGCAGGAAGTTAATGTCTGTCAGGGAGAACCACAGACAATGAGTGGTATGAGCTGAAGTTAGAGAGCAAGCACGCAGGCTGCTGCTGGCAAGGCCTTGGGAACAGAGCTGCCAGAGCCTTTGCAACTTATTGGACTTTACCACATGCTCATGTAGCTATTGTATTTCATGCTTGTCCTGCTACCCTTTCAGTCTTGCTTTGGTCCCATTCTCCCCATAGCACAACTCTCCACTTTGGGGATGGGAATACTTGTTATGTGCATTTGTATAGTGGGAGTTTATAACTTACTTTTTGACTGTAGAAGAGTTTTCCCTAGTCTGAAAAGAAATTTTTGACTTGAACTTTTGAGCAATACTGGAACTGTGCAACGGTATAGACTCTTTTTTTTCTTTCTTTCTTTTTTATTGTGAAAATACCGTACAGAGGGGTTACAATTACATGGGCAAGATAATGAGTACATTTCTTATCAAGCATTGTAGCCTCCTCCTTTGTTTCCTCTTCCCATCCCTTCCCATCCTCCCTCCCCCCCCAATCCTCCCCGCCCCCCCAAGTTGTAAAGTTCGTTTTTGACATGACAACTTGTACTTCTCATTGTTGCAACAGGTCCACCTGTATCCTTATTTAAACGACTTGTTTTTCCCCTTCCCCTCCACAAATTATCTTGACAACAAAGTGAATACATTCTGCACTGAGATAAACACGAACTTTTGGGGAGCCAGGTGTCAAAAATCTCTCAGGTTAAATGAGATCAGTTGACATGTGTGGATTATGATGGTTTATCAGGTTAAGTAGATTAGATTGAAAAGTGGCTAGATTAGGAAATGGCACATTGTGATATGTTTGTTTCCAATGAGGAGTAACCAAGTGGAGAAAATGTGTCCCAAATGAGGGCAACATCATCCCACAGGCTAAGGCTCAGATAAAATACAAGGGGGAAATGAGAAGTGCTCTCCTTCACAACCTCCTTCTTCTTTTCCCTCCTTTCAAATTCACTCTCCTCCTTTTCCCTCCTGTCCTTCCAAACTCCTTTTCCCTTTTCTTCTCTCTTCCTCCCTCTCTCTCCTTCCACTCTCTCTTTTCCTTATCCCACTTTTTCTTTCTCTGCTCTTTCATCCCCTCCCTGCCTTAATTTTCTGAAATAGTGAGTTAGATCAACTTTACCTCCCTGAAGTTGTGTCTTCAAATGTTTATCCCAGCATGAAAAAGTGATTAGCAGTTTCATTACTTTCTCCTGTCACATACTCTTGAATCTTGTCTTTCTCTAGTTCGTTACAGCCCTACCTCCCTCTTCGCGCCATGAAATCTGATTCCTCACTATTCCTCAGTGTTCTTTGGTTTGTTCCAGTTGCTCCATTCCCTTTGGATCTCAAACTTTGTCTTCCCCTAGGCCTGCTCTCCTCAAGCCCATACCTCCTACATGTTCTCACATGGGCCATTCTCTCTCAGTCAGGCAAGCTTTTCTTTTTAAAATTATAGTCACAAGTAGGATTTTAATAATTTTTATTACTGTATTTTAAAAAGCACACATTACCAAGTAATGTAAATGCGAGCAGTAATATTTGCACCAAAGCACCATTCATTGTCCTTTTTTATCCCCTGAAGGCACAAGCATCACAAAGTACATAATGCTAATGCTGAAATTAAACCAATCTTGAGTGGAATGGTATCTTTCATCCAATTTTAGATAAACTCATTTCACATGAAAAGTTAGAAAGACTTGTGAGAAATTACTTTTGAAGTGTTTCCTTGATTATGATATCTCAGAATTCTAAATATATATCAATATATATTGATACTCATTTTAAATTTTACTAAAACTTTAATGCTGGACCTGAAGCCACCTTGAAGAATCCTGCTTCTAGGCTGATTTTAGATAAGTATGTTTATCTAGATAAAAATAGATATTTATATTTGAAGATTTTTATCACTTCCCATCTCTGGAATATGTAGAGTTGATTATGCTTTTCTATGCAGAAGCAGGGGTGAAATATGGAGTCATATTCCCAGGTTAGGGTTCCCCAGTCCCACAAATGACTTGTAGATCCTTAGTCTATCAATTGTAGGTCTGGGAAAACCTAATCTGGGAATATGAACCACTGTTTCATGAATGCTTATTTTTTTTTAAATAAGTTATTGTGTAAATACTGTACAGAGGGGTTACAATCACATGAGCAAGGTAATGAGTACATTTCTTATCAAGCATTGTTGCCTCCTCCCTTGTTTTCCCCCTACCATCCCTTCTCTCCCATCTCCACACTACATGAATGCTTTTTCTAGGGGAAATATAATCAATCTTCTGACTCTCAGAAATTTTAAGTGAGAAAACATTTAACATAAAATCTTGTATAAGTTTCCATTTGGTAAGTAAGATTCTAGACACTTCAATAGTGTTCTTCTTGGTGAAAGTAGAATTGATGTTATATAGCTAAAACTATTGACATGAAAAACTTCAAAATGATGATCCATGGCAGACATTTTCCATTATCAGCAAATCAAAAGACTTTCTGTGAAGATTTGTTGAGTCTTTTCCAGTTCTTAGCTCATAAGAAGTTGGAAATAATTTGGGTTCATCATTGGTCTTTTTTTTTTTTTTTGTCAGTCATGGGGCTTGAACTCTGGGCTTGGATGCTGTCCCTCAGCTCTTCAGCTAAAGGCTAGTGCTCTACCACTTGAGTGACAGTGCCACTTCTGGTTTTCTAAGTGTTTAATGGAGATAAGAGTCTTACAGACTTTCCTGCCTGAGCTGGCTTTGAACCCTGATCCTCAGATCTCAGCCTCTTGAGTAGCTAGGATTATAGGTGTGAGCCATGGGTGCCTGGCTTTCGTTGGTCTTTTATATGGTTTTGTGTGGTGCTTGAAGCATCCTCTTTTGGGTGTTGATTATTATGCCCATATCAGTTTTTCAGTCTAGTTTCCCTTTCATTCACATTCCTTTATTATGCTACTGATGTTGCTGTCATCTTGTGTTCTACTTAGGTTTAAAAAAATTGGCTTAAGTGATTTCTGTTGTTTGTCTCTGATGATATTGATGTGAAAGTCTTGGTAAGGATCAGCCTTGACAAAACCAAATGGTTTCTGTTTCTTGGTTCTTCTTATTTGCTCATCTATCAGCTGGATCATGGCTAGTTGGCTGATTTTTCTTTGTAAAATTATTCCTCTGCTTCAGAAAATTAGTTGGTAAATAGCCTTTCTTAGCAGCTCTATCACTTAGGGCTTTCTTTTCCTGTGACTCCTGCAGGTCTGTAGTTGGCATCTCCAGTGGCTGAAAAATACGAGGAGCTTTTGGCACTTGGTTTACAATCTCCAGGCATATCTCCTTGGGGTCTTCCAAGTCTTCTTGAGGGGCTTCAGTGAGCTTCATATGGCTAGGTGTAGAGTCCTTTCTTTTTTGTTCTCCTGGTGACTTAGTTGCCTTTTTTATGTAGGGCTGTCCCATAAAAGTATTATACCTTGAACAAACAAAGTTTGTGCTCATGTAGCTGCTTCCTGCTTTGCTGAAGCTGTTGTTGGCAAATATGGAGTTTTTCTCTTTGAAGAGAAGTGTTTCTTGGTGTCTCCACGGTCTTTCCTTTGACTGGTTTCTGTTCCTTGCAGCATTTGTTTGGTCTTGATGATTTGCTGATGTTTTTATGACTTGTGGGGCACTCGTGCAGCATACCCATAGATTTCCTGTTTTCATATGGTTTCTGTTCAGTTGGTATGCTGGCTCAGGCATGTGGACTGGTGAGAGGCATTGGGTATTTACACTCCTTGTGTACGAGTTTAGTGAGTTCTTGAGGATGAGTATGGTTGGGGTTGAGGCCTGTAATTCTGAGATCACACATGGTCTCATTCCTGCTGGCACCAGAGCTCTGCCATTGAAATTCTTCTGGGTTCACACTGACAAGCAGAAGTTTGACTCATCCAAGGTGCAGGGTTTGCTGCATGATTTTGCTTGAGTCATCTTTGATAGGTTTTTCTTCTTTGTTTGGCAAATTACCCCTGGTAGACAAAACAACAGTGGCTTTGTCCTGGGGATGTGTGGTAAGATATTTGTCCTTGGCTGATGAATGTGGTCCACCAGCTTGGATGGCAACAGCTGGGGCCTCAGCTGATGGAGAGCTCTTAGTTTCTTGTGTGCTCTTGTTGAGCAAGGTGGTCCCAACTTGATTGAAGGGCCCGACTTCCAAAGTAGCTTTGGCAGCCTGGGGTCTAGTGCTTCTTTTCCCCACTTTGTGGAGGTCTGAGGGTGTGTGTAAAATATTGGTGGGAGCATCTCTAGCAGCCAGGTGTTTCATAGCTGAGTCTCTGTTCTTTGGGGGCTCTTTGACCTCTTGGTGATCTTGGAAGAGCAACTGCCTAATTTCATATCATCTGCTGATGAAGTAGCTTGTGTGGCGATGTTTCCCACTTCGTTGCCCTCAATCCTCTCAGAGCTCCCCAGGTTTTTTGATGGGGGTAAAGGTTTGAAATCTTGTCTTCTTATTCTTTGCTCAAGGTGATAGGCATTGAGGACACCTTGCTCTTGTCCCTGGTTGGGGATAGAATTGTCCACAAGGTGGCAACTCTTTGCTTTGTGCCCCTTCTTGGTATGTGTGGTGGCCCAGACTAGGATTGTTTCCTCTGTGTCGACTGACTCCTGGCAGCAGGAGGTTCCATAGCTTTTGGGGGATTCTTATTAAACCTTAGATGCAATTTTACCTTGGCCTTGCCTGGTTTAAGAGGCATAGCTGCCCACCATTCCTGATTGCTAATGGCTCTGCCCTCCATCAATTGGCTACTGAAGGTGTTTGGGAAATGAGGCAGACCTGTGTGATATTTGTCCACAGTAGATTTGACTGTGGCAGACTGGGGTCTAACAGTTGGGCCCTCACCTGAGGGCCTAACTGCTGATGGAGAGGGCCCAGGGTGTTTGTCGGGGCTCCCGGGAGTGCAATTGGTTGGTCCTGCACCATTTGTTCTTTGATGTTGCTAAGGCAGAGGTTGGTCATTACTAGGGGTCTGTGCACATCTCTCTCTTTCAGCAAAGAGATAAAGGTTCCAGAACCTACTTAGGGGATATATCCTGTCTAGGTGATACATCATTAAAATCTCAGGGTACATAATGGTTTTTCAATCCCTGTTGGCTATTTTAAATTTCATTCTGCCTACACTGTCCTTTCTTTTTTCTGAGATCCCAGCCCAGTGTGGTGACTCGGGGTCCAGGGTGGATGGATCATTGGTCCCTGAAGGAGGGTCTGCGCAGATGCGGCTGCTCCTCACAGTGGGGATCTGTGTTGGGCTTCACCTCCACTGCATGGAGTACACTAAGTTCTGACATTAACGCTCAGAGACCAAGAAGGGTCAGTGCAGATTTCCATCTTCTAGGGTCAAAACAAGCACCCCAGTAGAGATCTTATGTTTGTCCTCATTTTTCTCGGTGTAGCTTGTAAAGCTGTTCCCATACTTATGCGTGTTGGTAAGCCAGGAGTGGCTGTGGAATTGTCTGGTTTCAGTTATAAAAGGCAGGTATGTCCCGTTGTGGCCTTCCCTCTCTGGGGACTTGAGGTGGCTTGTGTATTTCCCAGTGTTTGGGAGCAAGGAGGCTCTGCACAGACTGCTCCTCCAGTGCCAAGAAAGGAGGCCCTGTAGATGATTTCCCCAGGGGCCATAGAGTATGTCATGTGACGGTTTCCCAATGTTAAGGAGCCATGAGGGCCAGTGCAAAGTATGACCTCTTTTTCAAAAACCAAAGCCCTGTTGGATGTTTTGATGGGGACTCGGTCTACAAGGATATTGGGTAGTGGCAAATATCGTGAAACCAGGAGGGTCTGTTGACATAGTCCTCTTTCTGGAATGATGTAGGATGCCCAGGAGTGTTGGGTGAATTGGGGTTTCCTTTCTCAACTTGTGGGACCCATAGTACCCAATGACTTGCTGTGACTGGACACGGAAGATGCCCTGTGCTGGTTCACTTCCTGGATTGGAAGTTGTCCTGCTGATGGTTGGCTGCTGGAGGCTTGGCCCTGGGCTCCAAGGCCCTGCCACCATCTTGGGACCCAGGGCCCTGATGCTTTCAGATGATAACCTTTTGGTGTTATCCAGTTCGTGTTTATAGAAGTCACAAATGTATAGTTGTAGATCCTGGAAATAAGGTGTGTTGTACACCGCAGCTCTGGCTCTACGATGTGATGTCATGGGCAGGGCTGAAGGAAAGATGGAGTCCCAGGTGGCTGGGGCTGAGCCATGCGCCCCTTGGTAGTTTTCCCTTGGCCCCTGTGTGTCAGTTAGCCTAGGGAACAAATGGCTTCTAAGGCTTATAGGTTATGAAGTTGTCTATGGGTATCAAGGGTCCAGAGAACCCGAAGGGTGTTCTGTGTTTGGGCAGTTTGAGGGTCCAGACTTTGGAAGACTTGTCCTCAACTTGACTTCCATCTTTCAAAATGCTTTCCACCTGGGTCAGTTAGGGCTGTCTTCTCCACCACAGTGTGGGGACAGCTGAGCACCTCAGACTCAAACGGATAAGGCAAATGAAGAGATGGTTGTGCAAGCACTCAGGTTTTAGGGATGAACTGCCAAAGAAATACTTCTTATGTTCTTACCATGTTCTAAGTACTGGAAGTCAAAAAGTCCCTACTTTCTTGGAGTCAGTTATTTAGTCCAAGTACATCCAACGTATGGAAAACATGACATGAGGAACTTTAAGAAGAGAAAACTTTTTTTTTTTTGGTCATAGGCTTGAACTCTGGGCCTGGGCGCTGTCCCTGAGCTCTTTAGCTCAAAGCAAGTGCTTTACCACTTGAGCCACAGCGCCAGTTCCAAGAAGACAGAACTTTTAGACATGTGTTTATGTTAGCTCTGTCATGGCTCTTTCAACCTAACAAAAGTGGATTCTCTTGGGATTTTCAATTTTATTAAGGTATAAATGACACATAAAATAGTATATATGTTGTGTAGTATAATATTTTGTTTCATGTAAATATTGTATGGTTACGATAATCAGAGAATTAACATATCTATCAGCTTTTATTGTTATATTTTGAAGTATATAGAGCAAGAGAAAATTTCAAATATGCCATGTTGTATGCCCTAGAGTTACTATGGTATATGCTGGATCTTGGTCATGAGCATAACTGAATTTTAATCCATTTGACCACCATCTTTCTTTTTTTTAAATTTTTTATTGTAAAGATACTATACAGAGGGTTACAGTTACATAGGCAAGGTAATGAGCACACTTCCTATTGAGCATTGTTACCCCCTCCATTGTTTTCCCCCTACCATCCCTTTCCTCCCTACCTTCCCCGAGGTTCTTTTTTTTTTTTAATTGTGATTAAGTGATTACATAATTTCCCAAATTTCACAGTATTGTGGAATAATGATGCTCATTTAAAGTCACAAGTTCATTCTAACTTTCCTGGAGCAAATTGTCTATCACAGTCTATAACATATAATGGTGTACACATATACACCATACATGTGATCAGCAGCATGGGGATATTTAGTAGTGGTTTGACCAGTGAGTGGGAGTTCTTTGTTTCTTAAGTCCTGTTAATTTTGTCGTATCACCTAACATGTTGGATTTAGCATCCAGTTATCAGGGAGACCGTGTACTGTTTGTCTCTTCGTTCTTGGCTTACCTCGCTCAACATGATTCCTTCTAGCTCCATCCATTTCCCTGCAAATACCATTATTTTGTCATTTCTAATGGCTGTATAATATTCCATTGTGTATAGATACCACAATTTTTGGATCCATTCATCTGTGGTGGGGCATCTGGGTTGTTTCCATATCCTAGCTATTGTGAACAGTGCTGCAATAAACATGGAGGTGCACGTGTCCTTGTTGTCCTTGGTTCCTGTTGTTCAGGGTAGATGCCTAGAAGTGGTATGACTGGGTCCTAAGGGAGGTCAATCTTTAGCTTTCTAAGAACTCTCCAGACTGCTTTCCAAAGTGGTTGTATAAGAGTACATTCCCACCAGCAGTGTAATAGGGTTCCTTTTTCTCCACATCCCCTCCAGCATTTGTCGTTGGCTGATTTGTGGATGTGGGCCATTCTGACTGGGGTAAGGTGGTATCTCAGGGTTGGCTTTATTTGCACTTCCTTTACCACCAGGGATGATGAACATTTCCTCATGTGTTTCTTTGCCATTTTTATTTCTTCGTCTGAGAAGTCCCTCTTTAGTTCCCTTGCCCATTTAGTAATTGGTTTGTTAGGTTTGGGAGGGATTAGTTTCTTGAATTCCCTGTATATGCAGGATGTTAACCCCTTGTCTGATATATTGCTGGTAAATATTTTTTTCCATTTAGTTGGTTGTCTTTCTAGCTTAGTTGTGATAGATTTAGCTGTGCAGAAGCTTTTTATTTTAAAGTAGTCCCATTTGTCGAGTCTCTCTCCAATTTGTTGTGACCCTGGGACTCTGTTCAGGAAGTTCCTTCCTGTGCCTATTAGTTCAAGTGTCTCTCCTACTCTGTCCTGCAATAGTTTCAGAGATTCAGGTTTAATGTTAAGGTCTTTAATCCATTTTGAGTTGATGTTGGTGCATGGTGATAGTCTGGGGTCCACTTTTAGTTTTCTGCATGTGGCTGCCCAGTTTTCCCAGCACCAGTGGTTGAAGAGGCTGTGTTTCTTCCATTGTATGTCTTTGGCTCTTTTGTCGAGTATCAGCTGGCTGTAGGCCTGTGGATTTATTTCTGGATCTTCTATTCTGTTCCATTTGACCACCATCTTTCATAATCCTCATCCAAAGCCCCTGGTGATGAGTACTGTACAACTTCTTCTGTATCTCTCTTAAATTTATTTTTTTAAAAATTTTTTAGTAATGGTGTTTGAACTTGGGGGTCTGGGTTTTGTCCCTGAGTTCTTTTCTCAAGGTTAGCAATCTTAACACTTTGAACCATAGCTCCATGTGCAAAATTTTTAAATAGGCATACAAAGGTGTTGCTGTTCTCTGAAGCAGTATATGAATTTAATGAATCTTGATTAATCTCTCTCCTTTTTATCAGTCTCCCCCATCTTACAGATAATTTAGTATGGATTGTCCTACTTAGAGCAACATCTAGATTTATCCATGTTGAATGATATTCCATCGTGTGTTGGTGTTGAGGGACTGTGCCTATCACATCTTCCTTATCCATTCATTGATTACTAGAAATTTTTGTCATTTAGGTGGTTGACCTCTCCTTTGTTAGTAGTACTGCAATGAACAAGGGAGTGCAGATATCTCATTGTGATATTGGTTCCTTTTTTTGAGATATATAACCAGTAGTCAAATTGCTGTATCAAAGGCTAACTATGTTTACAGTACTTTGAGGGACCTCTATATTGATTTCATGGTGGTATATTTTTTACTTATTTACATTTTCACCAATAGTATAGGAATTTTATTGTATATTATTGTCAGTGGTTTTTTTTATATACTTGCTGATCTTTGGCATTTGTATATTCTTTAGAAAGATGTTTGCACTGATCTCTTCTTATTTTAAATGAGATTCTTTTTGTCAATTTTTGTTATTGTGATTACTTAAATTTCACAGTATTTTGGGATAGTGATACTTAGTTAAAGTCATAAACACATTCTAGCCTTCTTAAAATGAGATTCTTTGCTTGGTCTTCAGTTGGGTCCCTTGTGCATTTTGGATAGTTTTCCAATATTTCCTTCAATTCCATAGTTGTCTCTTTGGTTTGCAGGTTTTTTACTTTGTTTGGCAACTCCATTTATCTATTTAACAATGGAAAGACTTGGAAAAATTACATTAAGTGAAGTAAGCCAGACTCAAAGAAATACAAATTGCATGTTTTCCCTCATTTGTTGTAACTAGAATGTGCCTATAAATGCACAAATAAACACACTGAATAGTAAAAGATAAAATATATTGGGACATGATAAATTATACAGGTCTCTAAGACATTCACACTTTGAGACCAAAGGAGGGTATTCTTAGGAGATGATCACAAAGGCTCAGTAGCTAAGTGCACATGATCATATAAAATGATATTTATTGAAATGGAAACAAGAAGGTTTTGTTATTTTGCATTTTCCCCTCCTTTGCCACTGTTCTTATTTTCTGTGCCACTTGTCTTATATGTAAATGTATCTGTTTTATGGAGAGTAAATGGGAGCACAGAAATGGTGGCACAAAGGTGGACAAATATAGTAGTGATACTCACTAGACACTGTGTTGAAAATGAACTATAAAACTTGTGGTGGGGGGGTTGGGAGGGAAAAACTGGGGGAAACTAGGTAAGACCTGACATGGAACTATGTAACTATAACTTCTCTGTATATCACCTCTTCAATAACAATAAAAAAGTCATTGGGCTTTTAATGGGGATAATAATGAACTTGAACTTCACTTTTGGTTGTATGGACATTTTACCAATATTTGTTCATTCATGAATACAAATTATATTTCTATTTGTGCCATCTTCAGTTTCCCCCATGCTTTATATATTTCATTGTAGAAATCTTCCTTCCTGGCTAAATTTTTCCTAAGGATTTTATTCTTTTTTTTTTTTTTTCTTTTTTTTAAATTGTATTTTATTTTATTTGAGAACATACTGTACAGAGGGGCTACAATTACATGGGCAGGATAATGCATACATTTCTTACCAAGCATTGCAGCCTCCTCCTTTGTTTACCCTTCACTTCCCTTCCCTGCCTCCCCCCTCCCCCCACCCAATTTTACCCCCCTCCCCCCACCCAATTATACCCCCCGCCCCCCCCCCAACCCGAAATTGTAAAGCTGGTTTTGACATGACATTTTGTACTTCTCATTGTTGCAACAGGTCCACCTGAATCCTTAAATGACTTGTTTGTCCCCATCTCCTCCACATGATATACTGACATCAAATATAGTGAAAGCGGGGGTTACACTGTGGGGGAGGGACATACAAAGCAACAAAGAAATAATCTTATAAATGCATTAGAAACACATGCATGAAAGAAACGAAAACATTAAAATACATATTTAAGGGTTCATTTTCCTAACATCACATTATCTGACCTTTTCCGCTTGACTCATACCTATACTAGATATTGCAAATAAGGGAAACCATGGGACCTATGCTTCTTTGGGCCTGGCTTACTTCACTTAATATAATTTTTTCCAAACCTTTCCATTTCCTAACAAATGGGGAAATGTCATTCTTTCTGATGGAGGCATAGAATTCCATTGTGTATATATACCACATTTTCTTGATCCATTCATCTACTGAGGGGCATCTGGGTTGGTTCCATATCTTAGCTATGGTAAATAATGCTGCAATAAACATAGTTGTGCTGGTAGCTTTAGTGTGGTCTTGTTTGTAAACATTTGGGTAAATGCCCAAAAGTGGGATTGCTGGATCATAGGGGAGATCTATGTGAAGTCTTTTGAGGAACCTCCATACTGCTTTCCAAAGTGGTTGAACAAGTTTACATTCCCACCAACAATGAAGTAAGGTTCCTTTCTGTCCACATCCCCTCCAGCATCTGTTGTTATTAGAGTTCTTGATTTTTGCTGTTCTAACTGGAGTGAGGTGATATCTCAATGTTGTTTTGATTTGCATTTCTTTTATGGCTAGGGATGTTGAACATTTCTTCATGTGTCTATTGGCCATCCTTCTTTCTTCTTCAGAGAAGCTTCTCTTTAAGTCTTTCGCCCACTTATTTATTGGGCAGTTGTTTCTTTGAGGATTTGTTGTTGGGTGGTTTAATTTTTTGAGTTCCAAGTATATTTTAGATATGAGACCTTTGTCCGTTGTATGGCTAGTAAAGATCTTCTCCCAATCGGTGGGCTTTCTATTGATCTTGCCAGCTATGTCATTTGCCCTGCAGAAGCTCTGCAATCTTATGCAATCCCATTTGTCCAACCTTTCTTTGATTTGTTGTGCTTCCGGGTCTCTATTCAGAAAATTTCGACCTGAGCCAAGGAGACCTAGGGTTTCTCCTATTCCATCCTGTAATGTTTTCAGAGTGTCTGCTTTGAGTTCAAGGTCTTTGATCCATTTGGAGTTGATTCTGGTGCAGGGTGATATATAAGGATCTAGCTTTAGTTTTCTACATGTAGTTAACCAATTTTGCCAGCACCATTTACTGAAGAGGCTGTCTTTCTTCCATTCTATTGTTTTAGCTTCCTTATCGAAGATTAGATGGCTATAGGTCTGTAGGTTCATTTCTGGGTTTTCAATTCTATTCCATTGGTCCTGAGGTCTGTTCTTATGCCAATACCAAGCTGTTTTGATTACTATGGCTTTATAGTAGAGTTTGAAATTTGGTATTGATATTCCTCCAGCAGTGTTCTTTCCGTTGAGGAGCGTTTTTGCTATTCGGGGTCTTTTATTGTTCCATATGAATTTTTGGATTGCCTCCTCTATTTCCTTGAAGAATGAGGGTGGAATTTTGATAGGTATTGCGTTGAATTTGTAGATAGCCTTGGGAAGTATTGCCATTTTTACGATGTTAATCTTGCCAATCCAGGAGCATGGGAGGTTTTGCCATTTTTTAAGTTCTGTGTTGATTTCCTTTTTCAAGATTTTAAAGTTTTCATCATAGAGGTCCTTCACTTCTTTGGTTAAGTTAATTCCTAGGTATTTTATTTTTTGTGGGGCTATTACAAATGGAGTTGCTTTCCTAATTTCAGCCACACTTTTCTCATTGTTGGCATATAGAAAAGCCATTGATTTTTGGGGTTAATTTTATAACCTGCTACTTTGCCAAAGTTTTGAATCAGCTTGAGTAATTTGGGAGTGGAGTCTATGGGATTCTTTAAATACAAGATCATGTCATCTGCAAAGAGGGAAAGTTTTATTTCTTCTTTCCCTATTTGGATCCCCTTTATGTCTGCATCTTGCCTTATTGCTGTAGCTAGGCATTCTAATACTAGATTGAAGAGAAGTGGAGAGAGTGGGCATCCTTGTCTTGTTCCTGAGTTAAGAGGAAATGGCTTTAGTTTTTCACCATTGAGTATAATGCTGGCTGTAGGTTTGTCATATACAGCCTTTATTGTATTGAGGAATGTTCCATGGATTCCTAATTTTTCCAGAACCTTCATCATAAAGGGGTGTTGGATCTTGTCAAATGCTTTTTCTGCATCTATTGAGATAACCATGTGGTTCTTATTCTTGCTCCTGTTGATGTGATGAATAATATTGATTGATTTGCGTATATTGAACCAGCTTTGCATCCCTGAAATGAATCCTGTTTGATCATGGTGTATGATTTTTTGGATGAATTGTTGAAGTCGATTGGCCAAAATTTTGTTGAGAAGTTTTGCATCAATGTTCATCAAAGAAATGGGTCTATAGTTTTCTTTCTTTGATGAGTCCCTGCCTGGTTTTGGGATGAGGGTTATGATGGCTTCATAGAATGTGTTTGGTAGTGAGCTTTCTCTTTCAATTTCATTGAAGAGTTGGAGGAGTATTGGTGTGAGCTCTGCTTTGAAGGCCTTGTAAAATTCCGCTGTAAAACCATCTGGTCCTGGACTTTTCTTAGCTGGGAGGTCTCTTATTGCTGTTTCTATTTCAATGCTTGATATGGGCCTGTTAAGCTGGTTTAACTCATCTTGGTTTAGTTTTGGCATGTCAATATTTGCTAGGAAAAGGTCCATTTCTGTCAAGTTCTCAAACTTATTAGCATAAAGTTTTGAGAAGTATTCCCTTATAATGTTCTGAATCTTGGTTGTTTCTGTGGTGATGTTTCCATTCTCATCTCTGAGTTTATTAATTTGGGTGTGCTCTCTCCTTTTTCTGATAAGGTTTGCTAAGGGTCTGTCAATTTTGTTAAGTTTTTCGAAGAACCAACTTTTTGTTTTGTTGATTCTTTCTATAGTTTTTTTGGATTCTAATTCATTTAATTCTGATTTAATTTTGATTATTTCTTTCTGTCTACTGGATTGGGGTTTATCTTGCTGCTCTTTTTCAAGGAGGTTTAGATGTGTCATTAAATTGTTAGTTTCCGATCTCTCCAATTTGTTGATGTAGGAGCTCAGAGCTATAAACTTTCCTCTGAGTACTGCCTTTGCTGTGTCCCAGAGGAGCTGGTAATTTGTGTGTTCATTTTTGTTGAATAGCATGAACATTTGAATTTCCTTTCTAATCTCTTCCATGACCCACTCATGATTCAGCAGTGTGTTGTTCAGCCTCCATGTGATACCGGACTTTCTTTGGTGGCTTTTGGTGTTGAGTTCTAATTTTATTCCCTTGTGGTCAGAGAGAATGCAAGGTATAACTTCAATGTTTCTGAATTTAGACAAGTTTGCTTTGTGGCCTAAAATGTGGTCTATTTTAGAAAACGTTCCATGTGCTGCTGAGAAGAACGTGTATTCTGATGCTGCTGGGTGAAATGTTCGGTAAATGTCTGTTAAGTCTAGTTGATCTATGCAGCTGTTTAGATCTGCGGTTTCTCTGTTGAGTTTTTGCCGAGTTGATCTATCTAGTGGGGAGAGTGGTGTGTTAAAATCCCCAACGATTAATGTCTTTGGATCTATCTGGGATTTGAGGGAAAGTAGTGTTTCTTTGATAAATTTGGGTGCTCCATTGTTTGGCGAATAGATATTTAGAATTGTAATATCCTCCTGAAGGAGAGATCCTTTAATTAGTATGTAGCGACCTTCTTTATCTCTTCTCACGAATTTTAATTTGAAGTCTATTTTATCTGATATTAGGATTGCAACTCCCGCCTGTTTATGAGGGCCGTTTGCTTGGTAGATTTTGTTCCAGCCTTTAACCTTGAAAATATGTTTGTTTTTACGGGCAAGATGTGACTCCTGCAGGCAGCAGATAGAAGGGTCTTGTTTTTTAATCCAACTAGACAGTCTATGTCGCTTAATTGGAGAGTTCAGTCCGTTAACGTTAAGAGATAGGACTGAGAGGTATTTGGGAGTTCCTGCCATGTTATCCACCTTCTTGGGGGCTGTGAAAACTGGGTTCTTCCTAAGGTTCTTGGATTCTCAGTTTGTGTGCAGTTTCTTGGCCTTTGTTGCGTTCTTGTTGGTTTTCTATGTGTAGGACATCTTTAAGAATCTTTTGCAGGGCTGGTTTGGTGGAGATGTATTGTTTCAATTTTTCTTTGCTATGGAAGGTTTTTATTTGGCCTTCAGTTATGAAGGAGAGTTTAGCTGGGTACAGTATTCTTGGTTGATAGTTGTTTGTTTTTAGGGCATGGCATACGTCATTCCAGGCTCTTCTTGCTTTGATTGTCTCTGCTGAGAAATCTGAGGTAATTCTAATTGGTTTCCCTTTATAGGTGATTAATCTTTTCTCCTTGACAGCTTTAATGATCTTTTCCTTGGTCTGGGTTGATCCTGTGTGGATTATAATGTGACGGTGGGATGTCCTATTCTGGTCTGGTCTATTTGGGGTTCTAAAAGCTTCTTGTATCTGAATAGGCCTATCTTTTTGTATGTTTGGGAAGTTCTCTGCTAGGATCCTGTTAAACAAATTTCCTAGACCATTAACTTCTGTTTCTAGGTGCTCCTCTACACCCATTATCCTTAAATTGGGCCTTCTGATGGTGTCCTCCAGGTGTTGGATAGACCTATCATATTTCTTGGACTTGTCTTGGATGGTTGTATGTTCTTTCTCTATAATATCTAGGCTGTCTTCAATCCCTGAGATTCGATCTTCTGCATGGTCTAACCTGCTGTCAAGACTCTCTACTTTGTTTTTTATCTCTTTTCCTTCTAATTGGTCAGCTTTGATGGCTTCAAGTTCTTTGTTGAAGCTCTGTTTTAGGTCTTGTATGAATTTCTTTACTTCCTTAATTTGGTGTTCAGTGTTTGTTCTCAAATCACTTAGTTGATTGGTTATGGTTTCTTTGGACTCCCATTCCTTCTGTTGGGTTCCATTCAACATTCCCTTTGTGGTCTCCCTGACTTCCTTCAGCTCTTTGTTAATGGATTCCATGAATGTCTTTAGTGATCTTTGTGTATTCTCTACCTGGTCTCTTAATTCGTGAATTACTCTTTGATTAGTTTCCTCCCTTCTGTGGGATTCCTGCAGTTCTCTTTGAGTGTTCTCTGCCTGCTCACGCCATTCCTCCCTTTCTCTTTGAGTATTCTCAAGTTGTTCATGCAAATCCTGTATCAGTTTTTGAGAAGCTTCCTCACGCTTATGATATTCCTGTATAAACTTCTGGGATGCCTCCTCTCTCTCCCTATCACGCTCATACAGAGTCCTTTGTACATTGTCAAACTTCTCATTTATCATGTTTGCTATTAGTGTTTGTAGAGCTATTTGGGAACTCTCCTCTGGGTTATTCTTTATCTGTTCTAATCCCTGATTATCAAGGTTGGGAATTGAGATACCCGAATTTGCCATTTTTCTTGTGTTTTTCCGGCTTACTCGGCCCATTTGAGATAAAGATTGCACCAGTTTTGTGCTAGAACACTATCTTAAGGCAACCATCAACCAAAGTTTGCATTTGTACAGTCAATAGTCTACAGATACAATCTAGTTCAACAGATACATCTATTCAACATCAAACGACTATATGTTAAAGGACTTCGAACCACAGAAAAGAATTTGGAAAACCAGAAATTATTAGGATTACTGAGAGATGTGGGTAAAAAATAGGAATAGATTGGTGTGGGGAGGCACAAGGAGAGTTAACTATGTCCTACTCACAGTGCAGGAAATGGGTTGGGTAGGATGCAAGTAGAGAGAGAGAGAAAAAGAAGAGACGGAAAGGGGAATAAAGAGAGACCAGAAAAAGAATAGAAACGTAAAAATTAATGTTATTATAGAGGTTAAAAGACCGTCTATTTAGAGAGGAATGTGAATATGTTCAGAGAAGGGGAGGGACATTGAGGAGATGTGAAAAGCTTTAAGGGAGAAGAAAAGATCAGAAGTTCAGTAGAGCTAGATAAAAAACAAAAAGATAATTAAGAAAGAAAGAAAAAGAGAAAGAAGACAAGAAAAGGAAAACTCTCATTCGCGTAATTCTGAAATAAAAATTATAAGATGAGAAAAAAAAGTTACTGGAAAACAATTATTTTTTCAGAAGAGGCAAAAATTAAAGATTGATAAAAGTTTTAGAAGGGAAAAAAATTTATATACATATATATATATATATATATAAGGTAACAAAAAACAAAAAACAAGCAAAAAAAAAAAAAAAGAAAAGAAGAAGAAGAAAAAAAGAGAAAAAAAAAAGTCTTTTGATTTTTTTTTTTTTTTTGGGGGGGGAGGAGTGGGAAGAATCCTGTATCTCCCTTTTGTCTGCAACCAGTCTCTTGGAGTCTCTGGTCAGCTTGAGGTCCTGTGGCTTGATTGGTTTCTTAAGTCGGTTGGTTGGAAGAGGCAGAAAAATGCTCTGCTTTACCCAAGATTTTGAGATCCCTTTCCCAGGTTAGTTTTCTGGGAGGGTGGTCTGCTTTGAGAGTCACAAAAGAGGGGGATGTGGTGATGAGGCTAGGTTCTGGGTGGAGTTGAGGCCTTTCAGCAAACAGTAGCTTTTCCCTGGGGCTATTTTGTGTTAAAGCTCACAGCGCCCAGCCTGGAGCCATTCTCAGGGTTTCTGTTTTTCAATTGATTGTGGTGGCTGCTAGAGGGAGGGGCAGCCTCTGGCTCTGGTTACCCAGTGAGGCTAGGCTGGCGCCTGAGCTGGGTGACTTTTCCCTGGATGGAGCTGAGTCTGGCAGGTCACTTCGGCGTTAAGTTCTTGTGACCTGCTAAATGACTCGTTTTATTCCAAGGCCTGAGCTGGAGCTAGCAGCAACTCCGAGCTTTGTCGGTATCCAAGATGGAGATCACCGGTGCTGGGGGGGGAGGGGTGGCCTTCCTTCCTCTGCTCCCTGAGGAGTGAGGATGTCGGGCTTGTACTCACGCCGAGTCTTGGGTCCTGGGTCGTCTCTGGTGCCGAGTCTTGGATCCTGGGTCGTCTCTGGTCTGCAAGCTGCAGGGTGAAGATGTCCGCTCTTTGTTGGTTCTTGCTGGTGTTGAGTAGAATCCGCTCGGCCGCTGCGTCTGGCTCCTTCGTCCCGGACTCTCTGTGTGAGCGCTCAGGTATGGCCCCCGGCTGTGGTCTCTGCCGCTTGCGACCCTGTCGCCGCCGCCGCCGCCGCCGCCGCCGTGGCGGCTGCTGGCGACCACTTGCCTTGGCTTCCCCTCTCTTGTCTAACTCTCTGTCCTGTGATGGCACACTTGGTGTGATTCTCTGGCTTAGGACTGTTCACTGGAACTCTAAAGCTGCTTTCTATGCGAGAGCTTGTTCAGATTCCAGCTTCTCCTCCGCCATCTTCCCGGAACTTCTGGATTTTATTCTTTTTGATGCTATTGTAAAGATAATTATTATCTGGATAGTCTTTAATCGGATAGAAATGTGATTTTTTTTTAAATCATGAAAGCTGATTGGATTTTTTGTTAGTTTTAAAAGCTTCTTGAGTTTTCAAGGTTCCTCTCTATTGTCATGTCATCTGCAAACACACTTGTTCACTTTTTCCTTTCTAATTCGGTTGCCATTTATTTTCTCTTCTAGATTAGTTATTCAACCCAGTACATTCAGGAGTAAAGTAAGAATAGTGGGATCCAGGGGAGGGGGGGCAGGCAACACAGGGTGGTAGTGCTCATAAGGTGAGTTGAGCAGCCTACTTCTTTTTTTTAAATTTTATTTTATTTTATTTGAGAACATACTGTACAGAGGGGTTACAATTACATTGGCAGGATAATGCATACATTTCTTACCAAGCATTGCAGCCTCCTCCTTTGTTTACCCTTCACCTCCCTTCCCAGCCTCCCCCCTCCCCCCCACCCAATCATACCCCCCTCCCCCCCCCCCACACCGACATTGTAAAGCTTGCTTTGACATGACATTTTGTAATTCTCCTTGTTGCAACAGGTCCACCTGAATCCTTAAACGACTTGTTTGTCCCCATCTCCTCCACATGTTATACTGACATCAAATAAAGTGAAAGCGGGGGTTACACTGTGGGGGAGGGACATACAAAGCAACAAAGAAATAATCTTATAAATGCGTTAGAAACACATGCATGAAAGAAACGAAAACATTAAAATACATATTTAAGGGTTCGTTTTCCTAACATCACATTATCTGACCTTTTCCGCTTGACTCATACCTATACTAGATATTGCAAATAAGGGAAACCATGGGACCTATGTTTCTTTGGGCCTGGCTTACTTCACTTAATATAATTTTTTCCAAGCCTTTCCATTTCCTAACAAATGGGGAAATGTCATTCTTTCTGATGGAGGCATAGAATTCCATTGTGTATATATACCACATTTTCTTGATCCATTCACCTACTGAGGGGCATCTGGGTTGGTTCCATATCTTAGCTATGGTAAATAATGAGCAGCCTACTTCTATAGCCAGAAACGTTAGGGAGCAAGTGTGTCTGCAGCAATCATGACAGTCTGTCCCGCATATAAAAGAAGCCTTGTGTGTTTACACTAATCTCAGATATTACTTCCTGCAGTTAGGGTTGAAAAATCTGGAGTCATGCTTTTAGGTGGTGACCTGGAGACCATAGGGCTGCCTGGTTACCACTTGCCTGAGAAAGGTCTACTAGGTATCATTTAGCTAGTGGGTTAAGTGGCCTTCGACTCTATTATATCAGCATATTGAAAGAAAAGATAAACTTCCACATGGTGCTTGCACAAAAGGCTTCATCAGTAGCAGTGCTTTAACAATATGTAAAGGTGTTTAACAATGCTTACCTTCTATCCTAGTGTTCCAGGGAGAGGTGGATCCCTACCATCTGTTTCCTCAAGAAAAGTCCCAGGAAGGCCTGGGGAGGTGGGGTGATATGTAAATTATTTGGGAATATATCTATGAAACAAGTCCTGTGGAAACGGTCAACTTTGACCCAAAAGCTGGTGACCAAAAACTTCCTGAATTACATTCATTTTGAAGTACTTAGAAACCATGTACAGAAGCAGAGACCTCTTCAACCACGAGTAAATAGTCTATTTCTTTGCTGAAGAAGAAAAAAACTCAAAGTTATAAACACTTTTCTCTACCTCACATATCCCCAATTTCAACAAATATGGAAACATCCTGCAAAGTTGTTCCAAAAGAGATCAAATCTATTTAACCTTTGGTCATAAAATGATAGAATCCATATAGAAATCCTATTGTAAATGTGTGGAAAATCAGTAAATGTTTCTAACAGAAGAAAAGAACCAGAAAAATATTGTCAAGTCATAGCTGAAGATTTGACCAATGAACCCACCATTAAAATCAGTTATGAAGCAATTACTGTAAGACAGGACACAAAGCATAAAAGTACACAATCAAGGGGAAAATGGCCATTCAATAGAGGCAAAACTCAGAAAGGAGGCTGTTAGGGAGGGGAGGAGAGAAGTTCTGCTACACGAAGAACAAGGGAGATAAAAATGAAGAAACAACAAGCCAAATGCAAAGATTTATAAGAAACATAGGAAATGTAGTCACCAGCTCCTAGATGAAAAGCATCTGTTCATGTTTGGGCTTCTTGATAAGCAAATAAGAAAGACAATGAAAAAAAAAAGAGCAAAATCCTGGTGCTGGGAAGATGGCTCAGTGGTAGAGTGCTTGCCCCCGGTTTGATTCCTCAGCACCACATAAGCAGTAAAAGCAGAAAGTGGGGCTGAGGCTCAAGTGGTAGAGCACTAGTCTATAGCTGAAGAGCTGAGGGACAGCATCCATGCTCAGAGTTCAGGACCCACGACAAAAAAAAAAAAGACCAAATCTTAAAAAAAGTATTTCAAGATTTTATTACCTGAAAGTATTCTCAGAAAAAATATTTTTAGAAAAGATTTTTCAGGAAAAAAAGATAAAGATTGTCTATATATGTGTTTATGTATATATATATTCTACATATCTATATCTATAATCCATATTCCCATATCTATGTTATCAATATATCTCTCTATATAGATATAGAGACTCCTATACCTATATCTATATTTTATCTATATCTGTATCTAGGAATATAGATATGGGAATATAGATATATAGATATAGATATGGATATAGATCTATAGTCTACATGAATTCTAGGCCTGAGAAAATGCTTCTGCCAGGCAATTGGCTGGAGGATTTACTAATTGCACTGGTTATTGGATAATTATCAGATCACACCCAGATGTAGATGTTATCTATTTCCTCTTCCCCTACTATGATACATACACATAATGAAGCAACTGATTTTCTATTTAATACACTAGTAGATTTGCCTTATCTAGTGATTCCCTGGGAATTTGTTTAACCAAGACTTCACTAATCTTTGCAAGTTTTTAAATTGAAAATTTGCAATGCCTTCCCCAACAACCTTGATACCAGGCTTATCTGTGTGTGACAGTGACAAAAACATATATTTTCATTGAGACATTGCTGGAATTAGCTATGGTATATAGAGTTATTTTGTATAGAGCTTAAAATAGAGAAAAGCCTTCATTCATGCTTAAGATTTATCTAGTTGTACACACAAACCTAGTGTGAGAGAATGATGATGACTTTGAGGGAATGATTCAGAGATTAACTGCATGTCTTTAGGAAAAGGTACTGGCTCTTAACATTTAAAAAGAAAGGAAGGTGGGGAATCTGGAAAATATTTACATAGCCCAAGTAGCAAATCAACAAAATTGTTTTGTAAGAATATGTTCTATATATATTATAAATAGACTATTGTGTGGAAGATATAAATTGATATGTCTCAAGATAATAGAAGAATATATTCAGAAGAGCAGAAATTTTAAGCATTGAACTTCTTATTGGAAATCACTAAAATCACATTGAGGGCATATAGGTTTTTCAAATAGGTAGCCAAATGTATTACTTGAAATAAATAACTAAGGAAGGAAAAAGGGAAGGAAGGAGGGAAGGAAGAAAGGAGGGAAGGAAAGAGGGAGGGAAGGAAGAAAAGACAGGTGTAAACAGGCAAGGAAGGAGGAAGGATCTCAAGCCAAAGCAGATCATACAGATAAATATTTCTAAGGGAAAGATGGGAAATAACTTCTTAAGATTAAGGAAATACATAGATGCATCATAATTTGCTATACTTTCTTCCTCATTTTCTTCATTTCTATTTTTTTGTCAGTCGTGGGGCTTGAACTCTAGGCCATGGTGCTGTCGCTGAGCTGTTCAGCTCAAAGCTAGCTCTATACCACTTGAGCCACAGTGCCACTTCTGGTTTTCTGGTGGTTAATTGGAGAAGAGTCTTATGGACTTTCCTGCTCCAGCTGGTTTGAATCACAATCCTCAGACCAGGATTACAGGGGTGAGCCACAGGCACCCTGCCAATCATTTTCTATTGTAATTTTTTATTACATGTAAGTAGAAAGGCTGAGGACTAAAAGCCTGGAGAGAAGGAAGAATGTTCCTGGGTGTGTGCACACAGGTAGGGGAGGGGATTTAGAACAGAGTAATAGCTCAGCCCCAGCCAGGGTCACCACACTTCCTGCTGCTCCGCCCACAGCAACAGAGACTGGTTGAATAGAGAGCCTTCCCCTGACTCGTCCATCTCCCCATTCCAGGCCTTTGTTCACAGAATTCTCTGAGATCCTAGGAGAGAGCGCAGGCTCATGCCAGAGCTCGGATAGCTAGGGTTTTGCGTCTGTGTTTGTGAGAGTGTGTGAGATAGAAAAGGTCATTCGACAGAGCCAGTCACTGCCTACCATCGCCAAGACCCAGGCTCAGGAAGAGCCAGTCCCTGGTCCCCCAGGGGCGGGCCAGGGCAATGAGGCCTGAAGGGCAGGGCAGGGGCACGTCCAGCACCACCAAGAGAGTGAGTGAGTCCAGTGCCCGCAGAGGTGAACGCTGGGCCACCAAGCCTCCTCCTGCTGGGCCTCCCTCCACGCCTGAGAAGGTGACCCCGCGCCCGGCCTCCTCCAGCCTTGCCACCCACAGGAAGCACGTCTCCATCTGCTCCCCAGTAGTGGACAGCAGGACCACCAGATGGCCATCTTCTGGTGGGTCCTCCCCCACCCAGGAGGAGGCCCCAGTGCGCAGGCCCTCCCCAGCCAGCACCCAGAGTCCCGGGGCTGTGGAGAGTGGGGGCCCCCCACTGACCCCTCGTGGGGTCTCCTGTCCTGCCAGGGAGGCGAAACAGCCCAGGGCCTCCAGTTCGACGCACAGTGCAGATCGCACCTCCTCTGCCAAGCGGGAGGAGCGGGGAGGCCTGCGAACATCACCGTCCACTCGCAAGGACGAGGAGGTCGACCTGGGCCGCATCTCCTCCAACGCCAAGACTGAGCCTTCCCGAACCATCTGCCTGCAGGCAGCCCCATCCTCCAGGCCCGCATCCACCACCGAGGAGGGCCCGGGAGTGCACAGGGCCCCCACAACCATGACCCAGACGGTGCAGCTCCCCGCGATCCCCCCAAAGGGAGAGGCCCTCTGCCGACCACCCACCGGGGGCACCTGCAGACTGGAGGAAGCCAACCAGACCGTCTCGTTGACGCCCCTAAGCCGGAGTCCCCTCACTTGTCATGGGGGAGGGGACAGTGCCACCCCTAAACTCCTGGCTGCCAGGGCCAATCTGGCAGCAAATAACCGGCAAGAACACAGGGTCCCCAACAGGGCGTTTACCACACTGAACCCCCTGACTCTGGGGACTGGCGTTTTTGGCCAGGGCCCCAGGGCCAAGGCCAAAGCCCTGCAGGTCCAACTTCCCAGAATTACCCGTAGCTCGGAGAGCTCCCACGCCGTCCATCTGGTGGGAAGCCCCGGGGCTGCAGACCATCCGGATGGGGAGAATTCTGAGAGGGAAGATGGCAAAGTGGACAGGACCACCGTGAAGACATCCACCAGCTCACAAGTCAGCTTGAGCGCGCACACTGTCCACGGACGGCCCATGAGGCAAACCACTGCCCTGGCCAAACTGGCAGCAGACAAGGCAAAACAGCGCAGGGAGGACTTGGTCAAGGCGGAGAAGGCCTGCGACATTACCGTTATCGGGGTTAGCCCCACTGACATCAAGACAGAGACAGGGAAAGCGCACGATCTGCCCCAGCTTCCTTTCACTCCATGTCAGACCCCTGACACGTGTCATCCTTCGGGGATGGTCATCTTCACGAAACTGGGCACATGGTCAGATGAACACTTGTGCAGTGGAGACGGCTTCAGCAATTTCCCGTCACCATCATCGGATGCGGCTATTGAATATATATCATTGCAGCCAGAGAAGTTACTTAAACCTGAACCCAGTTTGAGGGCCAAATCAGTCATGGCGCTAATGAAGTCAGGCCAGCACAAGAGGAAAACCCAAGTGCACAGTGTGGACAAGGAAATGTTATTTGTGAGGGGCAAAAACAAACTCAATGAAGGAGCTGAGGAGGAGAACCAGAAATGTGATGAGGAAGAGGGGAGAGAGCTGAAGGAGGAAGTATCCACCCCCACAAACCCCCAACAACGTGTGAACCACGAATACCAGCCACCAATAGCCAGGAAAGTTCAGTTTCAGGAACCTAGGCCACTGTTGCCTCTAAAAGAGAAACTGCAGTGTAGACAACTCCAGGCCACACAAGCCAAGAGGAACATGGAACTTGCCAAAATATCGAGGGAATGCAAGGCACACAGCCACTTTATAGGGCAAAAATCATTTTCGGAAACACAAGTCCCTAAACCGGACCTTGTTAAAACAGGAAACAACAAAGCAAGGGAACTTGCCATTGAGATACAAACCACTGAGGACAGAACCAATGAGGCCCATATTGACCTGCGTCTCAGCACTAGAATGGAAGATCAGCATTTAAGAGACCAACTAGATAAGCTGACAAAACAGTTGGAGATAACAAAAAGGGAAAATTTAAGCAGAAAAGAGTATTTAGAAAAGAAGTGGAACTTACTGCTTTTATCCTCAGGGATACCACATTATCCTCACAGCATTCGGAGAGTAAGACAAAGGATTGAAGCTGTCAGTGCATGCCAGAGACCCAAAGTCATCTTTAAACAGTTCATGAAGAATGAACTCAAAGAGACACAAGGATTCATACATATATGACAAGTCTTCTGTTCGTAGATGATTTCGGAATATTTGTGTTCTAGGAAGAATAATTTTCAAGTTTTTCATCCCAATTTCTGGACTACATATGGTTAATGCATTTCCTCTTAGAGGAGCAATGTTGTACATTGCTCCTAGTTGGTACATTCTAGAAAATGGAAACATCTGCTAAATTATTTTTGAATTTTTTTCATTACTTAAAATGGTTGGAACACACATTTAATTTTATTTCCCATCTTGGAACATTGCTGAAATATTAGAACTTCCAGATGAGGGTTCCCAGTGTCAAAATGACTGGCCATGTAGTCATGAAGGTCAAAAATATTTCATTCATGACAGGTTGAGGTTAAAGCAGTCATGTGTGGGACCTAGAATCCCAGCTTTAAAAAAATATATAAATAAAAATAACTTGAAACCTACCCACGATTCTAATTTTATAGTGAAGATGTTGCCTGAATGTGAGAGAGCATGAAGGGCTTGTGTGGGAGAATGTGGAGGAGGAATGGGATGCAGGGGAGAGGAAAGTCGGCCTAGTGGAGGACTAAGGAAGTATGAGGGTCTAGTGGGACTGGAGCAACTTTCACCAGATGAAACACAATAAGGTGTTTTAGAAAATGTGAGATGTGTGCTCGCTTCGGCAGCACATATACTAAAATTGGAACGATACAGAGAAGATTAGCATGGCCCCTGCGCAAGGATGACACGCAAATTCGTGAAGAAAATGTGAGATGTCTCAGGGCTTTCCACAAGCTAGAGAAAGGCATAGAAGTGGACTGAGCTGTTTGTGTGGTGGGATGTAGTATAGAATCTGTGCTATTCAGTATTTCATTGTTATGACAAGTATCTGGGATCCAGTTAAGGGAGGTAAGCTTTACTCTACCTCACAGTTTCAGTCAATTATGGCAGGGTTGAGATGCCACAGCAGAGAGGAGAGAAGAGAAAAGAGCAAAAACAGAAGAGAGATGAGACAAGACAGATGAGAAGAAAAAAGCAAAAAACATAGGAGAAAGGAGAGAAGAGGGAGAAGAGAAAAGAGGGAGTAGAGAATAGAGAAAGAGAAGCACTAGAACATTCCACTTACTGGCTCTTCCCCTTTGATTTCATCTGGGCCCCAGTTTATGGGATGGCTTCACCCCATCTGGGACAGGTCTTCCCTGCTTAGTTACTCCTCATTGGAAATGTCTTCATAGACATACCCATATATGTGCTTTCCTAGTCTAGCCACTTCTCAATCCAGTCAACTTGACCAGTTGACCCAGCACATTCCACCTTTTGTCAGCTATGTACGTGATCACATCTCATTTTACCTTAGGAGTCATTTAGCTTCTGTGTTTCAACCAAGTCTTATGGGGATCTCAATGAAGAATGTATTCAATTCATCTCCAGTCCTGACACGTACATACTTCCAGTGTAGAGTTTCTTCTGAGACTCAAGGCAAACTCTTAGTTGTGAGCCTCTGCAGAAATAAAAAGCAAGTTATGTATGACAACATACATGTGTCCATAGGAAGGTGGCCATTTGAATGAAGAATTGTGACATGGGAGGAATGAAATGTAGCAGGGAAAACAGTAGCTACAATAGCAGCATAGCCATCATCCAGGGCTTGTGGCAGTGATGGAAGCTCCACAGGGCTTGGGCAGCTCTGTTCCCCTGGACTTGCCTGCTGTAGCTCACACAGTCTTTCTCTTCAGTTTGTGCCACTTAATGCCTATGGTTCTCCTTGACAGATATTTTCCATTCCTAGCATCTGTAGCTTCTCAGAGTCCACTGAAACTTCAGATCTACCCTCACACATGACCTACTGGAACACTGCCTGCAGGTATTCTGATTCTGTCACACATTGCCTGGCCTCCAGGCTTTCCTTTCAAATCTAAGTGGAACTGGGTGCTAATGGCTCATATCTGTAATCCTAGCTATTCTGGACACTGATGATGGATCTCAGATCAAAGCTAACAGGAAAATCTGTGACATCAACACTTGACCAACAAAAGGTCAGAAGTATAGGTGTGGCTCAAGTGATAGAGCACTAACCTTTCACAAAAAGCTCAGGGACAGAGCCCCAAGGCCCAAGTTCAAACCCCAGGATTGGCACAAATGCACAAACATACTCCCCAAAAATTAAAAGTGCAAGATAACACCTGCATTCTGGGTGCAAATTCCACATCACATGGTTCTGCTCACACTGGAACCCCTAGAACCAGGCTAAAGCTATCTCTGAGACCTTGGTTGACCAAACTGGTGAAACATTCCCTGAGCAACCCTTTGTTAGCAGGGCAACCCAGAGATCTCTTCTGGAAACAAAACCTTTCAGTTTACTTAAGACCTCTGCACATTTGAATCTTAGATGAGTGAGTTGAGGTGATATACAGAGTGATTACAGTTATATAAGTCAGGTAAGGAGTACATTTCTTTTTAGATGTTACCCCTCCCTTGCTCTCTCTCTACTTTTTCCTCCCATCCTCACCTACGTGTTAGATAGTTCATGTTCAACATGGTGTCCAGTAAGTACCACTGCTGCATTTGTTCACCCTTTATCCCTCCCCTCAGCTTCTTTTGAATGACCCTGATCTCTCAGTAGCCACATTATTTTCATAGAATTTTGTAAGTCCTCCTTTTCTTGGAGAATGCAAGTTTGAAACCTTTCTGCTTGGCTTTTGCCTCACAAGTCTCACTGCAACCTTGGTTTTATGCAGAGAACAATCATGTCACAGAAAACACGCATTGTTCTGCCAAATTAAGTAGCCTTTGACTCAGAACACAGTCTCTCCCCAAGTTTCAAGAACAGGACCAAATGTGGATAAGTGCTTTCCCAAGGATACTACCACATGGCCTCTGATCCAACTCCCAAGAGAATCTCTGCCTTTCACGTTCTATTTCATTGCCTTTGTCATACCAACTCCAAAGACCTTTAGACTTTCAATCTTTCTAGGGACATCACTGTTGTGCTTTGCAGTTTAGATATCTTTCCATTATTTTATTACTTAATCTCTTATGTAAATATATTTGAGAAAAAAAAAACTCTCCCCTGTGAACACTTGGTTAATTTCATTCTCTTCCTGCTCATACCAGCACCCTTACAGCAGAGTGAATTTGAAGGAAAACATACAGTCTGTTGATTATCCTCACTTTAAATTTGGGACTACAATTATAAAAGGGTCCTGAGTGCCACTGGCTACAGCATTTAACTCTCGGATCATCATCTTACATTGTTCACATGTTCTCTACAATTCCAATTCTCTGCCCTTTACTCCTCTCTTTCAGTCAGTCATTTTGTTTTGTTTTTCAGTAAAAAGAGAAAAAATAGAAAAGGACTTTCTCATGGTCCTATCCATACAATATCTGGCCTGTATTGGTGCCCATGGAGGTCTGTCTTCCACTCTGTTGCTAGAAACAAATTCTCTGTGTGGCTTTCTATACCCAATTCTGTGACTGGAAACTTACTTCTGTTGCCTTTTGATGGCACTGGGGCCATTGTGCTACCCAATGTGGTTTTTTTTCTCATATATGTTTCTATTACCTCATAAAATGCAGTATATAAATTTTAATATGTACCATAAATATTATAACATGCTATATAAAATGTCAAACATTTAAAAAATCATGAGGATTTCATGCCTTCTTTCAACAGAATCCTTACTTATCTACCCTTCTTTATGATCTGGAATTTTTCCCTTCTATCCTAATTGAAACTATTCCAACTTCTCTGTTTTTACTTTGTGAATAATAGCACCAGTGACCTCTATATCATGAAATTTAATAACTGAATATTAGCTTGCATGATCTCTTACCAGTATGTGACTGAATGACCACATTTTTCCATGCTGAATTTTTTTTGAGGGGGGTAGGCAATGATGGGGCTTGACCTCTGGGCCTGGGCACTGTCTCTCAGCTCTTCAGCTCAAGGATAGTGCTGTACCACTTGAGCCACAGCGCCACTTCGGGTTTTCTGAGTGGTTTATTGGAGAGGAGAGTCTTGCGGACTTTCCTGCCCAGGCTGGCTTTGAACCGTGATCCTCAGATCTCAGCCCCCAGAGTAGCTAAGATTACAGGCATGAGCCACCGGAGCCTGTCTGCTGATTCTTTTTTTTTTTTAAAGTTGGCTTTCCAACTTTTCCAGCTAAGATTCATTTTAGCATAGTCTAACTTTTTATCTCCCTCTGTCAAATGTTTTTGGGCTTTGTTTTTGTTGATTTTGCAGATTTTCTTCATGTCTCCCCAAATCTCTTATCCTAGTGCCATCTTTCTTAGCTCTCTATTATATCTACATTCTCAACCTAAGTTGATAATGCAGTTTTGCACAGCATTTTACTAGGTTGAACCCTATAAAACTACTTTGTAATCAAACCACCAAATGTTATCAGTTGCATATAGTTAAACCTATATCCTATCTACATGTTGCCAAATGCTAGCTCAGCAGTGCCTTCTAAATCACTCCCATAGCCAAATGTATACTTGGCATCTCTTTTGACAAGCTAAGGAGTATGTGGACTTCAGCCCTTCATAGCTGAACCCTGATCATGTCCACCAATCATGGCCACTCCAACTCCAATGCTCTCTGTCTCTTCTCAATCTCTATAGACTGTCAATAAAATAATTGTTGGCTTTGCTTTCAAACTATATTCAGCCACCTTCTTACTCCCCCCAACATTTTTTCTGCCATTTCCTATATCTTCTACATCTTCCCTTACTCTCTTGTTTGTTTTCAACAGAACAGCCAGTTATCTCTTTAGGACATTATTTAGATTATGCTTATTCACTTCCTTTCCCCAAACTGTTAAGGATTCCTTACACCAGGACAAACGACAAAGTCAATGTATTAATAATTAGCAGCCATTTAGTGTGGACGCCTCTGACTTCACCTTTAAACTCTGTACCCCGTCCCTTATTGGGCTCCAGTCTTCAGTATCCTTCAGCCTTAGAATGCTCTTCACCTTCAGTCAAGTGGTGAGGTTCATTACACATATCAGTTCCATATGTTTTGAAACCTTCCTGAGAAGCTAACCCATCCCCAAATTTATCTGTGTAAATTCCAATTATTTACACTTGTACTGAATTTCTACATTACTTCATAGTGCTAGTCGCCTTTGAAAGACCATAACATTACACCTGCATTACATGTATGGCTTTTTTTTCCTCCTGTAAAAAATGAGCTTCAATTCACAATAAAAAAATATAAACCTGTCAGACATAAATGCAATAAACTAATTAAAGAGAGAATGATTGGGGAAAAAATGAACTTCAACATCCATTTCCTGAGTTTATTATTATATCCTAAGTACCAAGAATGTCTAACATAGGCAAGGAATGGTGGCACATGCCTGTGATCTCAGCTACAGGAAGGCATGGATAAGATGGTCATCATCTTAGTCTGGCCCCAGACACAACTTGGAGACCTTATCTGAAAAATAACTGAAGCAAAGAAGAGTTGGGGGTAGGATCAAGTAGGAGAACACCTACCTAGCAAGTGGAGGCACTGAGTTCAAACCCCAGTACCACACACAATGAAAAAGAAAAGATAAAGGGTAACATCAGTAAGAAGAGACTATTAATTACAACATTAAACATACTTTGTTTCATTTGTAAAACCTCACCTACTTTCATGCTTTATGGAAAAGCACTATCTGTCATTTTACTTGTCACAGTTTTGGATGGGGGCATCATTCAGTGGTAAAGTATTTGGGTTTAATCCTCAGCACTGAAAAGAAAAGTTGCAGTATGTTTCTTTGGCTAATAACAACCAACTATGGGCAGGGGTTTTGTTTTTTGTTTTTGGCAATTGGACAAATAGGGACTGAATTCAAGGTCTCATACTTGAGCTAAATTGTCATTCTTCTTGTAGTTAGTGTCTCACACTAATTTTGCCCAAATTAATCTTGGATCCTGCTCCAACTACCTCTGCCTTCTGGGAGGTTGGTTCTGAAGGTTGGAGCTACCATACCCAGCCAATCTTCACTTGTGTCCATAATTTCCCACTCATGGATTTTTGCTTGTTTTCTTTGGACCTCAAAATTCTTGCACAAAATCTTATAGCCAACTGTGTTGACATTTGTTAGGGTTTTGAGGAAGTGTTTTGTCAGGTAACACACACCTCATCTGATTTCCCTATGTAGCCTTGGGTTGGCCTTGAACTTTCAATCCTCCTGCCTTGGCATGTAGGTAGACTAAGTTGGCAGACATTTAAACAGAAATATTACTGTATTGATGGTTCTAAAGCCCATTATAAACTTTCTCTGTTATCACAGGTTTTCCATGAACTTCTTTAGCTGCTTTTCTTTCTTTCCCCTTAAACTTGTTAGCTGAAATACTACATTTGTATGTTTACTGTAATATGAATCTGCCATCCATCTTGATACACACCAATTCAATGTAGCAACTGAATTTGCTTTCTTTTTAACAGTGTTTTCCTTTTTTAAAATATTGTTGGTAGAGTTGATATACAGAGGGGTTATAGTTTCACGAATAAGGGAATGAGTAAAGAGTACAATTCTTTTTGGACCATATCTCCCCTTCCATCACTTCTCCTGGGGTTTTCCCTCCTGTCCCAACCCAGTCCATTTTCCACATAGTGTCTAGTGAGTATTACTGTTGTGCTGGTTGTGCTTGTTCCCCCTTGTTCCACTTTTTATGTGTCTTCCCTCACCCTCACAAATACATATTAACAAACAAGACAAAAAAAAGAAAACAAAACAGCAACAATGGTAACTAAAAATGTCTCCATTTCATAGAATATTATTTTATAGAATATTATTTCATAGAATATTATTTTATATGATTATCTGCACATAGTAGCTATTGAGCCTTTGTTAACCACTCCTATGCATATACTCCTTTGGTCTCAGTGTGAATCTCTAGAGTCCTATATAATTTATCATGTCCCAGTGTGCACATGCATGCACACATGCACACACACACATTAATCATTCAGTGTGTTTACTTATAGATTTACAGGCACATTCTACTTTCCACAAATGAGGGAAACCATGAAACCTGTGTTTCTTTGGCTCTGGCTTACTTCACTTAAGATAATTCTTTCCAGTTCTTTCCATTTCCTCATAAATGGAAAAATACATTTTTTTCCCGATAGGTGAGTAGAATTCCATTGTGTATATATACTACATTTTCTTGATCCATTCATTCACTGAGTGACATCCATACCTTGGGTATGGTAAACAATGCTGCAGTGAACATGGTTGTGCTGGCGGCTTTAGTGTGTCCTGGTTTGACAAGGGCCTTATATCTAAAATATACTTAAAGCTAAAAAAATTAACCCTCAAAAAAAAACAACCTTCAAAAATTCAACAACCTAATAAAAAATGATCTAAAATCTTCTCAGAAGAAGAAAAAAGAATGGCCAACAGATACATGAATTAGTGTTTAACATCTTTGGCCATAAAAGAAATGCAAATCAAAACAACATTGAGATCTCTCTTCACTCCAGTTAGAATAGCCATCATCAAGAAAACTAACAATAACAAATTCTGGTGAGTATGTGGCCAAAAGGGAACTCTATTACACTGTTGATGGGAATGAAAACTTGTTCAACCACTCTGGAAAGCAGTATGGAGGTTCCTAAAAACACTAAACATAGAGCTTCCCTATGACCCAGCAATCCCAACTCCATTGGATCACAAGGCCATACTAAAGCCACCAGCACAACCATGTTCATTGAATTCACTTTAAAAAACCCAGCAGCTCCACAGAAACTCAGTTTTTAAATGTCACAGGGGGAAAAAAAAAAACATTGCAGGTTGGATGTTATCTTTCTACATAACACAAGCAATAGCATGGATTCTCCAATGTGAATTTCCTCATGCCCATCATCCATCATAATGGTTGACATTGTACACTGGTACAATGACTATGGCTTTTTTATTCTGGACCTTTTTCATATTCTGTTTCCATAGAAACCAAAAACATTTACTATAAGGTGACCTGGTACAGCTATATATCACATGTTTAGCCCTAATATTGCCTATCTGCTAATTGAAAGATAAAAAAAAATTAGAGTTTCATTTACAATTGCTAACTGCTGATTTTGCTTCTGTAAACTTGCTTACTCTAGCACTAACACCCCCCTCAAAAATAAAAAATTGAGTAAAAAGTTTCAGAGTCCAGATGCCGCCCCGGGACAAGGTCTGTGGTTAAAAATAAAAAACAAAAGAGTATGTTCTTCTAAGTTCCTGTGTGAAAATTCCCCAAATGGGACCCAAGATAAGGACCATCTGGCAAGTCCAGCAAACTAGGCCAAATGTCAACCAATCACAAGCCTGTAACTATGTGAACTCCCCTAACCCTTGCCATCCAGGGTGACCACCCCCCTAGACTCACCCCGCGCCAATCGTTTTACGAAGAGTGTTACAAAGTTTCCCGAGTAGCAAAATGATTGCTGGAGTACACAGTGACTTATAAATGGACCAATCCCTGGGCACCTGGTGTCATATGCTAATCCTGTGGTTTTTGTCTTTAAAAATGCCTGTAACTGCTGCTCGGGGCTCTCTCCTAAACCGGGGTAGAGAGTCCGTTTGTGCAAACACTGAATAAACTCCTCTTGCTTTTTGCATCTACTGGTTTGGAGTCTTGGTTTTTGGGGCGCCCTCCCGTAGACGGAAGTATCCCAGTGAGTCTGGGGTCTTTCAGTTGGGGGCTCGTCTGGGATAATGGCGCCCCCAGACCCAAATTCCAAGGCCAGTTGGAGGTAAGATAGAGCTCTAACGTTTCGTGTCTTCTGTATTTATCGTTTTTGTTTTACGTTTTGGGATCCAAAAGGGCCTGTACAGGACTTGTATTTAAATTTAAATTTGGGCCAGTGGGAAAGGCAGACGTGCCCAGACCCCTGGTCCCGCCCTGGAGTCCTACTCTAGGGTCGTTTGGAGGAAGGAAGAGATCCAAGTGTCTCTTTGTTCTGGGGAGTTAAGGCGCGGCTGGCAACTCCCATTTGTAATTTCCTTCCTCATCTGTACTTGCTCGGTTGCCGCGCAGCGTCTGGTTCTGTCTGTCTCCGTTTAATGTTACTCATTTTTAGTGTGTGTTTTGTATTCTCTATAGAGATGGGACAACAAGTGAGTCCACTCCCAGGACACCCCTAGACCTTGTCCTAGTTCGTTTAAAAACAAAAACTGCTGGTTCTGCTTTTGTAACTTGCTTGTTTGTCAATTATGAAACTGCCACTGACCACCTGCAAGTGGCCCCAGTTAGATCTCAGCCTTGGGCCTTGGCTTGGGAGGGGGGTCTGAGCGTGGGGAAAACCTGTCAGTCTGAGGGGACTGCCGCTAGGGATTTTTTTTCCCTTGCCCCAAGATGACTGGGAATTCTCCTCCGCCTTGGAAGGCCCCTGGGTCAACGTCTACAGGAATCTAAAAAAAAAATCCTCTGGAGGTGAGTAGGGGGGTTGAGTCCCCTGGTAAGTAAATGGTGTTGAGATGTCGCCCCATTCACTGAGACCTGATTTTGTGTTTGTGGCCACATGTCTGTCTTGTTTACTTTGATGTGTTTTCTGTTCTGTTTCCAGAGATAGGGAAGTTTTGGGTGAGCATGGCAAGCTCATTCAGCAGACTCTGGATTCAGCTTGCTGAGTGGGAGCAGCACAGAGTTTCGGTAGGGATAAACTGGATCCCATTAGTCCCCAACTCAGCCTTTGGTTCTTGTCTAGTTCTGTTTTAGAATTGGTACCAGTTTTAAATGTGGATCTTTGGTTTTTGTGTTTATCTGTGTTTTTGTTATTTATTTAAACATCTCTGAGAAAATAAAAGTTCCAGCCTCCCACCAGGCTTAAACACAGCCCTGCTAAGACCCCCCTACCCCCCCATGTGTTACAACAGCCAAGAGGTGGGACATGGACAAGCCTCAGGCTACACCTTCTCCCAGTGGAGGCTGCTGGAGGAGAGGTGAGGATGTAGATAGCAGTGAGCCTGGTTTGGACTTTCAGCTGCTCCAGACAGCTTAACAATTTATAAAGTGCTCTTGTCAAAACTGGGTAAAAATCAGGCCAGTTTAGTTTCAGGTGATTCCTCCCACCCCCAGCCTTCCTCTGACAGAAGGGATTCAAAAGACTATTTAGTGCATTGCCTTGCTAAACAAACAAGCTGTGGGAAAATAAAACCCAACAAAGGTACCTAGTTAAAAAAAACTACTGTCTTAAATTTTTGTTTAAAAACTTTAAAAAGTGGGGCTGGGAAGGTGGCTCAGTGGTAGAGGGCTTGCCTTGCATGCCTGAGGCCCTGGGTTCGATTCCTCAGCACCACATAAGCAAAAAGAAAAAAGCCGGAAGTGGCGCTGTGGCTCAAGTGGTAGAGCGCTACCTTGAGCTGAAGAGCTGAGGGACAGCGCCCGGGCCCAGAGTTCAGGCCCCACGACTGGACCAAAAAAAAAAAAAAAAAAACTTTAAAAAGTGTACGTACAACTGATTTTGATTTTTGCGCGCTTTAAGATCTGTGTGAGTGTTTTGTATGTGTTTGTAAACATGTTCAAAGATAAAAATTGTCAGCATGCTGTAACAGTTGGGTGAGTTTAAATTTAAAATTCAAAAGGTTATAAAGTTTGGACATTACCAAAATTAAAAAAAAATCTTTATAGCGTTTTAAATGACTTAAAAAAAAATCTGGTATTTAAAAATGCATAAAACTGTTTATACTGTAATCAAGTTATCTGGCTTAACAAAAATACATTGACAGTTTGGGATTTAGTCCCCTTGGCTAAAATTTGGGGATAAATATTAAAAATTTAAATATAAAGATTAGTTTAACACTGTCAAAGATGTTACTTGTTCTGTCTGTCTAAAACTGTATATTTCATTCAAGAACCAGGAAAAAAAACTAAAAGCCAACAAAAGACCTGTCTTTAGCAAAAGTACAGTTCAGCTGGTCATACATAGTGGGACAGGCCCTGGGAGGAGTCCACACATGGTAAAAGAGGGCAAGTTGACACAAATGCAGTTCATCTAACCCTAAAGAGTCAGATTGGGTGTGTGCCCATTGTTGTTCTGTCTCTTTTTCCCTACAGACAGACACTAAAAGCATGATGGTTAAAATAAGTGATGTAATGATCTAATTAGTATTGCTAAAACTTCCCCTTGGATATGTTAACATTAAAATTAAAAAGGCCTTAAAAAAAGGGTTAAAAAGTTATTTATATAATGTGACTTACTTTCAATTATGTTCTTCAATTAGGATATTTTTAAAAGTTATAAAGATGTTAAGTCTAGCTTTATAATATAATGATAGTGACCATAATTCTTACATTAAAAAAATTGTCATTTAAGTTTAAAAGTTCTAATAAATAAAAACAAGCAGTCAAGAGACAATGAGTGACACTTGGCCTTAAGATTTTAAGAGGTTTTTTAAAAAAATTAAAAATAGATTTTTAAATATAAAGTTTAAATATAAATTATTCTTAACTTTGGCCTCAAAGTACATAAAAATATTAGGATTACCAAAATGATTGCTATTCCAATTTATTCTTATAGGTTGTTTTTTTTTAAGTTTCCAGCAAGCCCAGAGCAAAGCACAGAGGATTCTTACAAGTTTGTCAAATATAACTTTGACTCTTAATAAGTTTCAGGTAAGGGCATGCTTAAAAGCTACTTCTATGTTGACCACCTTATTGCTTTTAATTAGAGTAAAATGGCCTTTTATAAGACTCATTGATCTAAAACTGGTTCAAAGCCAGCCCGGGCACAAAAAGGTTCCTGTGAGACTGTCACCTCTATTCAGCCAGCAGAGTGCTAAAAAAATAAGCAGTTGCTTTGGGACTCACAGTAACAGAGTACTAGCCCTGGACTAAAGAGTCAGGGGACAGCACTCAAGCCCCAAGCTTGAGACTCACAGTGGCAGAATACTAGCCCTGGACTAAAGAGTCAGGGGACAGCATTCAAGCCCCGAGTCTGGGACTCAAAATGACAGGGTGCTGGCCCTGAGCTAGAGAGCTAAGAAACAGTGCTCAGGCCCCAAGTTCAAGTCCAGCAACCAGCTAAGGAAAATGCCAATGAGGCATTTATCCAGTGTAAAAAAGACACTCCTGGGACAAGAACAATAGAGGAGCACCCAAAGACAGTAAGCCACTGCTTGGATGACAAAAATGTCAGATCCTGGAGTCATTTGTGCGTGGCCCTTCAAAACTGGTCAGAGCCAGAAGGTCATAAAAAGAGTTTGTAAACATGCCTAATGTTCATGACTACCTTGTAAGGGACAAGAACTTGCCAGTCCTCTGTAATAGTAAAAAGCTAATATTATAAAATATGAAAAATAGTTTAAATCTTAACCCCTTTATGTGCCAAATGCTCTAATTGGCAGTAACTTTTGAGCTGACACCAATTACATAAAATTCATCTGCTCAAAAAAAAGTTTGTAAACCTGAGAGTCTATTAATATCTGTCTAAAGGCCTACAAAGGTAACTTAGACATTGTTAGGGTCACTAGAGATCACGTTCCTAAGCCATCTAAAAAAATGTTTTTGCAAACCAGAGTGCTAAACAAACTACACTGCTGTAGCTAAAAAAAAGGTCTGTACAGTTGTCAAAATATTGTCCTTAATAACATCTAACCCTGATGGCCTCTTTATAAAATAGGCTAAGGTTATAGGTTCCTGGCTAGGTAAGATCAATGCCCCTAAAGTCAGCTTAAAAAAGTTACAAAAGATGGACCTTCACCCTTCTACCCCCTTTTCTTAAGATCAAGGGTCCAGAGTCAGTTTTTAAAAAATGAGGCAAATTAGATAAAATAATTTAAAAAAATGTAAAGGGCTCTGGTACTGTTACTTTTATTACAATCGGACCTTATATACTCAACAGACTGGTGTCTTTTATTAAAAAAAAAGAGAGAGATCAGCACAGTCCGTCTATTAGTTCTGAGATCCAAATACCAAGCATTAAAAACAACTGACACCCCACAAGATAATATAGAGACACCCTAAATTTTAAGATTAAAATTAGTCCAAAAAAAAGGAGGGAATAAAAGATTTAAAAAAATTAGAGTTACATTTTACAATTGCTAACTGCTGATTTTGCTTCTGTAAACTTGCTTACTCTAGCACTAACACCCCCCTCAAAAATAAAAAATTGAGTAAAAAGTTTCAGAGTCCAGATGCCGCCCGGGGACAAGGTCTGTGGTTAAAAATAAAAAACAAAAGAGTATGTTCTTCTAAGTTCCTGTGTAAAAATTCCCCAAATGGGACCCAAGATAAGGACCATCTGGCAAGTCCAGCAAACTAGGCCAAATGTCAACCAATCACAAGCCTGTAACTATGTGAACTCCCCTAACCCTTGCCATCCAGGGTGACCACCCCCCTAGACTCGCCCCTTGCCAATCGTCTTAGGAAGAGTGTTACAAAGTTTCCCGAGTAGCAAAATGATTGCTGGAGTACACAGTGACTTATAAATGGACTAATCCCGGGGCACCTGGTGTCATATGCTAATCCTGTGGTTTTTGTCTTTAAAAATGCCTGTAACCACTGCTCAGGGCTCGGGTAAAAAGTCCATTTGCGCAAATGCTAAATAAACTCCTCTTGCTTTTTGCATCTACTGGTTTGGAGTCTTGGATTTTGGGGCTTGGGTAAAAAGTCCACTGCTCAGGGCTCTGGTAAAAAGTCCATTTGCGCAAATGCTAAATAAACTCCTCTTGCTTTTTGCATCTACTGGTTTGGAGTCTTGGATTTTGGGGCTTGGGTAAAAAGTCCATTTGCGCAAATGCTAAATAAACTCCTCTTGCTTTTTGCATCTACTGGTTTGGAGTCTTGGATTTTGCGCAAATGCTAAATAAACTCCTCTTGCTTTTTGCATCTACTGGTTTGGAGTCTTGGATTTTGGGGCGCCCTCCCGTAAATGGAAATATCCCAGTGAGTCTGGGGTCTTTCAAATGATTCTTGTCTTTTGAGACAATTACTGACCTTTTTTGAAACAATTCAGAGTGTGGAGACATATGTACCTGGGCTTGGCCTTAAAATATCCTAGCAAGGACTAATAACAGATAAGCAGGGTGGAGAAACTCTGATTTTATAGCAGTGATCAAGAAAACTGGGTCCATTCCTGAGGTTCTGTGCATTGTATTTATGGCATGATATTCCAGGATTAAGAAAAGCTGGCTTTTCAGGTGGTATCCAGTGAGAAATTGCTTCCTCTCCTGCCTATATAAATTATCAGCTGCCTCCAACACTAATTTAGCACATACCCCTTTTTTCCTTTTCCATTCACATGATAAACATACACTTCGTTGCTAATAAGAGAGTTTGGGCCTTAATCCCCCAAAATACACTCTTAATTAAAATCTCAGTTGGAATCCTGAGAGATAAAAAAATCTCTAAAAAATCTAAAACCTGGGAAGATTGAATCCTTGAAATACAATTCTAGAAAAATCCTTTAAAAGTCCCCCCCCCCACACTTCCTCTGTGTGTGTGTGTGTGTGTGTGTGTGTGTAATAACCGTGGAGCCCCAATAAGCAGTGTGGCCCAATAGTCATTGTGGCCTCATGGTCCAGCCTGCTGGAGGGGGCGGGGCATCAAGAGGTGAGCCTCACAGCTCCAAAGACCAGGGAGAGACAGAGCAGGGCATTGAGAGACTGACGTCACCGTCCCACGGGGCACCCCCGGGGTGCTGCTGAAAGGAGGCGGAGCGTGCTATTGGAGGGGGTGGGGCTTCAGGCCCACATGGCGAGCTGTGGATTGGGATTGGAGAGGGTGCAGTTTGGGGCTGGAGGTTAGGGGAGAACAGTCAGACCATCCGGAGGGAGGAGAGCGGAATTGGAGGAGACCAGGAGTCCTGAGGAGAAGAGAGTAAGGGAAAGGCCCAGAGTCCTGAGGAAAACATTTTCTGCGGGAGGGGGGGGTGGTGGAGGGGGGGGGAGTAGGAGTGCAGGGAGAGAGGGCAGGAGGGGAAAGCCTGCCGGAGCAGAGCAGCGCAGGCCTCTGGAGGGCAGGGCAGGCCTTGAGAGACCACTTGGGGCTTCTTGAGGTCATCCGGGGCCTCCTCTGGAGTCCATTTGGGGCCTGCCTCTAGAGAGGCCTGTGGAGAGGTGCCTCCTGGAGCAGAGCAGGGCAGGCCTGTGGAGAGTGGAGAGGCCTGCAGAGAAGGAGGAAGGGAAGAAAAGGAAAAGCCTTCCCCTTTGGAGGTTTGGAGGCCTGAGGCTTGGAGGTTTGCAGTCCAAATAATTGGTGGTTTGCAGACCAACTAATAAAGGTTGGGGGTCAGGCTTGCCCATTGGAGGCTTGGAGGTTTAGTGGCTGAGGATGCTCTTAGTTCTGGGTATCTAGCCCAGGACAAGGGAGTCTCAAGACCCCTTTCTAAGGTATAAATAGTGTAAATAAACTTTGTTTGTTCACCTTTCACTGTCTGTGCCTCAATGGATCGTCTCGCTCTCCAGAGGTCTTAAGTTTTGTCCATCCTATGGTTTGAACTCAAGGCTTTGGCACTGTCCCTGAGCTTCACTTTTTTCCAAGGCAAGAACTTGAGCCATAGTTCTACTTCAGGCTGATAGTTCATTGAAGATAAGACGGTCATGGGCTTTCCTGCCTAAGATGACTTTTAACAGTGATACTCAGATCTCATCCACCTGGGTAGCTCGGATTACAGTGTGAGACACTGGTCTGGATTGCTTACTTTTTTTTGATGTTGTTGTTGGCTGTGGGGTTGAACTCCGGACCTGGGCACTGTCCCCGAGCCTCTTTTTGCTCAAGGCTAGCACTCTGCCACTTTAAGCAACAGTGAACTTTCAGGTTTTGAGTGGTTAATTGGAGATAAAAGTCTCATGGGGACTTTTCTGCCTGGGCTGGCTTTGAACCAAGATCCTCAGATCTCAGCCTCCTGAGTGGATAGGATTACAGGTGTGAGCCACTGGTGCTCAGATGTTTTCTTTACATTTTAATGGGGATTTATTTGAGAAATATAAAAACACAAAGGAAGAATTCCCAGACCACTTTACACAATAAAAATACAATAACAATATGTAGTTTTATTAGAAAACTCACTTAGTTGTAATAACTACAGTTGTAAGGGTATAGTAGTTATGAGCAGATGAAATATATTAATAAGTTTATTCAGTTTTGCCAAAATTAGAAGGTACACATATCACCATGGGTGGTAATTGTGTAAATCCAGTTATCTAAAATTCGATGACAGTTGATCTACTTCCTTTGGATACATCCATCACAAACATGATGGGGCCAGAGAAATAAAGGTGTGTGTGTGTGTGTGTGTGTGTGTGTGTGTGTGTGTGTGTGTGTGTGTGTGTATGACAGAGACAGACAGAAAGAGAGAGACAGAGACCGAGAGGGAGGACAGAGACAATATAATCCCCTGACCAGAATGCTGTGTTTGGCTGCCTTGTCTTTTAGGAGGTTTAACCAGATGAAAAGGTAAAGGAGGCAAAACAAAAGAATGGGACACAAGCCCCAAAGAAGTTTATTCTAAAAGCTAAAAGAGCAAAACTTCTCCAAGGAGAAAAGACTCCAGGGCCTGGCGACCATTGGTGCGAAGATACTAGTCCCCCTTCTTCCCTGTGGCCCTCCCCCGCTCATTCCCTGTGCAGAACCCTGCCTCCCCTGACAGTTGACAGTTACTGGATGGACCACGGCCTCCATCTTTCCCACAGCTTCTCAGACACTCCTAAATCTCCCCTGGTGGGGAAGCAGGGAGATTTTTAAGAAATAAGGAGATGATGAAGCACCTCCCTCCAGAGGGATTCCTATAACTGCAGAGCACCTGGTTAGACTCTGAGAAAGTGGATTGCTATAAAAGAGTGAGTATGACACTTCCCTAATAGCTTCTTTTCTCAGTAGATGAAAACTATATGTCTTGCATTTACTCATAAAAATGGGGTCATAGTCCATTCTCCAGCATAAAGGGTATTGTATAAGGTTAAATACCAAATCAGCAATGATCTAGAATGCAACATTGTGAAAAGCAAAGAAGTAACAAAATGCAGCCTGAATTAACACTGAAATCAATCTGATCACAAAGTGGATCATTTATAGAAACTGAGTGTTGAGTATATTTTGTCAGTCATTAGTTTACACATATCTATATGGCAGACACTCAGAGCTTGGCTTCTAGTCCCCCTTGTCCATATGGAAGCCAAGGCTGGAGAGGTCCTGGGGCTTGGTGTTCACAGTCACTGGTGTTTGTGCAGATGGAGTTCGCAAACCAAAAGGGAAATGGGCACTTAACTATGCCATCTGTTCAAACCCCTTAAAACCAAGCAGATCTTCCTGTCTGATGTACAAACCACCCAGGCACAAATGAAAGCAGATAGCCTCCAGCTCTGTGAGGGTATTTATGGTTTAGAGTATATGGTTCTTGGTCATCTCTCCAGGGCTGGGAATTTTGAAGGGAAACTGAGCTCTTTGCCCATAATGAACAAATGCACCTTCAGGTAAATGTGGACATCACAATAAGTGCAATAAGTCCACACATTTTTCTCTCCTCAGCAGAAAAACAAATAGCTATTTGCAAAAGGAACTTGAAGTATTTGCCCCACTAATTACCCCTGGATTGCGTACTCATAAGACGTGGTGTGTGAATAAAAGACATAAACTTTTGACTGGATTCCTACTCTTATGAAATCCTTTCATGCATTTCCATTTAGCCTGATCTTCAGAACAAATGAAAGCAAATCAGTATAGTGACATTGATAAGAAATGGAATAGGAAAGTGTCATTAGGATTTGTGAGCTGCTCTATACTTACTACATGCCCTGAGTTGAGGTGTTAACATTGAACTAAGGAGGACCATGCGACTCTTGGCTTCATTAAAGTAGGCATTAGTCACCGACAACTAGTCAACAGTGAAGGGGAATGTGTTGAGTGCTGCCTATAGGCATACCATGGTCATCTGATGGACACTGGTGGTTCACATCTATAATCCTGGATGGCTGAGAGTTGAGGATAGTATTGGTTAAAAGCCAGTCCAGGCAGAAAAGGCCCTGAGAATCTAATCAATTGACCAGCAGAAAGTTGTAAATGGAACTATGGCTCCAGTGGTAGAGTACCAGCCTTGAGTGGAAAAGCTAAGGGACAGTGCCCAAGCTCAGGAAATTTTGGAGAGAATTGTTAATTTAGTCTAAAATTATTTTTATTTAATACAAACACAGGAGCGCTTCCTCCTAAGTGTGGGATGGATTATGGAACAATGAATGATCCATGAATTGAATTTATTGAGCTCCTAAGAGAGCCAAAGCCCTGGACCATGAGCAGTGAGCACAGAAGAAACCAGAACATTCCCTGTTCCCTCTCCATCCCAGGTGTCATCACTCAAATGTGCCCACCTAACTCTCGGATTTTCGGAGGTAATACTTTTTTATATAAAAATTTATTGTCATAAAGGTAAAGTACAGAGGTGTTACAGTTGCACAAGTCAGGTAATGAGCACATGTTTTTGGGACAATGTCAACCTTCCTTTGCTATTTCCCTGTTCTTCCTTTCCATCCCTACCCTCAAGTTGTATAGTTCATTTTCAACATGGTATGTCTGAACTAGAGGCTGTGGGAGGTCATTAATCTCACAATTGGACTACAGTAAGCCTGGGTGGGTGGTAGGTGGCCAAATCTTTCAAGGTCTGGTTTGGAGTTGTATCACATATTCTAGACAATTACAGATGGAGCTCTGCAGGGAGCCAGGACTCCAGTTCATTGCTGGAGATTCCTGAGACCCTGTGTGTAAGTCAGACTGAAGTAGGGAAACAGAAATAGGGAGACCGGGTAAAAGATTGGGGCCTAGGCTGGGAAGGCAAGCTTAGTGGTAGAGTGCTTGCCTAGCATGCATGAAGCCCTAGGCTCAATTCCTCAGTACCACATACACAGAAAAAGCCGGAAGTGGTGCTGTGGCTCAAGTGGTAGAGTGCTAGCCTTGAGCAAAAAAAGCTTAGGGACAGTGCCCAGGCCCTGAGTTCAAGCTGGCAAAACCCCCCAAAACACTGGAGCCTCGTTCTCAAGGACCCCAACCCTCAAGTCAGATAAGGACATTGATACTTCAATCACAATCCCTGCTCAGTTGGTAAAAGTCTGACCATGAGATGATGGACAACAGTAGTAAACAGATAGGTAACAGTTGCTTTATGTACAGAGTTTGAAGGGCTCTCAGAGACACAGGCTGGCCACAAAAGGCACTGTTCAGACTCCAAGGATGGGTGCAAGAGCAGAGAAAAGGCATGCAGACCTGGTATTTGGACATATACTCTAGGGGACCCAGGTATTTGTTAACTCAGAAGTGTGAGTTTTCTGAATATTAAAGTATTATACCTTTTGATTTGGGCAGCATTACATTAATTTCACAACACACACACACACACACACACACACACACACACACACACACACACACACAGAGTTACATATGTAGCTATGTTAAATCCACTAACTTGCACGCTAAAAATCCGTGCAGAATTTTTGTGTATGTGTGGTAATCCTAGAGTGCCTGGGCACTGTCTCTGAGCTCTTTTGCTTAAGGCTAGCACTCTACTACTTGAGCCATGGCTCCACTTCCATCCCATTTTGTGGTTAATGGTAGATAAGAATCTCAAGGACTTTCCTGTCAAGACTGGCTTTGACCCATGATCTTAGTCTTCTGGGTAGTTAAGATAGCTGATATTGCCAGAAAGGGTAGCTTCAGAGGTAGCTGTTGCAGACAATGCCCGAATTCTGCATCCATCTTGTCAGCTTTTTGCATGTGACAACAGGGATTGCATTTGGCCCAGCAATATGCAAATGCATATTGAGTCAATTGAAGCTCCATTGGCCCAAGATGGTAGATGCACTAACTAGCTTCACTCCAGGAAGGCTGGCATATCCAGGCATAGTGGGCCTTCAGGGCCTGCAGAACAGCATGGGGGAAGAGTCTGCAGTTCTTAAGCCAGGAAACATTTGTCTGAAAGTCACTTGCATTAGGGAAAACCTTGATTGGACTGCTGGGAGTCAAATTCACCATCCAAGTTATGCCTTGATGAGGTTTTAATCATAGTTTAATCAACTCTATTAATAACTGTAGAAACTACTCAATGGGAGAGCTCCTTTTTCAGTTTCTCTCCTCAAAAAAGTATACATCTATCACTGATTTTTGTTTCTGATTCTTTGGAAGGGTGATCTCTGGGATTATACTGGGCCAGTAGGCTGGGTGGTGAGATTCAGCCATTTTTGGTAGAGAAAGAAGAGAGAATTTCTTTTCTTTTTATTTTTTATTGTGAGAAGAGAGAATTTCTATGGTGACCGAGGAGTGAATTAATCAACCCCTCTGGGTACTGTACTGTGAGAAGGGCAGCTCTCTTCTTCAAACATTCTCACATAGCTTCCCCATTTTATTTATTGAACTACGGGCCTGGGTGCTGTCCCTGAGCCTCTTTGTGCTCAAAGCTAGTGCTCTACCACTCAAACCACAGTGCCACTTCTGGCTCTTTCTACATAGTTCATTGGAGATAAGAATCTCACTGACTTTTCTGCCCAGGCTGGCTTCGAACTGCCCTCCTCACATCTCAGCCTTCTGAGTTAGTAGGATTATAGGCATGAGCCAGCAGCGCCAGCAAGCTTCCCTGTTTTGATTCTCTTCCCCACTGCCATTCCTTTCTGTCAATGAAAATGAGGCATGTCACCATCATTAACCCATATTCATGTAAAATAGCTTAACAGACTGGTAGCTCAGTAAAAATACAATTGGTGATTTTTTTTTTTTTTTGGTAGGTTATGGGGCTTGAACTCTGGGCCTGAGCACTGTCAGAGACTATCTGCTTTTAATATCAGGTCAATTTAGTTGAGACTCAAACGAATGTATCAAGGGGAAAATACTTAGTCCAAGGGAATTCAGATAGATGGCTGAGGATCTGCTGCATATTTTCTCTCTCCCTCTCTCCCTCTACTTGCTGATTCTTTCTGCTTTCCTATTTATTCTTGTTGTATTTATTCCTTCCCCCCTCCTTTTTGTCCTCCCACATATGTCTCTGTCTCTGTCTCTGTCTCTCTGTCTCTGTCTCTGCCTCTGTCTCTGTCTCTCTCTCTCTCTCTCTGTGTGTGTGTGTGTGTGTGTGTGTGTGTGTGTAAAACCTAGTTGGTTGCTAGTGGATCATGCTACTCAGGAAGCTGAGATCCAAGGATTGCAGTTTGAAGAAAGCTGGGCAGAAAAGTCCTTAAGACTTTTATCTCTATTTAACCATCAAATAGCTGGAAGTGGATCTTGGCTCAAGTGGCTAAGTGCCAGGTTTGAGCAAAAAATCAAAGGGACTGAGCCCAGGCTGTGAGTTCAAGTGGCACACACATTTAAAAAAATAGCTTTATAATCTTTCCTACCTTCAAAGGAAGAAAAGCAGATATTTTACTCTAGCCGCCTCATAAGCAAATCAATAAGAAAGATCTGAGAAACAGACTAGCCAATCAACATACATATACATATATGTGCATTTATCTAATAATTTATACATTAGAGACAATGATATATTTGGTAAAAGAGGTGACAGAAGTGAAAAGGATGGGGAACAATTATATGAAACATTTGAATGTACAAGTTTGTCACCATACCCTGGGGATGCTTGCTATACACTCAAGCCTACATAGCATCTAAGACTTGATTTGAGGGCTGGGAAGATGAGTCAGTGATAGAGTGCTTGCCTCACATGCATGAGGCCTTGGGTTTGAGTCCTCAGCACCACATAAACAGAAAAGACTGGAAGTGGTGCTGTGGCTCAATTGGTAGAGTGCTAGCCTTGAGCTGAAATGCTGAGGGACAGCGCCCAGGCCCAGAGTTCAGGCCCCATAACTGACACCCCCCCCCCAACAAAGCAAGACTGGATTTGAAGTTAGTTGGGCTTCCTGCTGACATGACCTCTACTGATGGATGTTGTCTTTTGCTTTTCCATCCACTAAAGTGGAACAGGAGAAGCTCTTTTTTAAAACATAGTAGTAAATATTCAGAATGTACTTGAGAAGCAGATGTCACCACAGAGAAAGGCTTTGTTTTTAGGAAAGCTGAAAGGAAGGAAGCAACAGTGAATGAATGACTTTCATAGAAAGAATGCAAACAAATGCCAGGGTGTTTGTGGAAGTTATTGCAGGAACATTTTCCCATCATTAGTCTTTGTGTATGTGAGTCCTTTGGTGAGTGAGTTTCTAGTTGTAGCTATTTTGTGTGATTAAACCCAACTGTAATATATCCATCTGTTCCAGGAGTACTGGCAACTTGCAAAGCTATTGAGAACCGAGTCAACTAATAATCAAATCTAAGATATCCAAATGGGTTTGGAACCAGGCTCCTACCTTATTGAAAGACTCTGTATTGGAAGCCTGTAGGCTTAGAGCATGATAACATATGTACTGCAGGCCAGCAGCTCTGGAGCACACCGCCATTTTCATTCAAGTTTGAGCTGGGGATATAGCTCAGATGTTCCAGAAGCAACAAAAGAACAGAAGATAGGAAAGATGAAAGTATAAAAGAAAGATGGACAGGAAGGATGAGCAATAGGAAGAAGAGGTGGCAGAATAGAAGGAGAGAAGGAGTAGGGGAAGGACAAAAAGGGGAAAGGAAGAGGAAGTGTTAAACATGGAGGTACAGAATAGAAAAAAGGAGGGAAGAAAGAGAGAGGAGGAGGAGGAGGAAAGAATGGAGCCCAAATAAACATGAGAAGGAAAGCATGTCTGCACAGGGCTTTAAATATCTATGATAATTCATAGATATTTAATTGACTTTTAATGGATCAACAGTTTTTCAGAATTTAGATTTGTCACTTCCAACATCAATTCGCCCCACAATGTATTAATAGAGTCACACACCATTTTTAGATAGGTTAAAGTGAGTGTGTTTTGTGCATGTATCCAGTACATCTTCACAGATATATACCACACACACACACACACACACACACACACACACACACACACATTTGTAATGTCAACTGTCAACTCTTCTGAATGATCATAGTTTAAAATTAGGTCTATGGTAATGTTTCCAGCAGATCCAAACCTTCCTTTAAGTGCTTTGCTATGTTATTACTGGCACTCCTCAAACAAAGGCTTCACACATTTCCTGAGTCCCAGTGTCAGCATCAGCCACCACGGGGCACTATCGATATTCACCATCCTGTGTCCTAACTCCCATTCAGCAGGAGATGTAAATTGGTGGGGACACTGGCAGTATCCCAGAGAAAGAGCCAGTATTGGAGCAACTGTTCTCACGGTTCCCAGAATTCCAGGATGCTACAAGGAAGACTGGCTGGAAACCTGTTATTTTCTGGGGCATACACTGACATTTAGCCCAGAAGCAGTGTGGTTACTTATGCCTGGAGTGTTCTAAAACTCTTTATGAAAAGAATTCAAGCAGCTCAGTATCCTCAAACCCCTGACTCTGGGAGCTACAGCCCAGTGTCAACAATGAGTAAAGATGACTCTGCTCCTCCCCTACCAACCTATGGGTCTCTCTTGCAACTCTTTTTCACCTAATACCACTCCACCTGGTCAAACTCACTTCTATTATTATTGATTATTGATAACTATTGGTAGACTTGGAGTTCACACTTGGCTATGCATTTGCCAGGAAGGTGTTCTACTACTTAAGGAATGTCTCAGGCTCTTCTTTGCTGTGATTATTTTTGACCTAGGGCTTCGCTTTTGGCAAGCCTGCTCTACTATCTGTTTACGCTTCCCTCTACAGATTGGATGACAGAAATATACTCAGATATCCAGTTGTTTCTATGGAGATGGAGTCTTGTGAACTATTGTTGCTTGGGATGGCCTTGAACTTTGATCCTGCTGATCTCCATCTCTTACATAGCTAGGATTATAGATAGGCCTGAGCATCTGGCTCATTTCACTTTTATATACCTGCATTTGAATCTTTGAAAATTAAATGACAACTATAGACAAAAAGTAATTTGTATTGCTATTCATGTGATAAAACAGAACCACTGAAAAAATGTAACAATAGACATCACTAATCTTAGGAAAGAACATCTTAGCAACCCTTTTAGGCCTGTCATTTCAGAGATAACCATTTCTCTCCATTGCGTTTTCACCATTGTCATGCTTTGTCCTAAATATGTCCAGTACACTAACTGATTTGCATGTTTCATATTACATTTTTAGAAAGTCTCAATTCTTTTGTAAGTTGCTTATTTTATTCATCATTTTGTTTTGAAATCCATCACTCAGATTCAATGTGTAGATTACAGAATTACCAAATGGTAAATTGTCCTTGCCTTCCTGGAGAAGGCAAAATGATTTTTGGATGTTGCTGAATGTAATCTGCCAACAGTTTTTCCCCAAGACCTAAATATCTTTGTATACTCTTTGTTTTGGAATTATTCACTGCCATGTGTCCTTGTTTCAATTCTACTCCAAATAAGAATGTTGAGATAGCCATAACTCACTTCTTGCAGTAAAGTTTGTGTGAATATGAGGATCCCAACCCATATGTGCTTTTGAGGTTGTGGGGTTTTTTTTTTGGGTGAGGGGTGTCAGTACTGGGGCTTGAACTCAGGTCTTCATGCTCTCACTTGGCGTTTGTACTCAAGTCTGGTGCTCTACCACTGGGGCCACACCTCACTTCCAACGTTTTGCAGGTTAATTGGAAATAAGGATCTTATGGATTTTTCTGCCCAGGCTTCCTTCAAATCACAATCTTCACTTTTCAGCATAAGTAAAATATCGAGAGTACAGGGGTCATTTTTATCCACTAGGCTCTACATGAGAGGACCAAAAGGGAGATACTTCCTAAAAGACAGAAGAAAACGTTTGTTGCTATTGACATTTATTTGAAAAGTCCCTTCCTTGAGTGTCATGGTAGTATCATGGGAGGATTTAGCCAGCTTAATGGTGAGGCTCTCTTACCACAAACCCTTTGTACTCATCAGCCAGGTGGCAAAGGTGCTTGCTATTGTCAGATGTCTTTTGTATGAGCTTTCCAGGAAGATGCTGTGTTGTGAAGGATCTTTAACAAAGGATAGACATGTACCCCATAGAACTAAAATAAGTATTCTACATGCGCTTTTCATAGTATGCTTATGGAACTCAAAATGTTTTTACCACACAATTATTAGCTCAATTTCAAAGTGAATACTCATTTTCTGTTCAGTAGGTTTGTAAAATCCCTGATTCAAGATTAGGAAGATATTCACAGTATCCAGATCATATCTCTGGAGTGCTAGATTAATTGATTTGTCGTGAGAAGGGTAATGGAAGTTATAATAAAGCAAGGAATTTACATGGATGATTATTCGTGGTTTAACAGGTCTTCCTATTCCTCCTCTTCCTTCATCGATTTGTTACCCCACTTCATGATTTACCTTAGATCTGCCTGCACATTTGTCCCAGTAGGGCTTGTCCCAAGGCTGGGGATGCTGTAACAAATAAAGCATCATCTAAGTGGTTGTTAAACAAGACTCGAGAAACAAAGGATTTCCACTCATCTAGACGAAATGACCCCATGCTGCTGACCATATACATGGTATATATGTGCACATCAGAGGGAAACTAGGAGGAACAAACTGGGAAACAGGGGAAAACATACAACACCGGGACCCATCAGCTGCACTGGACATTGATCAAAATGAACTAAGTAACTCAATGGCAGTGATGGAAGGGAGGGAATGAGCAGAAAAGAGGGAACAGCTGACACTAAGCAAAATGAAAGAAATGTACATATCACCTGATGTGGAAGAAATAACTGTATTGTCAAAGCTCATAGAACTTGGGAGGCGGGGGGAGCAGGGAGGATTGGGCGGGGAGGATGGGAAGGGATGGGAAGGGGAAACAAAGGAGGAGGTTACAATGCTTGATAAGAAGTGTGCTCATTGTCTTGCCCATATAATTGTAACCCCTCTGTACAGTATTTTCACAATAAAAAAGGAGAAAAAAAGTTCATAGAACTCATAAACTTTATAGAAGATGATAAAGACAATTTGCCCCATGAAGGTTAGAATATGTTTGTGATTTTAACTAAGTATCACTATCACACATTACTGTGAAATTTGTGAAATTTATATAATCAGTCATAACAAAATATTTCAAAAAATCCCAAAACAAATATACCATCATCTGTGTGCCTTAAACAACAAATGTTTATTTGTCCTAGTCCAATCCAAGATGAAGATGCCATTCAGATCCTGTGACTGGTGAAGGACCATTTCTTCCTTTGCACGTGGCTGTCTTTTCCTTGAATCCTCACAGAAAGAGACCAGAGAAAAACAGTAAGTTCTCCTATATGTCTTCCTTATAGGCCCCAGTCTCATTCCTGAGAGTCCCACCACACAAGCTTAGATTCCACTTCCTAGGAGTAAGCCATTAATGATTAGGCCCCAGCATTCAGTCTCAAACACGTATTATTCTATTATCATTTTAATCAGCTGAAGTTAACATATTGTTTATAACGAAGCTGTCAAACATTCCATTTTTTTTCCACTTCCCAGTGTTCCTAGGTGCTAGCTGGAGATGAAGTTCCTATGACCTTCCATACTTTCCACATCCACACCCTCACATCTGTAACTTGTAACCTGTAATCTGTAATCCAAGTTATGTTGGACCACTTCCCATTTTCCAGTGTCTCTACTAGTCCCACTTAATATTCCTTAAGCTCCTTTCATTTGTTCATAAATTTATCTCATCAAGCAATTGGTCCATTCTCTTCTGTTTCCTACCTAGGATTAATATACATATATCTGTATATAGACAGATATGTGTATATATATATATATATATATATATATATATACACATTAATAACAGTGGTTGAACCTTACCTACATTGGTATTTTGTGCTAGGGTTTTTCTAATATATTTAGCAATAAATCTAATCTTGATTTATATGATAAATATTATTTAGTAAGATATATAACTATTTTATAGAGGAGGAAAATTGAACACAATGGCTTTACATAATTTACTTGCAGATTCAACAAATACAGATATGGATATGTCCAAATTAAAAAAAAACCTTGCACAACTAATTGATGTTAATAAAAATATAATAACAATAACAGTGGACTGAACCTAGGCTAGATGTTGGTCCCTGGTGGTCCAGCTTGAAGGCTCATTTTTACTGTTATGCTCTTTTGAATCCAGTTTATCAGCACAGTTTGCAATAACAGAACTTAAGAGTGTCCCCTCAATTCAGTCATTCTTTTGAATTCCTTCTGTTCAGGCCTTGATTTATGTTGATTCCATTCACCATAAATGCACTGAGCATTTTAAAACCTGTGTTGAATTGTGTTACTGTATGTAGTGGTAAGTTCTGCTTTGGAAGAATCACATGGAGTTTGAACCACTTGCAAATTTTGGTTTTTGCTTCTTCTGATCTGCCTGCTGAAGACATTTTCTACAAGTACTGCAACTCTGTTCACATTAAAAGCTCACAGTTGCTAGCACCAAACACATGTTGGTGTCATTCTGATGGCTATTTCAAAGAGTGAATAAAAGTGAACAGATTGTTAGCAAAAAAAGTTTTTAAAGGCATAAATTTTCCAGGTGCTGGTGGCCTGTAATCCTAGCTACTCAGGAGGCTGAGATCTGAGGATTGTGTTTCAAAACCAGGGCAGGAAAGTCTGTGAGACTGTTTTCTCCAACTAACCAACCAAAAAACAAAGTGCTTCTGAGACTCAAAGTGGTAGAGTGCTAGCACAGAAGCTCAGGGACAGTTCCCAAGCACTCAGAATGTCTGACTATATTTTATATTCCAGAGATTACATCTCTACTTGCCTGATCCCTAAAACTATTCATTTGCTGATCATTTCCTCAGAAAGCACTCCTATAGATCAGTCATGACACTGAGATTTATCTTCCATGTGTGAGAGAGACCATGTGCCCTTAGTCTCTCTGTCTTATTTCACTTAACATATGTTTTCTTCAGGTCCATCCATTTCCCTGAAAGTGACAAGATTACTCTTCCCAATGGATGAGTAAAATGAGGTCTAATTTATAAACACAGGAAGACATATACAGGGCCATATGCATATGTACACAAACCAATTGATTAAAGTGTGGTATTTTTAGGGCAGGATTCCAGTGGTGTATCTCCTCTGAACAATTAACAGACAGTTTATCAAAGTGAGAACCAGGAAGCAAAATATGTTTTCTAGAGTGGGGATGAGGTTAAGGGGAGTGGGTACAAATAGAGAGAAGTGAGGAGTGAACAAAAATAGTCATAATACTCAATGTGCATATATGAAAATAGAAACTCATAGATATGGGTGGGACAAGTATTGAGTGATGGAAGGGGTGAAATTGATGAAGATGAATTGTACTCATAAGCTGTCATGTTAAATTAAAAGTCCTTTGTATAAGTAAGTACTTAAAGATAATCATGGTAATAACAATAAAATTATTACAGGGAAAGCCAGATCATAGTTAACTTTGAACCCTGATCCTTAGATCTCAGTCTACTAAGTAGCTAAGTAGCCCAGCACATGGTCAACCTAAGATCTCAGCCTCTCAGGAGGTTTAGGATCCAGAAATTTTAGGATTGATTTGAAGCCAAGCCACACAAGAAATTCCATGAGACTCTTCTGTCCTGCTTATCGACCAAAAAAGCTAGAAGTGAAGTTGTAACCCTGGTGGAACCAAAGAGCTCAGAGATAGTGTCCAGGCTCTGTTTTCAAGTCCCAGGACTGTTACCAAAAAGTATGAGAGGCCAAAGTTTAAGATGAATCATTTCTACAAGAGCAAGCATCTCATTGAGAATTGTGGGCCATGTGTATGTTTCTTCTTACTAAATGATAAAGGAAGTCGCCGGTAAAGGCAGGCAAATCAGAAGGGAGGAGTAGAGAGATGATTATTCCAGACACAATGTGTACCACAAACAGCAGTAGTAAGACAACAGATATTTATGAGTGCCTGCTATGTGCTGGGCCTCATACTAGATGATCAAAGCAAAGTTCTGGCTTCCATGGAACATCCTCTCCTTGAGGAAGTGCTAATAAGTGATAAGAGATAAGCAGAGATATGCCAGAGGACAAAAGAGGTATGACATGTTAAAGTTAGAAAGATGTGATGACACACAATAAATTGGGTTAAAGAACAGTGATGAAAGGGTGATGAATTATAAGAAGGCAAGAAAGATGTTACTGAGAAGATACTCTTTGAACCAAAACTAGAAGGCACAGAGAGAAGGCTATGTAGAGTCTAGGAATGAGCACTGTATGGAAAGAAAGGGCAACTGGACAGGTCCTGAACCACAAGTTCATAACAAAGGGAAGATTGAACTGGAAGATTCCACCTGCAACAGAGTAGTAGATGGTGATGCCAGAGTCCTCTGCTGCTGTGATATTTTGACTCCTTAGGGGCCCAGAACAAAGAGCTCTGTACTGAGGGTAGACACTTTACTGTTACTATTCCTGATGATGTGATTCTGAAGTCTCTGCAAACATATGGTGGGAGGAATTTGGATATTTTGGATGCTGTCTAGAAAAGGCTTGAAATGCTAAGTACAACTTAATGGAGAATTCTGTTGTGCAGGAGCACAATACTGGTTGGACACGCAGACTGTAAAGAGTTTGTATAAAGTCTCCTAGGAGGATGAGGCCTCTAGTAGGAATTGGATTAGAGGCCATATGTGTTACTCTAGTAAAGAGCTTCTTGATATTTTGTCCACGTCCTGAAACTCAGTGTAAGAGTAAATACAGAGTTGATAGACTAGTTGATATGACAGGAAATTTCAAGACACATTAACATGTGGGCTATGGCCTGGTTTGTGCTAGGTGCTTTTAGACACATTGATACTGAACATTATAAGATGATCAAAACTGGGACCAAGGAATACCGGCTGTTGAGAGATTAATGCAATGAAAAAGAAACCAAGTACTCTTCATCAGGACAATAGGAAAGAGAATGTTATAAATGTGTAGAAGGCAACTGTAGGTAAGCTCAAGGCTGAAATGAATTCATTGACAAGAACATACTTTCCAGAGAGAGACAGAGACAGAGAGAAAGGGAGAGAGAAAGGCACACACACACACACACACACACACACACACACACAACTCTCAAGGGTGCCCTGTTCATAGAAGCTGTTTAGGGAAGTATCTCCCTTGGTTGGCTATCCAGGAAGGCATTCGGGGACAGCTAAAGCAATGATCTTTTAGGGCCCAGCTACTGCTTGAATTGCAATAGATCTTGGTATTGGTACCCATTGCTATCCATGCAGACATTTGCAATGGAACAGTTAGGATACAAAGGCTTCTATGCAGATTTCAAAGGAAGAAGTGAGGTTGATCCTGAAGATATAACGGAGAATGCAGGAAGTTAGTATCTGTCAAGGAGAGTCACAGACAAAGAGTGGTAGGAGCTGAAGGAAAAGAACACACAGACTGCAGCTGGTGAGGCCTTGGGAACAGACCTGCCCCAAACCCTTGGGACTTACATGAGGCTATCACAGGCTCTGGTTGATGGTTATGTAGCCATTGTATTTAATGATCGCTCTGTCATGTTCTCAGTCTGGCTTTTGTTCCATTCTTCCTGTATCAATCACAACTCACCACTTTGGTGATGGTAATTTTCATGATGTGTATTTGTATATTGGAAATATATAACTTACTTTTTGATTTTTCAGGGCCTCACAACTAAGAGTTTTCCCTGAGTCTCAGAAGAAATTTGGACTTGAACTTTCGAGCAGTACTGGAACTGTGAAACTATATGGACTCTTGATTAGAACTGAATACATTATGCATTGAGATACACATGAGCTTTTGTGGGTCGGGTATAGATGTCTCCTCCAGTTAGATGAGATGTGTTTGGCTACACAGTTGACAGAACATGGGCTGTGATGTTTAATCGGGCTAAGTTGATTATATTGAGAAGGGGCTAGGAGACTAGGAAAGCATATTCCTGGGTATGTCTATGAGGTCATTTCCAATGAGAAGTAATGAAGGCGGGGAAAACCTGTCTCAGATGAGGGTGGCACCATCCCATGGGCTGGGGTCCAGAGAAAATCAAAGGAGGGGGGAAAGAAAAGTGCTCCCTTTTCCTCTTCCCCTCCTTCTCCCTCTCCTTCTTCTCTCCCTCTCCCTCTCCCTTCTCTTACCTCCCTCTTTTCCATTTCGGATATACTCATCTATTGTGGGGCATCTGGGCTGTTTCCCTATCTTGCTATTGCACATAGTGCAGCAATGAACATGGATGTGCAGGTGTCTTGATCATATCCTGGCTTGTGATATTCTGGGTAGGTAGTATGGCTGGGTTGTAGCAACGATCTATATTTAGTTTTTTGAGGAAGCTCCAGACTTCTGTCCAGAGTGGTTGCACTAATTTACAATCCCACCAACTGTACAACAGTACACATGTGTACAACTGTACACATTTCTGCCAACATTTGTGTTTTGGAATTCACAAGGTTGGCTAATCTAACTCAGCTGAGACGGCATCTCAGAGTTGTTTTCTTTTGAATTTCCTGTATGGCCAGGGATGATGAGCATTTTTTCATGTGTTTCTTTGCCATTCTTACCTTTGCATGTCTTTAGCTCCTTTGCCCATTTAGTGATTGGTTTATTGGCTTTGGTAGTATGTTTATTAGCTTTGTTGGCTGTCTTTCTAGTTTGGTAACTATGTCCTTTGCTATGCAGAAACTTTTTACTTTGATGTAGTTCCACTGGACAAGACTCTTCTATCTGTCGTGCCCCTGGGACTCTTTCCAAGAAGTTTCTGCATATGCCTATGAGTTCTAGTGTTTCTCCTACTCCCTCTTGCAGTAATTGCAAAGTATTGAGTCTGCCATTGAGGTCTTTGATCCATTTTGAGTTGATATTAGTGGTTTGTGATCAGCAGAGGTCCACTTTTAGTTTCCTGCATCGGGATGCCCAGATTTCCCAAAACCAATTGTTGAAGAGACTGTGTTTTTTCCACTATGTATCTTTGGCTCCAGTATCAAATTTCAAATACCCGTAAGTACATGGTTTCACTTCTGGGCTTAATTGGATAGTAGATAACAGGTCTGGGCAACTTGCCTGTCATTTTTGGGTCTGCGTTAAAGATGTGAGGAGGTTCAGTGGATGTAAAGTGCATATGAGTCCCAGGTGATGACGAGAGGTCCCAAATGGACACATGGTGATAACCACTGCTCACTAAGGAGGAGGTGAGCAGCTGATGCTGCTCCTCAGAGAGAGGAAGTGTTTGGGGTCTGACCTCCACCTCAGAGGGGGAGAGTATCCTAAGTTCTATTTCTGGCCAGCAGTCCAGTAGAATCTTTTCCAGTGACCATCACTTTTGACCGAAACAGGAGTTCCAGTAGCTGCTTTGCACAGTGTTCTGTCCACTATGTGGAAACTTTGGAGGGCGGGATGCTTCTGAGAATGCCCATATGGGTTTTCACAGATGATCCTTCTGGGTGGCCGAAGCAGAGGCCCAGTAGATAGATGGTCTCCTGGGGACTCGCTCCATCCCCAGTGTTAGGGAACACCGGGTGGTTGTATAGTTGTCAACTCAGGAGTGTGTGTTCAAGTGGCCATCTTCAGTGGCAAACACAATGGGGACTTGAGATGAGGGGGGCTTATTTATCACTGAGGCAGGAGACTTGATAGATGATCATCCTTTCAGGCTGAAATAAGAGCCCCAGAAGATGGTTTTGGAGGTGCTCCATCCACTATATGGGGACTTGGTAGTTTACTATTGATCAGAAATCCTGGAGGGTGTGTGCAGATGATCGTCCCTGGTGACAGAAAGAGGAGCCCCAATAGGGATCATCTTTGGTGTGCTTCACTCTTTCTAAGAGGACCTGTGAGGGTTGAATATTGATCAGAAAGCCTGGAGAGTCTGCATAGGTGATGATCCTGTATGGCAAAAACAAGAGCCCAATAGATTTTTTGCAGGATACTTTGTCCACATGGGGACTCAGGACAGGGATGAGGCAGGAGATTGTCTATTGATCAAGTAGTTCCGAAGGTCTGTGCAGATGATCATCCTGTTTAGCTGAAACAGGAACCTTGGTAGAAGTTTTGTGAGGTGTATATGGCTGTATATGGGGCACAAGGGGAAGGGGTTGGATATTTATTAGAAATCATAAAGGATGTACACAGATGATCTTCCTAGGCAGCCGAAACAGGAGCCCAATATATGGTCTCATGGGGCCTTCACCTTCTAGAGTTAGGGATCACAGGGTGGCTGTGTATTGGTCAGTGTTGTCAAGCCAGGAGAGTGTGTAAAGGTGGCCATCTTCCTCAGCAAAAGCAAGAGATTTTCTATGGCCTTTGTTCTCCACTGTAGAAACACTTGGCATGGTTGGAAATTTGCCAGTGTTGCTAAGCTTGGAGGGTTTGTGTGTCCATGGGATCTTTCCTCTTTCTTGGGGCCCACAGTACTTGAGTACTTGTGATAGGCTGTAGAAGATACTCTACACTGGGTAGCTTCATAGACGTCAATTAGAGTTGCCCCTGTATATGGCTGGCTGGTGGCAGTTTGGCCTTCTGCTCCTTGCCCATTGTGCTCTACTGCGAAAGGCAATGCTGTCTGCCCTTTGGTCTCCTCCTTCAGGGCCTAGGGGCACCTTTTTGGTCTTAGGCTCAACTGTTAGGAAAAAAGCTATCCAAATTTGCAACTATGAAATGTCTGCATGAATGTCCTCTGGGGTGACTTGACCTTCATAAGAAACGATGAAGGAGGGGTATGAATCTTTTTCTGGGATGACTGATAGAGCAGCCACAAGGGCTCTTCTTCAGGGCACTGGGTCTACTCCATGGGCAGTTGGGATTCGATCTTCATCAGAAACAACCAAGAGTCTGTTCCTCCAGGGTGACTTGATCTGTATCAGAAACATGGAAAGTCTGTGTGTATGTTCCTCCTAGGTGGACGATAGAACAGACCCAAGGGATCTTCTACGGGGTGCTCCATCCACTCCATAGGCACTTGGGATTTGAGCTTCACCAAAATCCATGGAGGGTCTATGCAGATGGTCCTCCAGGGTGACTTGACCTTCATCAGCAACCTCGGAGGGTCTGCGGGGATGATCCTCTGGGGTGCCTGAAACACGAACCAGAATAGCTGTTCTCTTGAGGGCTCCATCCGCCTGGCGTTTGGGGCCTTGCAATGGTAGTATACTTTTCTGTGTTGTCAAGCCAGGAGGGTGTGTGAAAGTGGCCATCTTCTGTAGTAAAGGCAAGGGATGATGTTCTACGGCCTCTGTCCTCCACTGAGGAGACACTGGGCAGGAGTGGGAATTTGCCAGAGTCCCTAAACTCAGAGGGTCTTTGCCCAACTTAATCTAGTGACAAAATACGGAGCCCTGGTGGAAGATTTTCTTCAGTCCATAATACCGGATGTGGGCATACTGGCTGGTGTCAATAAGCCACAAAGGTATGCATGCATTGTGCTCCTCCATTGTGTAAACTGGAGATGTAGATTTGGGGGGGGGACTCCATTGTTCCCTGCGTGGGGATACAGGGTGACTGGACATCACAGATGTCAATCAGCCAGTAGAGCCTGCTTAAGTACTTTTACTTTCAGAAACCCATGGATATTTTCTGCCTACAGGTTCACAGGAGTGCCAGAGATAGATGGCAAAAGAAAGTTTGTGTGGGGTCACCACCTGGATGTCAGTGGCAGTCACCCCTGCAGATCCGGAAGGCTTGGCCTTCTGCTCCTCGCACATTGTGCTCTAGTGCCAAAGGCAATGCTGTCTGTCTTTTGGGCTCAACCTTCAGGTCCCAGGTCTGCCTTGTTGCTGTTAGGCTCAACTGTTATGACCAAAGCAATCCAAAATTGGCAGCCAAATATCCAGTAATGAGCTATGGTTTGTGTCTTGGCTCTCACTCTTGGATCTGAGGCAACTGAAATTTGCAAACAGTCAGACTACCAGTCTACATTGTAAATCTCTAGCCATGCAGCAACGCTTGCTGCTATGAGTACACCTGAGAAAAGATGTCACAAGTGATTGGACCTTAGCCATGTGTTCCCTGGTAATTTTCTGTTGGTCCCCTGTGTGTCAGAATAGGGACATCTGAAGAGACTTTTAATTAGTCTTATCAATTATTGTAAGGGTTCCTAAAAGGAGACCCCCACACACTGTTCAGGTAGAAGAGAATTCATTAGCAGAAACCAAACCACCAGTCCCTACAAGACAGAAGTATTCAGAGAGAGAAGTATGGCAGGGAGAGAGATTATATAGGAGAGGGCAAGGAAGAGGTGTGGCTGCAGCAGATGTGGAGGTGACTTCAGAGCCTGGGGGGGGGGGTCTCCCACTGCCCCCAGGTGTGCCTGTTGCCTGGGTTATAGCTGCTGGGTAGGAACTTCTAAGGAAGTGCCTTGTTTAGTCATTCTCAGAGAGAGAGAGAGCAAAGGAAGGGGGTACTCCTCCTGGGCACACCTAACAGTTATGAGGTTGTCTATGGATGTCAGAAGGGTCCAGATTATCTGCAGTATGCTCTGTCTCTGGGTAGTTGCTATTCTTATGTACTTACCATGTTCTAAGTACTGGAAGTTGAAAACTTCCTATTTAAGTAAATGTTTAGTACATTTCTAAGTAAAGAGGCCTTGAGGAGCGGGAGAGAATATTTAGAGGCATGTTTATTGACTCTGTCATGGCTCTGCCAAGGTGACATACATAGCTTAAGGGAAGGAGAGTGTCTTTTTTTTCTTTTTTGTCAGTTGTGGGGCTTGAGTTCTGGGTCTGGGCGCTGTCCCTCAGCTCTTCAGCTCAAGGCAAGTGCTCTACCACTTGAGGCACAGCACCACTTGCGGTTTCTGAGTGGTTTATTGGAGATAAGAGTCTCATGGACTTTCCTGCTCAGGCTGGCTTTGAACCGTGATCCTCAGATCTCAGCCTCCCAAGTCACTAGGACTACAGTCATGAGCCACTGGCGCCCAGCTAGGAAAGTATCATTTAGGCTCACAGTTTCTAGGGCTTCTTTCCAAGGCCACAGAGAGTATGTGACAAGAGAGCTGCTCACAGAATGGCAGCCAAGAAGCAGAGGGCTAAAATGCCAGTGCTCATGGCAAAGATTTCTTAATCATACATTAGCAAGTTTAAGGCTCTGAGATCAAATCCTATCACTATCAAAAGTTACATATACTGTTTTATTATACAAGATGTATTTTTACATATGTATTTACCTCATACTATGTGATCCCTGTAATATATTCATTTTAGTGTGCTTCCATGGAATTTTCATCCCATGTGGTCAGTGGAAAAGAGGGCATCACTGACTTTAGTGCTTTCCCTTCCTCACTGATTTCTTTTGATTTTTGCTTTTTTGCTGGACTCTGGAGACTCTAATTTTTTTGTTTTCCTTCATGTGCTTTTTGGACATCAGTTGAAGTACAAAAAGCTAATACCCTGTTATGTTTATATTTGGATGAGCTTTGAGCTTTGAATACCTCTATTATAAAACTGTCACCACAATCCATTTCCATCCATTTCCATCACCTCTAAAAGTTCCTCTCTGCTCTTCTGCCCTAGGAGATGTAGCCTTCTCTTTACCGCCATATTGTATCTTCCTTTACTTCCTTCTTGGGATGCCTGGTTCTCTCCTTCCACATGCATGTGTACCAGGGCAAGGCTCTCCTGGGAATTTGGCTCCCACACCCAAGGATTTGCACAGCCATCCCCTTATCATCTCCTTCTTCCTCCTCTTCCCCTCCCCCCCCACTCCTGCATTACTTCCTCCTACTCTCTCCTGTTCTTCTCCTTCTCCTCCCTCCTTCTCCCTCTCCTCATAACTACCTCCTCCCACCTTCCCCCCTTCCTCCCAGATTATTGCTGGTTTTCAGTTACTAGCAGTAGCCCCCTCCACATATGTGTGGTTGCATCGTTCATAGTTTCAGTTACCTGAACTCAACTGTGACCTGAAAATATCCTGGAAAATTCCAGAGGTAAAACAGCCCCAATCTTATACATTGTATGCTATTCCAAGTAGAATAGGGAAATCTCAGCGGACACTTCTTACCAGGATGAAATTACTGCTCCAGTATCCAAGTGTTGGTTTGTGTGTCAATAACCTTTTACTTGATAATGACCCCAAAGTGCCAAAGTAGTTAGGCTAGCTATTCAAATATGCCAAAGAAAAGCCAAAGTGCTTCCACTTGAGTCACACTCTCAGCTGTTTTTGCTTTAGTTATTTTTCAGGTGAGGAGCTCCAGTTTTTGCTTAGAGCCAGCCTCAGACTGAGATCCTCCCAATCTGCCTCCTGAATAAATGGGATTATCAGGATGAGCCCCAACAATTTTTAAATTCAGATTCGTGCTTTTTTTTTTAATATTATTTTATTTTATTTGAGAACATACTGTACAGAGGGGCTACAATTACATGGGCAGGATAATGCATACATTTCTTACCAAGCATTGCAGCCTCCTCCTTTGTTTACCCTTCACCTCCCTTCCCAGCCTCCCCCCTCCCCCCACCCAATTATACCCCCCTCCCCCCCCCACATTGTAAAGCTGGTTTTGACATGACATTTTGTACTTCTACTTGTTGCAACAGGTCCACCTGAATCCTTAAACGACTTGTTTGCCCCCATCTCCTCCACATGTTATACTGACATCAAATATAGTGAAAGCAGGGGTTACACTGTGGGGGAGGGACATACAAAGCAACAAAGAAATAATCTTATAAATGCGTTAGAAACATATGCATGAAAGAAACGAAAACATTAAAATACATATTTAAGGGTTCATTGCTTTTTTTTAGATGTATTTTTCATTTACTCTTTACAACAGTGTAAGAACCCATTGTATGCATAGACACCGATACACAGTTAAAATCATATATCTGTGAGTGACCCCTTAGAAATACAAACTCAAGTTTATCTGATTCTAAAAGTCTGGTTCAGAAGGACTGTGTGGCACTGCCTATCTATGGAACAATGGCCTTCAAGATAGAACTCATTCATCCTCAAGACAAGCTTTCCAACAAGTTTATTTCATGCAAATCTTAGTATGCTTTGTAAAGTTAGTTTAATTGACAAAATACTGGTGCCTGGAGAATAGAATAAACAAAATTGAAACCCGGGGCACATAAAGTTTGAATAGAATTCCTATGTGCCATTTAAAACAATGTCTGTGGGGACAGGAAGCAAAAGCTGGAAAAGAGCGAGGGAAGGGGTGACATTGTCCAAATAGAAATGTATTTACTTGGCTGATATAATTGCAATTCCTCTGTACATCATTTTTATAATAAAAACAAATTTTTAAAAAACAATGTCTTTGGTCTCTTCTTTTTAAAAGAAATTTTTTACTTAATTAAAAAAAAAAAAAAAAAAAACCTCTGCCATTAACTGCCATATGACTCACACCTATAATCCTAGCTACTTAGGTGGCTGAGATCTGAGGATTGTGGTTGGAAGCAAACCCTATCAATCTCCGATTGACCACCAGAAAACGGAAGTGGCACTGTGGCTCAGAGTGGTAGAGCCCTAGCCCCTGAGTTGCAGCCCCTTGACCACCTCCCTCTCCCACTTGCCCTGAGACACACACACACACACACACACACACACACACACATACAGGACAAAGGAATAGTGCTGCCTTTTTCTCCTCTCCCTCTCCCTCCCCTTCTCTCTCTCCTTCCATCTTTTTCCCTCCCTCCCTCCTTCCCTTAGCCTCTTTCTCTCCCTTCCTTTCCTTCATTTACCTTCTGTCTCTTCTCCCTCCCTCCCTCCCTTTTCCTTTCTTCTGCCATCCCCCCATGCCATAACTCTCTGAACTAGTGAACCAAATCAAACTTAACTCCCTTGAAGCTGTTTTCACAATGAAAAACTAGCACAAGTTCATGACTTTATCCTCTAGAATCCTCTTCTGTGACTTTGCCTTGTTACAGTCCTGTCCCACATCGGATTCACTGGGAAGTCTGATGCCTCAGTCTTCCTAGTGTTACAGTTGCCCCACTCCCTCTACAAGCTCAAACTTGGTCTCCCCTATGCCATGTCTCTATTTTCACCTTCACCCCTCCCTCCTACTCCATCCTCTCACATAGGCCATTCTCTCGCTCTCAGGAAATTTTTTTCTTTTCAAAATTATCACAAGTCGGATTTTAATTATTTTATTAATAAAATTTTAGGGCTGGGAAGGTGGTTCAGTGGTAGAGCACTTGCCTTGCATGCCTAAGGCCCTGGGTTCGATTCCTCAGCACCACATAAGCAAAAAGAAAAAAGCCGGAAGTGGTGTTGTGGCTCAAGTGGTAGAGCGCTAGCCTTGAGCTGAAGAGCTAAGGGACAGTGCCCAGGCCCAGAGTTCAGGTCCCACGACCGGACCCCCCCCAATAAAAAATAAAAAATAAAATAAAAATTTAAATAACAGCACACACTGTTGGAGAAGTAAAGACTAGAAGTTAAAATTGCCTTGAAGGTGATTTCAATGTTAGTCTAAACTTTTTTTCTGAAGCCTTCAGGGAAAATACACTCTGAAATTTTGCAGTTCTTCCATGTTCTTATAAGCATCACAAAGAACATACACAAAATGCTAATGTAAAAAGTAAAACATTTTGACAGACGATTGTATCTTGTGTCCAATTGTGTATAAACTCAAGGGCTGGGAAGGTGGGTCAGTGGTAGAGTGCTAGCCTAGCATGCATGAAGCCCTGGGTTCGATTCCTTAGTACCACATAGGCAGAACAGGCCGGAAGTGGCACAGTGGCTCAAGTGGTAGAGTGCTAGCCTTGAGCAAAAGAAGCTCAGGGACAGAGCCCAGGCCCAGAGGGGGCAAAGAAAACAAACAAGAAACTCATTTCAAATACAAATGAAGATTTCTAGAACTTTGAAAGATTTTTGTGGTTTGCCATTTTTCAAAATTGTAAAGTTTTCACTAAGACTAACATCACAATTTCTAAATAAATATAATTTTAAATATAAAAAAAATAAAACACATACATCAAATATAAACAAATACAAATAAAAAATAAAAATGAGAATAAGATAAAAATGTAACTAATAAGTGTGAATAGTATATGTTCTAATAATACCATAAGTATAAAAATAAAAACTAAAAATAAAATTTAAATATAAATAATATGAAAGCTAAAACTATATTTTAATTAAATAAATAAAAATAATAATTTAAAAATATAAATATATTGATATGAAAATTACAATGAAATATAAAGAAAAAATGCAATGAGAAATAAAATCATGTACAAATGTAAAGACAAAAATATACATAAAGCAAAATATAAATTTAAATATGAACATTGTAATACAAATAAAATATAAACAAAAAATACTAATAAAAATATAAGCAAATACATAGTTTTAAACATAAATATTAATATAAGCATAAACAAAAATAAAAAACAATTTTAAATATAAATATTTTAATATTAAATATAAAAACAAAAAGAATAATGAATTAAAATAATATAAATAAGTATAAATAAAAATTAAATTTACATTTTAATAAATAATTTTATAATAACATAGGAATGCAAATAAAGGTAAAAAAGTACAGAATGTAAATAATGTTAAAAATAAATTAGTTAAAATGATCTCAGCAAAAAATAAAATGGAAATTTATCTTTGGACTTTTTCATCATTAACAATTCTGGAAATATAATATTGACTATACTTTCCTATGCAGGAGCTTTACTGCAGCATTGGCTCCTATTCCCAGGCTTGGGTTCACAGTGCAGTCTTTAACAGTCTGTCAAGATTGACAGAAATAGTCCTGATTAGTCACTAGTGGGCCTGGAGCCATTTGACAAATTTTCCTGACACTGGAAATAAGAGTAAACTTTATCTGTCAACTTGTAAGGAAAATTTTCAAATAAAGTGTTGAAAACTTGTCCATTTCCTAACATGTCCATCAGAGTCAAGTAAAACTCTCAACACTTGAATAGTGTTCGTCTGTGAAAACATAATGTTGTGTAGCTAAATCATTGTTTTGAAAAACTTCAAAAGGATGCTCCAGTAGTAATTCTCCATTATCTTCTAGAGGAATTGATATGTGTCTGTCTCTTCCAGTTCTTGATTTATGTGTAGTCCATGGAAACAGGATGAATTCACTCTTGGCGTCTTCCAGATAGTTCTTTGTGGTGCTTGGAGCATCTTCTATTGGGTATTGATTATACCCATATCAGTTTTTCAGTTTCTTTTCTCCATTTTCTACCTATGTCTTATCTAGCTTCTGATTAGAATCCTGCTGTTTTTCCTTGTCTCTTTTGTTGACAGAAAAACCTTTATGAGGCTCTTTGTTGACAATGGTGGTTTTGTCTTCTGTCTTTTTATTTGGTCATCTCTCAGGTAAATAGTGTGCAAACTGATTCTCTGTTGAATTTTGCTGTGACTCCCATACGTACAAGAAGTATTTTCTTACAATACACATTCACAATACACAGAAGGAAGCTTTGGGTGTTGAGATCAGGTTTAGTTGTTATTTTTCAATAGGTTTAGTTGTTTCCATAGTTTCTTCACCTGACCATGATGGTGCTTAAGTCCAGTGCCTGTAATTTGAAGATCACACTTTGCATGCTTCCACTGTTTAGCTTCTTCCAGACGGTGCATAAGAGGCAAAAGTTGAACCCCGGCAACATGCAGGGTTTGTTTATCGCTTTAGGATATTTGGTTTTCTTATTATCCCTGGTAACCAAAAGTCCTATGGCATTGCTACTATATTTATTTTCACTGTTGACAGTGATTGGGGTGGATTCCTTAGGCCGATAAGAAAAGAGGCGGGTGGATTTATCCCTTACTTTTATGGGGCTAGTAGTTTGAGACATGATCTTGGTGTTCTCAGTGGCCTCACCCACTGTTGAATGGATGCTAGCAGTCTGGATGTCCGCAGCTGTGGCCGCAGTGGACTGAGGACTCTTGGTTTTTCGCGTGCTCTTGCTGATCAAGGTGGCCCTATATTTCTTTAAATCTTCCACTCCCCAAGTAGCTTGGGCAGCCTCGGTTCTAAAGGTTCCTCCCTTGGTGGTTGGGAGGGTTGGGGTTCTGTGTTGAATTTTGATGGAGGAAGCAGCTTTGTCCGGTTTCAGCTTCTTGGCTGCATCCCCATCAGCCAGGTGTTCAGTGGCTTGGTGCTCAGCTCTGTTGGGGGTCAGGTCAGTGGTTATCTTAGAGACTTTTTGGGACGACCTGTCTAAGTTATCATCACCGATTGGCGGAGTATATTTTAGGGTAGTGTTTCCAACACCTCTGCCTTCAACTCTTAGAGAGCTGATGGGTGATACTGTCCATAGAGAGTTTAATGGTCTAAAACCTTGTCCCTTCTGGGTTTTTGTAGTGGCAGTAGTAGTCCTTCGGGACATCTGCTGTTTTTCCTGGTGCCCTTTCTCAGTATGTGAGTGGGCCCGGAGCAGTGCCTTTTCCTTGGCTGTGGCCTTATGCCTGGTAGCAGGAGGCCTGGGGTCTCTGTGGGGGAATCAGGTCAGATTGTAGTGTTTTGGTGACCTTGAAAGTCACCTTGCCCTTGCTACCTTCAGTCTCTCTGGCTGCCGAGTAGTTCCTGGCAGCCAGGTTCACAATGTCTCTAGTTACAGTTAAAGGGGAAGCAGTCGTGGATAATTTGGCTTTCTTTTGGTGAGCTCCATCCTCAGAGTTGTGAGAGGGCACAATTTTCAGCAGCCTGTGAGCCCCAGGTGATGGATGGAGCTTCCCAGTGGTTCCCCGGTCATAAGTACTGCTCACTGGGGTGGAGGTGTGCAGCATGGACTGCTGCTTCTGTGGGGGCGGTGTGACCTCCACTTGAGAGGCGGGGCTCACCAAGTTGTTGAAAGAGGGCGTTGGTGGACGTTCATCCTCCTGGGCCGCTGGAACAGGAGCCGGGTTAGACTTTTTACTGGGTGGTCCGTGGTCTCTATGGGGCCGTGGGAGGTTGGGGTGTTTCTGTGAAACCTGGGAGGGTCTGCAAGGCTGATCCTCCAGTGTGCCCGAAACACGAGCCCCATTGGATGGTTCCCTGGGGGCTCCGCCCCCTGGCGTTTGGGGCTCCGCGATAGTGGGGTACTTCTCTGGGTTTTCAAGCCAGGAGGGTGTGTGAAGGCGGCCGTCTTCTGTGGCAAAGACCAAGGATGATTTTCTGCCACGAGGGCCTAGTTAGATATTTCTCATTTCTGAAGGCCACTGGATCCCCGGGGATGTTTTCTATGTGGGGGTCCCACAATACTGGAGTGCCGGTGGTATGTGGCATATGATAGTCTGCGTGGGGTCTCCACCTGGATGTCAGGTGGAGAACCAGATGGCTGGCTGATAGTGATTTGGCATTCTGTTCCCCACCCATTGTGCTCCATTGCCAAAGGCAATGGGATCTGGGATCTCCCTTCAGGTCACAAGCCCCATAATTTCATCTTTCGCTCAACTCTCCAAAAGTAAATTAAATACCCAAGCTGTACATTAAATACACCAAGCTGTGGCACGTGCCTTGGCTCTCACTCTTGGCTCTGAGGCAATTCAATGTTGCAAACAGTCTTACCATCTGTGTGCATTGTGACTCTGTAGCTACACAGCACCTCTATGCTGCTGTGGAGGACAGATGGTGTCACAGGTGACTGGGGCTGAGCCATGTGCTCGCTGGTCATTTTCTGTTACTGCTCTGTGTGTCAGCGAGAATAGCTACATCTGAGGAAACATTCATTTATAAGGCTTATAGGTTATGAGGTAGAATTGCCAAAGAAATCTTTCTTACGTGTTTACCGTGTTCTAAGTACTGGAAATTGAAAAGTTCCTATTTTCTTTGTCAATATTTTAGTACATTTCTCTCCAAAGTATGTAAAGCATTCCTGAGGAGCAGGAGCGAATACTTAGATGTGTGTTTGTGTGGGCTCTGTGGAGGCTCTGCCAAGCTGCCATACATAAGTTAAGGCAAGGAAAGTGTCATTTAGGCTCACGGTTTCTGGTGTTTGTGTCAAGGCCACAGAGAATATGTGACAGGAGAGCCCCTCACAGCATGGTGGCCAGGAAACAGAGCTCAAATGCCAGTGCCCATGGCAAAGATTTGTTCTTCTTAGCTCTACTGAGATCAAACCTTATCACTGTTAAAAGTACATGCATAATTTATCATATAATATATATACATATATATATATACTTATTATATGTAATGTAATTCAAAAATACAACACCTATACTATGGGATACCTGTAATGTACTTATTTTAGTGTACTTCATGGAATTTCTATTCTGTGCTGTAAATAGAAAAGAGGGCAGCACTCACTTTAGTGCTTTACTTTCCTCCCATCCTCCCCCTCTTTCATCTTTGTCCTTTGGTGATTATGGACTTTGAGACTTTGTTTCATTTTTGTTTTCATTCATTCATTTTTTGGAGGTCAGTTGAAACCCCAAAAGCTGTACACCCTTATATTTATAATTGATGAGTTTTGAGCCTTGAATTTGTCTATTATAAAGTCACACAGAAAAATCTGTGAGCCTCTTTTTTTTTTCTTTTTCTTTTTTGTGCCAGTCCTGGGGCTTGAACTCAGGACCTGGACACTGTCTCTGAGCTTCTTTTGCCCAGAGCTAGTACTCTACCCCTTGAACCACAGCACCTCTTGTAGCTTTTTCTTTTTATGTGGTACTGAGGAATTGAACCAAGGGCTTCATGCATGCTAGGCCAGCACTCTATCAAGAAGCCACATTCCCAGCCCCATGAGACTCTTATTTCCAATAAATCAGTCAGAAAAAGCTGAAAGTGACACTGTGGCTCAAGTTGTAGAACACCAGCCCTGAGCACAAAGAGGCTCAGGCCCAGGGCTCAGGCCCTGAGTTCAAGAATCAAGACTGGGCCCCCAAGAAAAACCCCAAAATAAAAACAAACAAAAACCACCCACAATCAAGTTAACAGCCATTTTCAGTATCTCTAAAAGTATCCCTCTGCTCTTCTGTCCTAAGTGATCTATCCTTAACATCCATTTTGTATCTCCTGTCTTAACTTCCTTTTTTAGATGTGTGTGTGTGTGTGTGTGTGTGTGTGTGTGTGTGTGTGTGTGTGTGTGTGTGTGTGTGTGTGCATATACCCATGTGTTCTTGGTTCTCTCCCACCACCCTCTGGTGCATACCAGGGTAGTGCTCACCCAGGAGTTTGAGGAAGACCCAGCCTATATTTCAAAGGCTGGCACACACAAGCTTTTCCACAGCTAACTCAAAGCCATCTTCTCTTCCTACTCCTTCACCTTCCTTCTTCCCTCCTCCTATTCCCTTCCCTCCTTTTATGGCCCCCCCTCTTCTTCTCCCTTTCTTTCTCCTCCTTCCCTGCCCCTGCTTTTCCCTCTGCCTTCTTTTCCTGATTTTCTCTTCACCCATTCCTCCCCCTCTTCCTCTCCCATACCTTTTCTTTCCCTCTTCTCCCATCCCTGTTGGCTTCCTCCTTCTCCTACCCTTCCTCCTCCTCTTTTGACCCCTCTTCCTCCAAGATGATTGCTCATTTTCATTTAATAGCAGTAACCCTCCCCTCCCTCACATATGTGTGGTTTCATTTATTAAGGTTTAAGTTACCTGAAGTCAACTGTGATCTGAAAATATCCCACTTGGACAGCTGGTTCCAGAGGTAAACAAACAGTTTGATGTTTCTTTTTTTTTCCTAATTTTTTTTTTTTTGGCGTCCGGTCGTGGGGCCTGAACTCTGGGCCTGGGCGCTGTCCCTCAGCTCTTCAGCTCAAGGCTAGCGCTCTACCACTTGAGCCACAGCGCCACTTCCGGCTTTTTTCTTTTTGCTTATGTGGTGCTGAGAAATTGAAGCCAGGGCCTCAGGCATGCAAGGCAAGCGCTCTACCACTGAGCCACCTTCCCAGCCCCAACAGTTTGATGTTTCAAATTGTGTGATCTTCCAAGTAGCCTAGGGAATCTCACACTCTCCTGTTCCTCTTGCCTGGAGTACAGATGATTCCTTTGTCCAGTGGATTCCACACAGATGAAACCCATCAGTTAGTCTCTTAGTAGCCTCCTTCTGATCAGGTGATGTCACTCCTGTATCCTAGTGTTCATTTGTGTGTAAGTAACCTTTTACTTGATAATGGCCCCAAGGTGCAGAAATGGTTATGATAACTATTCAAAGCTATGCCAAAGAAAAGACAGAAACTGCTTCCACTTGAGTCCCACTCCCAGCTGCTTTTCTTTTAGTTCTTTTTCAGGTGGGGATCTCAAGTTTTTGTGTGGGACTAGTCTCAAACTGTGTCTCAATCTGCCTCCTCAGGAATTAGGATTACAAGGGTATGCCACTGAGTCCAGCCTTAAACATTGTTTAATACAAATTCATGCTTTATCAGATGCATTTTCTCACTTAGTCTTTACAACAGTGTGGTAAGAACCACTTTACATATAGACAATGAAGCATAGGGAAGGGACTGAGGAAAAAATTAAGATCATACACCTTTATTATGCATGTAATCCTAGCTACTCAGGAGGCTGAGATCTGAGGATCACAGTTCAGAGCCAGCCCCGGCAGAAAAACCAGTGAGACTTATCTCCAATAAATCACTCAGAAAACTGGTAGTGGTGCTGTGGCTCAAATGGTATTGTGCTAGCCTTGAGCTGAAGAGCTGAGGGACAGTGCCCAGACCCAGAGTTCAAGCCCCACAACCTACCAAAAAATAAATAAATAAATTCCAGTATTAAGAAGGAATTACCTGGAAAGGGAAGGATGTGCAATGTACTGCATTTGGGCTCTCTACTGCATTGTTTCTTTTCCTAAGATATACTTGATAAACAGTGATCTCAAGTCTCCATTCATGAAAGTCAAAAGTGCAGAGCATGATGGAGCTCATGCAGAATTATGTGGAGATGCGGGGTCCCAGTGCAGGCCTGTTATAACGAGCCCTTCCTGCTGAACTGCCTCCAATGCTAAGAAATGGGTGGTAGGCACTACCACAACTATTTAAAGATAATAAACATAGTTAAAATAATTTAAAAAAGAACTAGCAGAAAAGATCTTGGCAATCTAAATCTGGTGCTTTCTATTTCCTTTTCAAGTGAAATTTAAAATACTTTAAAACAACATTAGACTGTTAAGCCTTTGGTATTTAATATGGGTGTTTTGTAATGAGCAATGTGGATTTCAGTTAATGTAAAAACAATCTTTAAAACTGGTAGGTGTATATATTTAAGTCTAAGAAAAGATCATCCATCTTTAGCATTTCTTTAAAAAATAAAAAAATGTCATGATAAAGAAAAATGACAATGCAGAAAGTCAGAAATATAATAAAAAGAAAACGAAATCTGGCCCGTTAGTGGTCTAAATTGAATGAGATTGAAAGCTAACATGAATGATAAAAATCTTTTCATTTCTGTTGGGAAAATAAATCTGCTACATATTAAAAATAAGAGCAAGAAATGTTTTTGCTCTTAACTTTATCTTTGTGTAAGCCATCTGCCAATACACATAGATCAAGAGGCAAAGATTTGTCACCACCTATTATCTCAGAACCATACCTTTAAAACATCCAATTAAACAATGCAATATAATCATAAAGTTTTTTTTTACTTTTTTATTGTGAAAATACTGTACTGTACAGAGGGGTTACAATTACATGGGCAAGATAATGAGTATATTTCTTATCAAGCATTGTTGAAGATTTTATATATATATATATACAGGAGGAACATTAGGAATCATATGCACTGAACTTTAAGTAATGTATGATGTAATGTATGGATTACTTTTACTATTTTTCATAGATAACAGGAATTGGAGAGTATTAATATAACCATCCGCTGAGTATCTTACCACTACTATAAATAAATGAAAAGTAGGAAGAAACTAGTCATTTATCTCATTGACATGATTTTAGAATACAATTTTTATGGGTTTTCTTGTTTGTGGAATGCATCAGGGATCACCTAATTACACTTAAGGCCAAATCCAACCAACTTAATAAATAAAGTTTTATTGAAACACAGCCACATTCATTTACATAGAGCCTATGCCTACTTTCATACTCATACAATAGCAGAGTTGAATTACAACAGAGACGTCTGTCTGTAAATTCTAAAATACTGTCTAGTCTTTAAAAAAAATGTGCTGACCTTTGATACATAAGTATCCGTTCCTGTAGGACAAAATTTCATTAAGGATCTTTCTTGGATCTGTTACAGCAACAAATTCTGGAAATAAAATTAAGTTGATGAGCAAGTCAATCAATGTATGTACTTGAAGAACCTCTAGAACCATATTTCATTTCAGCAAGCCATACATGATCTATATATATATTATATATATTATATATATATATGCCCTATGACATACACAACTGTGAAGTACACACCAGTGTGTAGTACAGTCCATCTCTGAGAGCTGTGATGATCTCTTATATAGGGAGGCCATCAAGTAATTTTCAGAACAAGCCGGGACTATTTGGGGAGTATAGGAAACTGCCTCAAGTGACAAGTGCCACCGCGCACCAGAGCCTCCTATTGGCCACGCCTCCCCCGGATGATTGGCTGCCGCTGCGCAGGGCGTGGCCAGCGCGGCCGCGGGTGGGGGTTTCACTGTGGGCGCGCGGACTGGCGTCCGGGCGCTCGCTCGCTCGCTGGCTCTCGGGTCGGGGCGGCTGAAGGAGCCGGGTCTGGGAGTGGTGCCGCGGGAAAGGAGGCGGCCGAGATCCCGAAGCCCCCGGAGGCCGCTCCGCGCGTCCTGCCCTGCCGCGGGCGCGGAGCGGCTGCGCAGCAGTCACTCGCCAGACCACCCCGGGGCCCCCTCGCCTGGGCGTCGCCGTGTCTCTTCCGGGCTCGCGGGGGGACGCGGAGACCGGCGGGACCCGGGAGCCGGGCCGGGGAGCACCGGTGGCCGGAGGTGAGCTCTGGCCTGCTGGGAGATCCGGGGGAGGAGTGGGGCCCGCGGAAGGCCGGGCGGCCCCGCGCCAGTGGCCCCGGGCCTTCCCGAGTCGGGACCTGCCACGGTCCTACAGGTTGCCGTGACCCGGGCCCCCAACCCTTGACCCTCCTTGACCCGCAGGGTTCCGACCTTTCCTAACCCGCCAGAAACAGAACTGTGGTTGGAGACGTGAGAATACTGACCGACTCAATGGCATTTCCTTACAGTATTTGCTTTGCAGCTGTGTCCATGATGATGGTTCTAGGTCCCCCCCCCCCCCCCCAAATTCTTCTTTCTCTCACTATAGAAACCTTTTAAACCCAGAGGGCAATTTCAGATGATTGACTTTTGGTTCGGATAGGCAGAGTCTGTGTAGCAGGTGGGAGAGGCCTAAGAGGGCCCTTGTGACTTCTACCTTTCTCAGCAATGCTTGCCTCTTCGGAATTTTATTCCTGGCTCTTTGGTGCCAGGACTGTTGTGTCTGAACACTTTTCAACTGAAAGTAAGGTTGTTTGTGACGCAATGTACTAATTGAATCTACATCTTGTGTTCGTACTGCTTTGTTTTCCTTCTTGGGGAAAAATTGAGTCTGGCTGTTGATCTGGTTGGTGATTTCCACACTAGGTAGTGGACAAAAAGAGATCTTAGTCAATAAAAAGCAGGGGGGAAGAAACCCACTCAGAGTATCCCTTTCTTACAATGAAATAGTAACAATGAATAGCAGCAATGAAATAGGATGATGAAATAGTACTCACAATGACTAGAAAATCACCAGGATGGCATGAGAAATGTGTATTTATTTTGTAGGCAAAGTAGGGTCACATGATGAGCACGTACTTAAATCTACTTACCTCCAATTCTCACTGTTTTACTCTTGTATTTATTCTCTCCTTAATGAATGTTATTAGGAACCTTCCTTCTTCTTTATCCTGTTCCTGTTTCTCAAAAAGCGTTGCTCCGAAACAAAGGAGGCTACAGTGCTCAATAGGAAATGTACTCATTACCTTGCTCATGTAACTGTAGCCCCTCTGTACAGTATTTTTACAATAAAAAACGTAAAAAAAATGTTGTTCCCCCATAGGACTAAGAAGAGGTGTATTCTGATTCTTGGTCTGTGTTCTTGGCTTCAGCAGCCCCACAGAATCTACTTTTCATGCAGTGTTCTGCTAAAGCAAACTCCTAATCTCTCAGTTGGTAAGAGGGGCTCAATAGTTTTGAATTGGCGCTGTAATGGCAGCACTATGTCCTCACTTTGATGACATATCTGTGGGGCTCTATACAATGAGGAAACCCATGATGCTGGAGGATTCTTTTTGATCTCTTAGACTATGACCAAATTTTTCCCAATCTATACCTGACTGTCTTATTGACTAGGGAACTCCTTTGCTGTTCTTTTCTTAGTGACTTGCAAACTTGACTTTAATTTCAAGGCCAAGCTCCATATACTAAGTCTGTGGCCTTGCTGTCCAAATGAAAAACAGAATTCCATTGACCTCATCCCTTATGGAGTAATTGTAAAGATTAAATAAGTTAATATAAGTAAAACATTTAGAATAATGAATGGTATTTACTGACTATAATGACAATAATTTCATATCCAAATCAAACCAAAAATACCTTATTTTAAGGAACAGGCATAAAACAGAGTAGTAAATGATGACACATGTCAGGGTCAATGGTGCTTTTTTAGAAAATAAAGGAGTGAGCAGGTATCTCACATAAACTACATGATTTAGAATGACAGAAAGTTTTCTTGCTTTTCTTTCTAGTGGTTTCCTAACACTGTTAGCATGTATTACAAGTTTGGGTTCTCCCAAAAGTGTGACACTAGCTGGAATTAGTATACAAAAGGACTCGGAGGGAGTAACACTGTGGAGAGAAAAAAGAAGTGGAAGTAGCAGAATGAGTCTGGGGGAAACTCAGGCAGGATTGCAGATCTCATAGTGTCTGCTGGACCAATAGGGAGCCATGGCATTGCGCATCTGGCCCAAGATCTACTACCTTAGCTGCTGGGAGAAGAGTAGGGCATAGGCTCCAAAGCTAGGCCAGACTCTCTTATGAAACTAGGAGCCAAAGCTGGCAGGGGGGTCTGGGAAGGTAGTTCAGTGATAGAGTTCTTACTTTACATGCATGAGGCCCTGGGTTTTATTCCTCAGCCCCACATAAGCAGAAAAAGCTGGAAGTAGCGCTATGGCTTAAGTGATAGAGCACTATCTTGAGCTGAAGAACTGAGGGACAGCACCCAGGCCCAGATTTCAGGCCCCGTGATCGACAACACACACACACACACACACAAACACAAGTGATAGAGCACTATCTTGAGCTGAAGAGCTGAGGGACAGCGCCTAGGCCCAGATTTCAGGCCCCATGACTGACCACACACACACACACACACACACACACACACACACACACACACACACACACACACACACACACACACACACACACACACACACACACACACACACACACACACACACACACACACACACACACACACACACACACACACACACACACACACACACACACCCCACACGCTGGTAGGGGCCAGGCCTGGAGTCCCTTCTAGAATGGAGAGTTAGAAAGTCAAAATGTCTCTGTGCCTGCCATAGCCTGGGTTTTTGGCCTCATCCATTTCTATGTCAACTTCTGAAATTTTAACTGTCTTATTCGCAGCAATTTCTGCTCTCATCTCATATAGGTATCCCACCTCTTATTATACCTCCCAATTAGTCATCATAATTATTTTATACAGTTAATGCTTAATCAGATTTTTGTTTATTAACTTTTTGGGGGGGGTCCGGTCGTGGGGCCTGAACTCTGGGCCTGGGCGCTGTCCCTCAGCTCTTCAGCTCAAGGCTAGCGCTCTACCACTTGAGCCACAGCTCCACTTCCGGCTTTTTTCTTTCTGCTTATGTAGTGCTGAGGAATCGAACCTAGGGCCTCAGGCATGCAAGGCAAGCGCTCTACCACTGAGCCACCTTCCCAGCCCTGTTTATTAACTTTTAATGTATATGTGTGTGATACTGGAAACTGAACCCAAGGCCTCACGCATGCTAGGCCAACAACTACCTGCCCAGACCTGTCCATTTGTCTTCTATCTTAATCTTTCCTTCTCTTTTCAATTCTTGTTAGTTCAGTGAGAATGTCGTATTTCTTAATCTTTATACTAGAAAATGTTTTGATTTTGCTCATACTTGAATAATAGTTTAGTCAGATATAAAAAAATTGAATACCAGCCAGGCTCTGGAACATACACCTGTAATCCTACCTGCTCAGAGTCTAAGATGTGAGAATCACTGTTCAAAGCCAGCCTAGACAGGAAAGTCCATGAGACTCTCATCTCCAATTAACCAGCACTTGAGCTGTGGCTTAAGTGGTAGATCACCAGTCTTGAGGCAAAAAGCTAAGGGACAGTGTACCAGGCTCTGAGTTAAGTCCCAGGACTGATAGAAAAGTTTTGTTTTTAAAAATTAACATTCTGAATATTTTTCTACATGATGTTCAGGCTTCTGTTATTATTTAGAAATCTGATAATAGTGCAATTGCTGACAATTACTCTGATTACTTCTGAGACTCCCTTCTCATCTCTGATTCTGCCCTTCACCACAAAGTTTCCAGATGTGGAGAGAGTTTTATTTACTCTGCCTGAGGCCCAAGTGACTGCTAAATCACAATGAATGTCTCTCATCAACTCTGGAAAACTACCATGGGCCATCATTCCTTTGCACATCATTCCTTTGCACATTCCTCTCCCTCATTCTTTCTATTTTTCTTGCTGGAACTTCTGTTAGAGATGCAGTAAACCTATTTTAGTCTATTTTCCACGTCTCAATACCTTTTCACTATTTCATATCTGCTTATTTCTTTGCAATGAATTCTGGACAATTTCTTCGTAATGACTTTTAGTTTATCTCTTCTACTTTATACAAATGTTCTGTTCCAAGCAACTCTCATGTTTTAATTACAGTGCCTATATTTTTTCATGTCATATACCTATGGCCTCGAATATGGCCTCGAATCCATCCTGATGGGAGTCTCCAATGCCATAGATTATGAAAGTCTAGTCCATACTCAAGGCAACAGGAAGTCATCAGCTTTGGGGAAATTAACTTCATTTCCATGCCTTTCCTCTCATGACTTCATGAGAGATTTTATTATATCCCTGATCCAAAAGAGACTCCCAAGAAATTCAGTTAAAGGAGTTAGGAACTTTATTACAGCTGCATGAGGTCCATTTCCCGCTACTGGGAAAGTAGGAGGACAGCTTTGATGTCAGGGTTGGCTGGGTTTTTATAGGACTAGGTTACACAGGGTTACATAGATGAGCCATTCAAGGCAAGGTCATTGTTTATGGTTATATGACCTTTAAATACATTTGTTCTTCATGTAAATATCAGACTTAATAATGTGCAATAGGCCGCCCATAGCAGGACCACTCGGTGTTAATCTTCAATTGGAGGACAGGGGTGATGTCACCTGTGGGCTTAAGGCCTTGCTACTGAGGCGAGCAAGCAAGGTTACAGAAGCAACACATAGCAAAACCATAGCCTTGAGTCAGCATGACCAATACTATCAATGCTATTGACACTACTACAGAAGTGATTTTTATTATTAGCTTCTGACTAACACAGCCACTCAGAGCAGCTGGTGATAAGCCTCAAGGTTGTCAGTAGCCTTCTGCAAAGCTGCCAGCTTGGTAAACTTGAGTCAGGGAGAGATGTTCTCTTGCTTTTTAGCAAGGATGGAAAAGAGGCAAAGGCTGACTACTGGTCAGCCTTTGTCTGGGGTGTTTCCTTTACCAAGATGTTTTGCCCTTTATCAATCATTTTGTTCTGTTTTCTGACTGCACAGTTTAGTTCTCATGGCTATCCTTCTTTTCCAAGGGAAAGGGAGGGGGCTCAGGGCAGAGAATACCTTTCTAACAGCAGGAAGGACCAAGGCCAGACAATAGGAGGAACTTTCTGCCAGTGAATAGCAACTCAGGTATTACAATTTGATTGAACAAATGCATCCTAGCAATCTGAAAACCATGAAGTATTTCTAGTTTAAAATAAAAAGAAACAATAAGCAAGGCTGGGTGGTGCACACCTGTTGTTTCAGCTACTTGGAAGGATGAGGCCAGGGAGATTGCTTGTGCTCGGTCTAGAAAACAGAGTAAGACATCATAATCCTCTGTCTCAAAATTTTTTCAATCAATATGGTTCTGTAACTTCCTTACAATTCCAGATTCTAGGATTGAGGATATGGGATAGAGGGAGGAAACAATTTAAAGAAAATTAGAGCTCCCATCATCAGTATTTGCTACCTCTAGGTGTTTATTCTAGTTTATTCTAGTGATCTGTGGAGCAATTTATTTTAAATGTCACATAACTTAAGGGTAGAATTAATCCATCCCATTTTTCTTGTGTCACGTTTATCATTACCAGTTTTGGAGTTCAGAGTGACCATCAGCATACCATCAGTGAGCCCCTAATTGGAAAATATGTCTGGCGCTTCTTGTTCCTTCTTCTCTTTGTATCCTGTGGGAAAGTGGATTTGCCATCTTACAGGATTGACACCACCTAGAGCTAGTAGTTTATAGTCTCCCATCTCTCAGTCATTACTCCTAATAAAGCTTTGCAAGCTCTTTATAAGCAGTCAGAGTCTAAAGGACCATCCACAGCAGGTGCATCTGTGCATCTGTGCATCTCTGTAGGTTCCCAGAATCCTGTGAAACTTCTGAGTACATCTCCTTGACTCTGAATTGGCCTCATGATGCATACTTGGTGTGGATGGACTATTTTTCATCTTAGAAAGGAGCAGTGCCTGATTGCAATATATGCTCCTATTTTCATTTGCCTTTTAGAACTCTAATTCACAGCCTAGGTAAACTCCGTCATGGATTTCTCAGTTATGGAGGTGATGAGGCAAAGGCAAGAGCTGGATTTTCATCTTTTTTTTTTTTTTTGCTTCTTCAGAAAGCAACTATGCCCCTTTCATGTAAGATAGCTCCTCTGTGTTGCAGTGTTGCTAACAGCGATGAGATGATGGTTTTTACTTTTCTTACTAGAGTGGAAATGCCTAATCCCACGTCAGTAGCTGAATGGTAAAGCTATGGAAACAGAACACATTGAAATGCAGTGCAAGTGGAAACTTTAAGAAGGCACACAAATTTCCAAAGCCAGGAAAAGGTGTTCATTTTGACCAGAGAAGGCAGCTGTGTTAAGTGTGAGAATTGTTCCTATGACTGAGATTAAATAAGTGCTTACTAGTTACAAGATAAAAATACAAGATCTAGAAAGATGACACTGAAAATGTGTACCAATATAACCAAATGGCAAACTCAGATTTTAAGTAAACATTTAATACAAGGTGTCATGAGTATAACAAAACTGGAAGGACAAGACCGACAACTTACTAAATAGAAAATATTAGATGTATTGAGGTTTGGCAATAAAACCAAATGAAGACAGTAATGATGCTAACTTACATGAAATATTCCTATATTACATCCACTTATCTACTACTTTAGCTTTAAAATGTAGATGGATCACCTGAGGAGTTTGAAGATTCTAATGCAAAAAATAAGGATGGAAGCAGATTCACCATGCCAACTCTAATGGCCTCCAGTTGATGATACTCCGGTTAACTGTCTTGTAGAACATTTATTAAGTATAAAATGACATTATTTTACATTCACAACAATTCATTGATGCTGATATTATCTCCATTTAATAAAGAAAGAAATTAAAGAGTAGTCAACGCTGTGCTACAAGATGTAGAGTTAATGAGGGCGAAGACTATCAAGCCAGTTAGTTTAGCTCCAGAATTAGCATCTGTGTTTCCTTAAGTGAATGCCAATTTAAATGTGGCTTCTACAAATGAAAAAGATTTGTATGCACACAGGCATTTTCTCTCTCTGCTTTCTGGCTACCATAAAGTTAGCCGCCTCCTGCCAAACACTCTATGTGATGGACAGCAACCCCAGGAACTGCGAGCCCAGTGAAACTTTCTTCCCATTAAGTTGTTGATGTCATGTGCTGACACAGCCATGAGTGAGCTAAAACCAACACCTTCTTTTGAAGAGGTTAAAGATACCTTCTTTAATTTGAACATTGATATACAAAGTTTAGAGCCTTCACTAAAAAATAACTTTAGGAATACAGGAACTCAAAGGGGGAACCAAAGCAACAGCGATGCTCACAAGACAATATGTTGGGAATGATCAGGGGTACAACTTGGGGGAGGGTTGGGGGAGGAGAAGTGGGAGAAAAATGAGGGATGTGTAACAAGTTTGATGAGAAATGTACTCACTACCTTACTTATGTAACTATAACCCTTCTATACATTACCTTGACAATAAATTTTTTTTGGGGGGGGGTCCGGTCGTGGGGCCTGAACTCTGGGCCTGGGTGCTGTCCCTCAGCTCTTCAGCTCAAGGCTAGCGCTCTACCACTTGAGCCAGAGCGCTACTTCCGGCTTTTTTCTTTTTGCTTATGTGGTGCTGAGGAATCGAACCCAGGGCCTCATGCATGCAAGGCAAGCGCTCTACCACTGAGCCACCTTCCCAGCCCGACAATAATTTTTTTTTAAATACAAGAACTCTATGTGGAAAATGCACTAAATAACTTATGGGTGGGAGTAGGAGGGAAAAATTAGGAGAGTGTGAGGGAAGGGATGACATTGTCCAAAAAGAAATGTATTCTTTATCTGACTTATGTAACTGTAACCCCTCTGTACACCACCTTTATAATAACAATATAAAAAAAGCATACAGGAATTTTGCCAAATTCTAGTACTCAGAGCATAGCTAAGCATACAAGAAACACTTCTTTAGCAACTATTCATAGAAAACCTGTGTTTGGGGGCATGGCTCAGTTAGTAGAGTGTTAGCCAATGAGCAAAAGTGTTAGGTACCAAATTCATGGAAATAAAAACCTGTGTGCTTGCATGTATTCTCCACTACATTTCTTCAAATGCCTTGACCTTCACAAAGCTAAAATTATATCAGCTAGACAATATATTCAGCTGTAGCAAACACGAACTGAGGGTAAAGGAGATAACTCTAACACAGGTCAGCATCAGAAACATTAAAAAAAAGGTTTGTGACAAGATCCATAAAGGCCAAGAGCCTGCAACCTACAATTCTGCAAAAACAATCCTCCAGTTTTTTTTTTTCCTGGCATCCTGCCCAATGACCAACAACATCTTCTGTACTGTGACTACACTTTGCAAGTCACCTGTAGACAGATGATTTTCCCAGCTTCTGCCATTCCCAACAGCATCAGAGACATCCAGGGGAACAAGGGAAGACAAGCAAAGGACATAGGGCTCAGCCCTAGTCAGGGATGCCACCCCTGCCTTTCCTTGAGTCCCACCATCATCTCAGGCTACATCCAACACCAATTGAAGGGGAGAACTTGATAGGATCTCCTCTATGACTACTGAGCATGAGCTTTATATCGCTAGCCCCCAGGTAGTGGAGGGCAGAGTCTCCAGACAACCATCCTCAGCTGAAGACTAGAACTCCACAGGGCCAGCTCAATGACCAATAGAAATGCCTGTCACTGGGAGTCCCCAAATAATGGAGAGAGAAACCATCAGAGTGGTTTTGTTGAGCTACTTTTAAAGTTGAGGAAGTAAAACTAGACCAGGACATCCATGCCACTAAATATCTCCTTGTGAGTTACCCAAGAAGGAAAGGTCTATCCTTAGACTCCTAGCAAGCAGGGCTGATTTGGAAGCAGAGGAAATGAAACTTCATGTCCAAATCAGTGACCTTCAGTGGTGTCCTGGTCACTGTGAGCTTCCTAAAGCTGGGTGGCTGAATTGCATACCATACCCTGGAGGACCATTCCACAGCCAAAGAGGTTCAAATTCCCACACCTTCCTAGAAGACGTTCAACTGTGTCTTCTCAGTTCCCCAGAGCACCTAAAGGGTGAGTGGTTGGCCAGCAGTCCAGGCTTCTGTAGGCAGTTCCACAACTATGACTGCAAACTGCCCGGATGAGCTTGAAGATGGCCAACAGTGTCAGTCACCAAGAGTCCCCAAACATTGCATGGCCAACCTTTGAAACAGAACACTTCATTGGTCAAATTGGAAACTGAAAAGAGCTGTTGTAGCCAAACCTGAGAATATGTGCAGGGTTAATCACATCAACCAACCAATGGAGAAACATCAAAAGCTTCCAAGACTTGGTTCAATTGAATGTCAGACCTGTAATTCTAGGAATCACTCTGTGGCAATCACTGTTAGCAAAATACCTAAGAGTCCATATGAACACTTAAGAGTCTAGGGTCTGCCCCAGTAGTTCCTCACCAAAATCACCACATTTTTCTGTTTAAAATACGTGTTCCTAGACACAGTAGTTACTGGAAATTGTGTCAGAAGGATGTAATTGAGTAAGGCAATCAAGCAGGAAAAAGAAACCCAACACCTCTAGTATAACAGCTTTGTTCCTTGGGATGTATATGAACAGGTTCCATATCCTTCACCAAAACATTTCTGTGAGGATTGTAGGAACTTTGTAAATTTCTAAGTACTTGAGTGCTTAGGCACACAAGAAATAATGCTTCAGCAACTAACTCATCATGGCAAATGTGTGTTTGCAATGCATTCTCCTCTATAGTTCCTTGTATGCCAGGACCTTCACAAAACTAGAATTATATCATCCAGACAACGTGTTCAGTTGTACCAAGCATGGACTGAGAGAGACTGAGGGTGTAGAAGACAGACCTAACTGACCCAGGCTATGGTTAGAAGCATTCCAGAAGACAGGAGATATGGACAAAACCCCTAGAGGCTGAAATGCTGGAATCACAATTCCCCAAAGACAATCGTATGTTCTTTTTTTTTCTTTCTCTCTTCCTGCCAACCACAGACAACTTCTGTATAGCTACTATGACTACTTCTTGAAAGTCACCATTAGACTGGTGATTTTCTCAGATGCAGCCATTCCCAACAGCAATACAGAAGTACAGGGGAACAGGGAGGAGAAGCAAGGGGCATGTCTCTCAGTAGTCAGGGCCACCACCACATTTCCTCCAGCCCCACCCATAGCACCACAGACACCCCTCTAACTTTACCTCCTAGACTCTGACTATTCCAAGGATTTACTTGGCTTTGGGTCCTATTCCTAGAGTAACAGCAGAAGCATGAGCCCAATGATCTAGGATTTAGTAGGTTTGAGTTAGGGCTGATTTTGAGATTTTTTAAAATAGGAAAATAGTGCAGACCATTGCATAAGGGAGGACTCAAGAATGAGCTGTTCCTCCAGTGGGAGGCAGGGCAATAGAACCATCACACAGAGTAGAATTTAACAAGAGGGCCCTAGGGAGAGGGACAGGGAGGTGGGCCCAAAGGGAAAGGCAATTGCGCCTGAACCATCAACAAGAGTGTGTATAACCTGAGTGCACAGAGAGCCAAAGGCTTAGGCACCAAACTACCTTCCCCTGAGGCTATTTTGGCTCCTGAATGGGTGAAAATGCACAGAACTTCCAATGCCATGGAAAGGTAATCCGTGCTGGGTCTCCTCGCTGACACAGAGTGAGTAGCAGTCCCTGAGAGTCCACATATTGGAAGGCAGAGTAACAAGACCATCATCTAGAGAAGGAAACTTTGAACATAGCCTTTCAGGAACCAAATAAGTGAGTACGAACAAATAACCCTGAGAAGATTTTCAATGGTGAAGGGGAGAAAGAGCACAGAAAGAAGAACAAGCTCCCATCAACACTAAAGAAAAAGAAGACCATCAACAACAGCTATGGAGGTTGGAATTGAAAGAGTAGTCGGAAGCACCTAGACAACTTTTACCACTAAAGGACAACAAACCCGATGCAAAACTGTGGACTTCACAGGCAAAGAGGAAAACTGAAATGGGGAACACTGTCAGGAAGTGGAACACACCACAGCCAATCCTTACAACAAAAAGCCTTTCTACAAAGGCAAGGAACTAAAGTAGATGGGGCAAAGTCATGAAACAGCAAGAGGAGCTTGTCATGCAGATGCCAACATCTGCAAACATAGTCCGCAATGTATTTCAAATGCTGACTTCCCAGTATCACAAATTAGGGGTCCCTAGAAGGCACTTTTCTGAAGCAGAAGGAGTACTTGGAAAGAGAGTACAAGCAAGAAACGTTAGTCCCAGGGAGCTCCTCATCAAAGGCTGACCGTGTGCATAATTATACCCAGTGTCCAAGATAAAAGTGCTTCAAACACCACACCCAAGCTCTCTCCTGGCTCCAGATACAGAAATCCAAACACATCAAAAAATGCCATCACATTCATATTTGTTGGGTAATATTGGCTCTTTTGTTTAAAGAAATGTGATCATAAAAATAAAATCTTGGTGGAAGTTGCAGGTGGGCCACCTGGCGAGGGAGACGGAGGCGAGCGGAGGTGGCGGTGCCAAGGCTGGAATCGAGTCGCTGCCGAGCCCAGGCGAGGGAGGACTGGCGGTTCACCCTGGGTGGCTTTTTCTCAATATTTCAGTCTCTTTGGAACTCGGGAAATGAGGATTTTGATTTTGGGATTAGATGGTGCTGGAAAAACCACAATTTTATACCGATTACAGGTTGGAGAAGTCGTTACTACTATTTCTACTATCGGATTTAATGTAGAGACAGTGACATACAAAAACCTTAAATTCCAAGTGTGGGACCTAGGAGGACAGACAAGTATCAGGCCATATTGGTGTTATTATTCTAACACAGATGCAGTCATTTATGTGGTAGACAGTTGTGACCGAGACAGAATTGGCATTTCCAGGTCAGAATTAGTTGCCATGTTGGAGCAAGAAGAGCTGAGAAAAGCCATTTTAGTGCTATTTGCAAATAAGCAGGACATGGAGCAGGCTATGACCCCTTTAGAGATGGCAAATTCACTTGGGTTACCTGCCTTGAAGGATCAGAAATGGCAGATATTCAAAACATCAGCAACCAAAGGCACTGGCCTTGATGAGGCAATGGAATGGCTGGTTGAAACATTAAAAAGCAGGCAAACACTCAGTCACTCCAGCTCCTCTGAAACCAAGACATCATCATATCTCTCTGCCAATAGTCAGGTGTGCTTCATGTGACATGTAAAAACTGTGATTGATGGCATATACAGAACTGATTGTAACAACTGTAATATTTTTTTAAAAGTATTTGGTTGGCGGGAGGGATAACTTGGTCAAATCACCTGAATGTTCAGTGTAATATATTTCTTCCTTGCTCTCCTATGTTAAGGTATGCTATTTATATGGAGTTCTTACTTAAATGTAATTCTATTAAAGAATGCACTCTTCTCAGAGGGAAAAACCCTCCAAAAATAAAAAATAATAAAATCTCCTTGTGATCCTAATTTTAAAACAAAAAACGTTACTTGGGTGGGAGAGTGAATGAATGGCTGTGTGGGAGAACAAGTAGAAGAGACGGGATGGGTGCAGACGTGAGGAGAGACAGCTAAGTGGAGAACTAAGTAAGTTTGAGGGTCTAGAGGGAGTGGAACAACGTTAACAAACCAAAGCACACTAATACATTTTGAGGAATAAGACTTCATACAAAATTTCATGTGTGGTAGGCCTTTAACAAGCTAGAAAAAGGCATAGGAGTAGTCTCAGAAGTTTGTGTGGTGGGATGAAGTATAGAAACTATGCTCATCAGTTTTTTATTATATGATAAATATCTGAGAAAACAGGTAAAATTTGATTTGCTTGGTGTTTGTCAGTTATGACAGGGACAAGGAGATGGAGCAGAGAGGAGAGAGGATAAAGGAGCAAAAACAGAGAGAGAGAGAAAGAGAGAGATAGAAGAGAGAGAGGAGAAAAGGGATAGAGAAGACAGGAGAGAAGATGAATGTAAAAGAGAAGAGAAAAGAGATGAGTGCGAGATCATTTTTCTTACTGGCTTTTCCCCTTTTCATTTCATTTGGGCCCCAACAGAAGAGAGAAAAGAAGGGAGCAAAAACACAAGGGAAAAAGAGAGAGGAAAAACAGAGGAGAGAGAGAACAGAGGTAGAAAGACAAATGAGAAAGGAGAGAAGGAAACAAAAATGTAAAAGAAAAGAGGGAGTGGAGAGTAGAGAAAGAGGATCACAATAACATTCTTCTTACTGGCTCTTCCCCTTTGATTTCATCTGGGCCGCAGTCCATGGGATGGCTTCACCCCATCTGGGACAGGTCTTCCCAGCTTAGTTACTCCTCATTGGAAATATCTTCATAGACATATCCATATATGTGCTTTCCTAGTCTAGCCACTTCTCAATCCAGTCAACTTGACCAGATGACCCAGCACATTCTACCTTTTGTCAGCTATGTACGTGATCACATCTCATTTAACGTTAGGAACCATTTGGCCCCTGTGCTTCAACAAAATCTCATGAGTATTTCAATGCAAAATATATTCCGTTCATTTCGAGTCCCTAGAGTTATACACTTCCAGTATTGCTCAGAAGTTCAAGTCCAAAGTTTCTTCTGAGATTCAAACCAGACTCCCATAGGTCCTGGAGAATCAAAAGTAGCATACATTAAAACATGCAAATAAACAGAATAAAAATTACCATTCCAAAAGTGAAGAATTATGACATGCAAAGGAAGAATGAAACCAGCATGGTACACATTAAATCCAATAGCTTCGTGACCATCATCATCCATGACATGTGATAGTGTGATGTAAGTTCCCAAGGGCTTGCACAGCTCTGTGCCCTTGTACTTGCCTACTATAGCTTTTGCAGTCTTTCCCTTCATTTTGTAGCACTCACTGCATGTGACTTTCCTTGACAGATATTCCATATGCCTAGCATCTGTAGCTTCCCAGAGTCTACTGCATCTACTGCTTCAACTTCATACCTTCACACATGACCTACAGGAGTGCTGCCTGCAGGCATTCTGATTCTGCCACACATTGCCTAGCTTCTAGGCTTGCCTTTAAAATCTAAGTACATTCTGCCTGCAAAGCCAGTATCACATAGACAGTGCTAGCTGCTAGTTGCTAGCTCACGCTGGGCCCCCTAGAACCAAGTCTGAAGCTCTTTCTCAGAGCTTGGATGACCAAGCTGAGGATGCACTTTCTTAGAAGGGCAACCCTCCGTTAGCAGGGCAGCCCAAAACTCTCTTCTGGAAGCAAAGCCTTTCAGTTTTGTTGAAGTCTTTCTACACTTGAGCCCTAGATGAATGAGTTCTGGCCAAGTTCTGAGATTCCCACACTCCAGCATTCCAGTTGAAGTGCTATAAAATACTTGGCATATTTTTAATTACCTTGATCGCTCAGTAGCCACATTGTTCTTGGTAGAATTTTCTTTAAGTCCTCCTTTTCTTGGAGAATTGCAAGTTTCAAACCTTTCTGCTTGAAAAGGCCAAAAGCTATGTACGTATGACCATACAAGATGATGTTAAGTGAAATGAACCCCAAGATAGGGACACAAGTGGTTTTTTCTTTCTCGCTATTGTTTTTAGTGTATTTAAAATGTACTATGTGATTTGTTTTTATTTCTCTTGTATGTTCTTCCCCAGGGTATACTCCCTGTTTTCACTGTATTTGATTCTGGTGCTCTGCATCTTGTATATACATTTTTCTAATTTGGGGAGGGGAAGGGAAATAACAAAATGGTGAACTAAGGATACAGGTTGACCCATTGTAACAATGAGATGTACAAGACACTATGTTGAAAATGAACTTTACAACTTTGGGGGTTGGGGGGAGGGAGGAGTTGGGAAGGTAGGGAGGGAAGGGATGGTAGAGGAAAAACAAAGGAGGAGGTAACAATGCTGGGTAGGAAATGTACTCATTACTTTACTCATGTAACTGTAACCCTTCTGAACAGTATTTTTACAATAAAAACACATTTAAAAATCTTTCTGCTTGGCTTTTTGCTCACATTTCTCACTGCCACCATAAGTCAACCATGTCACAGCTGGAAAATGGAATTGACTTGAAATATGCTCTTCTACATGAAGTTGCCCATGACCTTTGAATTGGGTTTTATACCAAGCCTCAGAATAAAGGCCAAATGTAGATAAGTGCTTGCCAGATAATATCATTCACAGCCTCTGGTTAAGTTCTCAAGGAAATCCCAGAAACCAAATGAGCATAGTTGTTGCCAATATCAGTTTTATTAACATCTGAGTCTTCTGAATTTCCACTAGAATCACCATTTAAGCTCAGCTAATGGATTTCTGGGCTACTTTTTGCTTTTTTCTCTAAATGTCTCCAAATACCTCCCTAAATAAGTTCTAAAGCTTTCTGAAGTGTATAGTCAGGTTTAGTCACAAGAACAACTCAATACCAATTTTAAGCCAGTGTACTGAAACAATCTGTTTACATTCATTCAAATTAAAGATAGATATTTGTATCTTTCTTGTGCTACCTTTGTCATATAACCTGTATTGTACCTACCCTTCTGTACAAGTGCAAATAATAAAGCGTTTTTATTCTGTCTCAAATCTTATAGCAGATGTGCTGCTTAACTAAAGAGTCAAGTACTTTCCTTAAGTATTCATGCCAGGCTCAGGTGACTCACACCTATGATCCTAGCAATGCAGGAGACTGATAGCTGAGGATCATGGTTAAAAATCAGCCAGGACAGGAAAATTGTTGATGACTCTTGGCTCCAATTAACTAGCATAAAGTCAAAAGTAGAGCACTAGCCTTGAGCAGAAAAGCTCAGGGAAAACACCCAGCACTGGCACAAAGTAAAAAGAAAATTCCAGATTTGAGAGTAAAAGCCTTTGGTGCTAAAAACTGACTCCAGAGTCTGGGCGCCAGTGGCTCATGCCTGTAATCCTAGCTACTCAGGAGGCTGAGATCTGAGGATTGCGGTTCCAAGACAGCTTGGGCAAAAAAGTCCATGAGACTCATCTCCAATTTTTTAATGCAGAAATTAGGATACTTTATTATAAACATTTCCAGAATATAAATTATTTTGTATGAGGATACTTTTAAACTTTTAAAACTCTATGCAAACAATGAGAAAAGTGTGGCTGAAATTAGGAAAGCAACTCCATTCGCAATAGCCCCACAAAAAATAAAATACCTAGGAATTAACCAAAGAAATGAAGGACCTCTATGATGAAAACTTTAAAAACCTGAAAAAGGAAATCAAAACAGAACTTAGAAAATGGCAAAAACTCCCATGCTCCTGGATTGGAAATATCAACATCATGAAAATGGCAATACTTCCCAAGGCTATCTACAAATTCAATGAGATACTTATCAATATTCCAACCTCATTCTTCAAGGAAATAGAAGAGGCAATTCAAAAATTCCTATGGAACAATAAAAGACTCTGAATAGCTAAAATGATCCTCAACAGAAAGAACAGTGCTGGAGGAATATCAATACCAAATTTCAAACTTAACTACAAAGCCATAGTAATCAAAACAGCTTGGTACTGGCACAAGAACAGACCTTAGGACCAATGGAATAGAATTGGAAACCCAGAAATGAACCTAAAGACCTATAGCCATCTAATCTTCGATAAAGGAGCTAAAAAAATAGAATGGAAGAAAGACAGCTTCTTCAGTAAATGGTGCTGGCAAAATTGGTTAACTACTTGTAGAAAACTAATGCTAGTTCTTATATATCACCCTGCACCAGAATCAACTCCAACTGCTTTGACCTGGGAGTCAAAGCAGACACGCTGAAAACATTACAGGATGGAATAGAAGAAACCCTAGGTCTCCTTGGTGCAGGCCGAAATTTTCTTAATAGAGATCCAGAAACACAACAAATCAAAGAAAAGTTGGACAAATGGGATTGCATGAAGCTGCAGAGCTTCTGCATGGCAAAGGACAAAGCTAGCAAGGTCAATAGAAAGCCCACAGATTGGGAGAAAATCTTCACTAGCCATACAACGGACAAGGGTCTCCTATCTAAAATATACCTGGAACTCAAAAAACTAAATCCTCCCAAAACAAATCTTCAAAGAAACAACTGCCCAGTAAATAAGTGGATTAAAGACTTAAAGAGAAACTTCCCTGAAGAGGAAAGAAGGATGGCCAATAGATACATGAAGAAATGCTCAACCTCTCTAGCCATAAAAGAAATGCAAATCAAAACAACATTGAGATACCACCTCACCCCAGTTAGAATGGCTATAATCAAGAATTCTAATAACAACAGATGCTGGAGGGGATGTGGACAGAAGGGAACCTTACTACATTGTTGGTGGGAGTATAAACTTATTCAACCATTTTGGAAAGCATTATGGAGGTTCCTCCACATAGAGCTCCCCTGTGGCCCAGCAATCTCAAGTTTGGGCATTTACCCAAATGATCACAAACAAGACCACACTAAAGCTACCAGCATGACTATGTTTATTATAGCATTATTTACCATAGCTAAGATATGGAACCAACCCAGATGCCCCTCAGTAGATGAATGGATCAAGAAAATGTGGTATATATACACAATGGAATTCTCTGCCTCCATCAGAAAGAATGACATTGCCCCATTTGTTAGGAAATGGAAAGACTTGGAAAAAAGTATATTAAGTGAAGTAAGTCAAATGTTTTTTCTTTCATGCAATTGTTTCTAATATATTTATAAGATGATTTCTATGTTGCTTTGTATGTCCCTCCCCCATTTTATAACCCCTGCTTTCACTGTATTTGATGTTGGTATCATTTGTGGAGGGGAAGGGCAAAAACAAATCGTTTAAATAAGGATACAGGTGAACCCATTGCAACAATGAGATATACAAGTTGTTATGTCGAAAAACGAACTTTACAACTTTGGTGGGGCGGGGATTGGATGGGGGGAGGTGGGGGGAGGATGGGAAGGGATGGGAAAGGGAAACAAAGATGAGCTACAATTCTTGATAAGAAATGTACTCGTTATCTTGCCCATGTAATTGTAACTCCTCTGTATGGTATTGTCACAATAAAAAAATACCGCTATGCAAGATAAGCTTATTTTTATTATATATTTCATTTCTCACTTTCCAGTCTACAAAATACACTGCAAATTAGATCTAACAAAGAAAAAAATCTAATTTGCTTCATAGAGAAAATGAATGAACATAAAAATGTCCAATTCAAAATGAAAACAAACCCAACCAAGAAACATTCTATAGTCTATTAAACCTCCAATTTTAAATAAATCTTTTATCAGGGAAAATAATTCCACCATCACAGCAATTTGATGAATACAAGCAGAGCCACGCTCAAAAAGGGACATTGCATGTAAGAAAACCATTAAAATGCTTTTGCAAAATGAGGAAAAGTAATTTCCATGTTGGACACCAAGCATACTACATGTTTCTTGTTCACTTGGCCTTAGTTACAAGAATGTATTCAAATAAGATATGTGATATGAGTATCATAGAACCAAGCTCTCGACTCTTCAGTGAAACCTCAGGAGAACCAGAGAGCTTTCAAAATCCAAGGATAGACTGGTCCCACATTTCCTCCTCTGTCTTCTTTTGCCTTGTTCCTTTTTCTCTTTTCTACGCTTACGGTTCTCTTTCTTAGAAGCTACATCTCGGCTGTTTTTCTCCTTTTGATTCTTAAGCTTTTCTGTACTGACCTGTCCAGTTTGTTTCCACTTTTGTTTTCTTTCTTTGGATGCTTTTGTGTTTGTCTAAATCCATTTCCTCAGAACTTCTTTTCCTCTTATGCTTAGGCCGCTCTTCCTCTGGTTTTTCTCTGCCTTCCTCTGGGTGCCTTTTTCTGTTGTGATGTATTTGTTTATGACTGGATTGAGGGGTATTAGTATTATGTCCTAAGCAGAGGTGTTTGGGAACTCCAGATTCTACATTGTATAGACCACAATTATATTCTTGTGGATGAAGGTTCAGGGGTACTGGGTTTTCTGAGAAATTGTCCCTGGTAAATTGACAGTAGCTCAGAGAATCTAGTCTCAGTCTGCTGTCCTGAGTTGGCAACCACTGAGGTAACTGTTTTTCCACTTTCTGTGAAGTATTGCATGATCTTGGATAGGACTGCATAGTTCCAGATGGGAATCTCTAATCAAACATTCTGTACCTGTGCCTGGAATCCACTCTGTACCCACAGGTTTCCAAATAGTCCTCTTTCATCTTTCTGAAACAAGTCTTTGGCTCTAAGCCTCTGGCTTTCTGTACTTTAATCTTCAAGGTCATCTTGAAAAGAGTCAGAAGACTTCATTGAATGCTTCATTAGGTTGACAAAAAGGGGTTCTCCTTCTTAGGCCAACAGCATGGTGGAGAAATCTGATCATATTCACCCATGAATTGCTTCAGTTTTTCTACATGGACATTGTATAAACAGAGAGCCTGTACAACAACCAGGGAGCTAAAACACCATGATGTAGAGATTACAACATCTATTTTTGTCCAATACTCTATTCACTTCATAAGGTGAAATATTTTACTATTCAAACTATTCCACAGATGCCTTCTATACAAAGCTCAGTCTTTGTTTACTCAATATGGTATCTTCGCTGAGGCACTCACCAATGCCGCCGGGCAGCCGGGCCACAGTGGAGGTGGTGGAGAGGCAGAGAATACTGCCGCTTCTGCCTCTGCGCAGAGCCGACGGGGGTCTCTTATCTTCAATTAACCACCAGGAAACCGGAAGCGGTGCTGTGGCTCAAGTAGTAAAGCACTTGCCTTGAGCAGAAGAGCTGAGGGACAGCGCCCAGGTCCAGAGTTCAAGCCCCACGACCGACCAAAAAAATGGACTCCAGAATCTTGTATATGATATACACAGTACACATGCGCTATTATCACTGGTACCCTTGGTCCCAAATAGCTAATGTCATAGCTAAAGTTCTTATAAAGTGCTTTTTGATCTGTTTAGGGATAGCCACCATCAATAAGGTAAAAGGTCTCCCAAGAACCTAGATACAAAGTCCTGTAACTGGTCCCTATTAAAAATCACTTCTTCTTCCCTCATCCCCTGTGGCACTGGGGATTGAGCCCATGATTTTGCATGTGGTAGGCAAATGGCTCTGCCATTTGGGCCACACGCTCTACCACTTATTCCCTAGGAAAGCCAACTGCCTTTGCCTCCTGAGTAGCTGGGATTGCTCCACCATGCCCAGCTTCTAGCAAAACTCTTGCTGGAAGCCACTACATCTTGCACCTTTGTATAAATGTATATTTGTGCTAGGGATCCACTTAGAACTTCCCCCTGAAAACTTTTTCTCAAAGATACAGAATTCCAGGTTTGTTCTCGGGTCCCAAGTCCTAGCCTTTCTACCTCAAACAGGCAGAAAAATAGCTTTAAAACTCTACTTCCTATCTCACAAAGGAGTAGGAATTGTGTAAGATGTTTATGAAGGCTCATCCTTCATAATGCCCCCACATTCTAGATTTAGGTGTGTAGGAAAGTGGTGAGTGCACAGGGATCTGATCTAGAAAATTTTCAAAACTGGCAGTGAGAAAACTGGTAAGACTGATCTGATAGTTCTATATGTGTGTGTGTGTGTGTGTATGACCTTTACCCATCCGTGTTATCGCAGCCACAACCATCCTCTCTGTAAATAAAAACTAAATAAAACAAAGCTTTCTTCATGTAAAATGAAAATAATCTAAATCTCAGAATAACTCTGTTTAACCAAAGATAACTTGAGGAGAAATGAAATTGAGGTGAAAGTAAAAATGTTAGAGATGCCAATAGGAGGAAAAAACAACTTTTGAAGGCACCAAGAAACAATAAATATGATAATAACATATGCAGATTTATTCCATCCCTGAAGTAAAGAAATGTTATTATATTTGATCATTTAAAGGTAAAAATTCTAGAATCACTAAAACAAATAATACCTTTGCATTGTTCTAACTTTTGTAGCTTCTCTGAAAGGAAGAGTCTAATCAGCATTACTAAAGTATTAATACCTAACTTCTCAGGTCCCCCCATAGAAATTACGTAAAAATTACTGGTACTGATAATCCATAATCAGCTTCTCAGGTGGCCCAGTGCATAGCAATCTTAAAACACAGAACCCAGAAAACAGAAATTTGTTCTTGAGTTACACTGGGAGTGAAAAAGACTATAATAATGAGAGATCAAAAAATTTAAACCATCAAAAAGTAAATCCTCAAAGAAACAACCCAATTAATAAACGGGCTAATAACTTTAAGAAAGACTTCTAAGAAAATGTAAAAATGGCCAATAGACACATGAAGAACTGTTTAACATCCCTGGCCATAAAGGAAATACAAATCAAAATAAAACAGATTCCATCTTACCCTAGTTTAGAATGGCCATTATGAAGAAAACAGACAGTAACAGATGCTGGCAAGGATGCAGCCAAAAGAGAACCTTAATACATTGCTGGTCAGAATGTAAGATTGCTCAACCAATCTAGAAAGCAGTATGGAGGATCCTCAAAAACCTAAGCATAGAACTACTCCATGACCCAGAAATTCTACTCCTGAGAATTTATCCAATAGAACACCAACAAGTAAAGCCATGAGCATAACCATGTCTATTGCAGTACTAGTCACCTTTGCCACGATATGGAATTAACCCAGATACCCCTCATGGATGAATGGATCAAGAAAATGTGGTATATACACACAATGGAATTTTACTCATCCATTAGAAAATAAAACGATGTATCATTCATAGTGAAATGGAAAGACTTGGAAAAATTATATTAAGTGAACAAACCAAACCCAAGAGAACAAAGTTTGCATGGTTTCCCTCATTTATGGTAGCTAGAATGTGCCTATATATCGATAAGCAAACATGCTGGGTGGTATGCAAGTGGTTACAAATGAATTAACTGAAGTACAATGGTCTCTATGGAGAGCACACTTAGAAAGACTAAGTCAAAGGCCAACAAAATAAGCACCAAGGGGAGAAGTGTAGACAAATGAAGATAGATACCATTAGCCTCACTTCTCTAACAGAAAATGAGCAACGTAATTTTAACAGTTGAATAGCAGAAGGCTCTGACAACCCTCTTGCTAGATGCCAAGTACCAAGCTTAGAATTATATATCGAACTTTAAATACAAATTCCACAACTAACTGTGTGACGCTAACAAAGATTAAAATTCTAAACTCTAAATTTAGAGTTTTCACATATTACATACATATATATAGGCATAAATATATGATTTGCATTGCCTAGAATAATATGCAAGATGAACATGTTCTATATAATACTGTATAGCTATATAGGTATATTTATATATAACTATATTATATAACAAAATGCAAATAAAATACACTTTATATGTGTATATATATATTATATATATCTATTATACTGAATACAATCATAATTATGAATCTAAAATCATATTACATGAAAGAAATATATACCTTATAAAATAAGCAATATTTTGTTAAACGTGTACAATAAATTCACATCTAGTTCAATATATTACATGCATACTAAAATCAATGTATACATTATAATTTCAATGGAAGTGTACTAAAATAAATACAAGTACAACATATTATAGGCATGGTATTTTATGGGATAAATATATATAACAAATAAGTATACTTATATTATAAAATGTAATATATAGTATATGTATTTTTTGGCAGTAATAGAGTTGATCTCAGAGCCTTACACCTTCCAAGCAAGCAGTCTACCACTTGACCCATGCCTCGTCTTTTTTATTTTCATGTTAATTTTAATGCTTCTGTCAGGCCTCACTTCAGAAATGACACTCCTAACCCTAACCCTAGCCCTAAATCTAACTTTTGTGTATATAAGATGACAGGCATGTACTACCATACTGGATGATTTGTTGATGTGGGATCTCCCTAACCTTTTGCACAGGCTGGCCTTAATCCGAAATCCTCTTGATCTTATCCATCAAAATAGCTCAGATTACAAGTGAGTACATGTATTTTATAACTAAATAGTACTTAAAAGATATGATGAATATACTTTTGTAGTTCAGTTATTATGACTATAATCAATAGACGGAACTAAATGACACTGCAAAACACTTTTAATCCATACTTTTTGTTCTTGGTGATGGTTGTGGGCCTTGAACTCATAGCCTGAACACAGACAGGGCCATAATGAAGACTCTTTTTGCTTCCCGAGCTGGCTTTGAACTGCAATCCTCAAATCTCAGCCTCTCGAGAAGTTAAGATTATAGGCATGAGCCCTAAATTAGAGCATATTAAATGATGGCAGACATAAATTTTAAACAAACCATTACTTTAAAAATGTGATATATATAATAAATAAGAAATGCAAGCCTCACAAAAGTATAGAATAGGGTGTTGAATAGGTATGGTTTGGGAATAAAACTGGGAAGCTGGGAAGGTAGCTCAGTGGTAGAGTGCTTGCCTTGTATGCATGAGACCCTGGGTTCGATTCCTCAGCACCACATAAGCAGAAAAAGGCCGGAAGTGGCACTGTGGCTCAAGTGGTAGGGCATTAGCCTTGAGCTGAAGAGCTGAGGGACAGTGCCCAGGCCCAGAGTTCAAGCCCCACAACCGGCAAAAAAAAAACAAGGAAGAAGATGATTACATTAGATACATTCAAATGTTTCATAGTTACTAATTTACTACTATAACTTTAAAATGTATATGGGTCCCTGAGAAGTTTGCAGATTCCACTGCAGTGAAGATGGGAGTTGATTTGTTATTCTGAGCTTCCATGATTCCCAGGCAATGACAGGCTACACTGGTTGGGGAATCTTTTTTTCTTTTGAGTAGAAGGAAACAAGATCATTTTACATTCATAAAAATTCAGTGATGACAACATTATCACCATTTTAAATACAAGCAAATTAAAGAATAGTTAAATCTGTCTTAAATGATGCAGTTAGCCAGGCACTGGTGACTCACACCTGTAATCCTAGCTACTTAGGAGGCTGAGATCTGAGGTTCATGGTTAAAAGCCAGGCAAGGCAGGAAATTCTTATTTCCAGTTAATCACAGAAAATGCCAGAAGTGGCACTGTAATTCAAAGTGGTAAAGTGCCAATCTTGAGCAAAAAGAGCTCAGGGACAGTGCCCAGGCACCGAGTTCAAGCCCCATCACACACACACACACACACACACACACACACACACACACACACACACACACACACACACACACAAAGATGTAGAGTTAGTTGAAGCGAGACTAAAACCAATGTCGGCGTTTCCTTCACTAAAAGAAACAAAGATGAAGTGCTAAGAAAATAAAGATAAGCACTAAGATTACAAATTCCTTCTTCCTCATGTCCTCTTTCCGCATTTTGAATGTATATGTATTAAAACATTAACTCGAAGACAGTAGGAAGTTTTCAACTTCCACTACTTCAAACATGGTAAGCACATGGACAGTATTTCTTTTGACAATACTTCCTGGAAAGCCTGGGTGCTTGCACAACCATCTCCTCATTTGCCTCATCCATTTGAGTCTGAGGTGCTCAGCTGTCCTAGCACTGTGGTGGAGAAGACAGCCCTAACTGACCCAGGCTAGATTGGAAGCATTTGGAAAAATGGAAGTAGAATTGAGAACAAGCCTCCCAAAGTCTGGACCCTCAAGCTGCCCAAACACAGGACACCTTTCAGTTTCTCTGGGCCCTTGTGCCAACTATAGACAATCTTATAATCCTTTCCTAGGATGTCTCTGTTGTGCTAACTGACACACAGGGGACCAACAGAAAACTACCATGGAGCTCCTGGCTCAGCCCCAGCCACCTGTAACTCCATCTTTCCTCCAGCCCTGCCCATGGCATCACAGAGGTATTGCATGGCTAGAGTCAAAGCTGCTAGATTGCTCACAAAATTAATCTTCATGGGTGAGACAAAGGACAGCGGAGGAACCAATGCAACAGCAATATACACGAGACAATATGTTGGAGACTATCTATGCAACTTGAAGGGGGGAAGGGAGAGGTGAAAGAGGAGAGGAAGTAGGAGAAAAATGAGGGAAGGGGTAACAAGTTTGACAAGAAATGTACTCATTACCTTACTTATGAAACTGTAACCCCTCTGTACATCAGCTTGACAATCATAAAAAATAAAAAGTTAATCTTCACCTCCTAGAGCCAGAGCCGCGTTGTACACCACAGCTTATTTCTATAACTTTACACTTGTGACTTCTATAAACACGAATTGGATAATACTGAAAAGGGCCCTGGGCCCCCAAGAGGGTGGCAGGGCAATGGAGCCCAAAGCCAAGCCTCCACCAGCCAGCCATCTACAAGGCGACTTCCATTCACGTCCAGGAAGTGAACCGGTGTCCAGTCACGGCAAGTCCTTGGACACTGTGGGTCCGCAAGTTGAGAAAGAAACCCCAATCTACCCAACACTCCTGGGCATCCCACGTCATTCCGGAAGAAGGACTGTGTGAATGGACACTGCCCAACATCCTTGTGTCCCCATGAGGGAGAGGACCAAGTCCCCATCAAAACATCCAGCAGGGCTCTGGTTTTTGAAAAAGAGGTCATACTCTGCGCGGGCCCTCCTGGCTCATTGACATTGGGAAACGGCCAGACGACGCACTTTATGGACCCCGGGGAAATCATCTACAGGGCCTCCTTTCTTGGCGCTGGAGGAACAGTCTGTTCAGAGCCTCCTTGCTCCCAAACACTGGGAAATACACAAGTCACCTCAAGTCCCCAGACAGGGAAGGACACAACAGGACATCCCTGCTTTTTATCATGGAAGCTGGACAGCTCCACAGCCACTCCTGGCTTACCAACACGCATAAACAGGGGAACAGCTTTATAAGCTATAGAGAGAAAAATGGGGACAAAAGTAAGATCTCTACTAGGATGCTTGTTTTGACCCTAGAAGATGGAAATCTGCACTGACCCTCCTCAGTGTCTGAGCTTATGTCAGAATTTAGTGTACCCCATGCAGTGGAGGTGAAGCCCAACACAGATCCCCACTGTGAGGAGCAGCTGCATCTGCGCAGACCCTCCTTCAGGGACCAATGGTCCATTCACCCTGGACCCCCAGTCACTACACTGGGCTGGGATCTCAGCAGAATGACAGAATGAAATTAAAAATAGTCAACAGGGATTGAAAAACCATTATGTACCCTGAGATTTCTAATGACAGGATGTATCCCCTAAGGAGATTCTGGAACCTTTATCTCTTCGCTGAAAGAGATAGATGTGTACAGACCCCTGGCAATGACCAACCAACCTCTGCCTTAGCAACATCAAAGGGTAAAGGATGCAGGACCATGCAGTTGCACTCAGGGGAGCCCGGACAAACACCACAGAACAGGTGAAACCCAGCAGATCATCCTCACCTAAAAGGATGGGACTGCGAGCTCCAACAGAGATGCCCAAAGCCCTGGGCTCTCTCCATCAGCAATTAGGCCCTCAGGTGAGGGCCGGACAGTTGGACTCCAGTCTGCCACAGTCAAATCTGCTGTGGACAAAATAACATCGCACAGGCCTGCCTCATTTCCCAAACACCTTCAGTAGCCAATTGATGGAGGGCAGAGCCATTAGCAATCAGGAATGGTGGGCAGCTATGCCTCTTAAACCAGGCAAGGCCAAGGTAAAATCGCATCTGAGGTTTAACAAGAATCCTCCAAAAGCTATGGAACCTCCTGCTGCCAGGAGTCAGTCAACACAGAGGAAACAATCCTAGTGTGGGGCACCACACACACCAAGAAGGGGCACAAAGCAAAGAGTTGCCAATTCTATCCCCAACCAGGGACAAGAGCAAGGTGTCCTCAATGCCTATCACCTTGAGCAAAGAATAAGAAGACAAGATTTCAAACCTTTACCCCCATCAAAAAACCTGGGGAGCTCTGAGAGGATTGAGGGCAAGTGGGAAACATCGCCACACAAGCTACTTCATCAGCAGATAATGTGAAATTAGGCAGGTGCTCTTCCAAGATCACCAAGAGGTCAAAGAGCCCCCAAAGAACAGAGACTCAGCCATGAAACACCTGGCTGCTAGAGATGCAGCCAAGCAGCTTCAAGGGGCCAAGGCTGCTACTCCTACCAATATTTTACACACACCCTCAGACCTCCACAAAATGGGGAAAAGAAGCACTAGACCCCAGGCTGCCAAAGCTACTTTGGAAGTCCGGGCCTTCGATCAAGTTGGGACCACCTTGCTCAACAAGAGCACACAAGAAACTAAGAGCTCTCCATCAGCTGAGGCCCCAGCTGTTGCCATCCAAGCTGGTGGATCACATTCATCAGCCAAGGACAAATGTCTTACCACACATCCCCAGGACAAAGCCATTGGTGTTTTGTCTGCCCAGGGGTATTTTGCCAAACAAAGAAGATAAACCTCTCAAAGATGACTCAAGCAAAATCATGCAGCAAACCCTGCACCTTGGATGAGTCAAACTTCTGCCTGTCAGTGTGAACCTAGAAGAATTTCAACGGCAGAGCACTGGTACCAGCAGGAATGAGACCACGTGTGATCTCAGAATTACAGGCCTCAACCCCAACAATACTCATCCTCAAGAACTCACTAAACTTGCACACAAGGAGGGTAAATACTCAACGCCTCTCACCAGTCCACATGCCTTAGCCGACATACCAACTGAACAGAAACCATCTGAAAACGTGAAGTCTATGGGTATGCTGCACGAGTGCCCCACAAGTCATAAAGAAATCAGCAAATCATCAAGACCAAACAAATGCTGCAAGGAACAAAAACCAGTCAAAGGAAAGACTGTGGAGGCACCAAGAAACACTTCTCCTCAAAGAGAAGAACTCCATATTTGCCAACAACAGCTTCAGCAAAGCAGGAAGCAGCTACATGAGTGCAAACTTTGTTCAAGGTATAATACTTTTATGGGACAGCCCTACATAAAAAGGTGACTAAGTCACCAGGATATCAAAAAAGAAAGGACTCTACACCTAGCCATATGAAGTTCACTGAAGCCCCTCAAGAAGACTTGAAAGACTCCAAGGAGATATGCCTGGAGATTGTAAACCAAGTGCCAAAAGGTCCTCATATTTTTCAGCTACTGGAGGTGCCAACTACAGACCTGCAGGAGTCGCAAGAAAAGAAAACCCTAAGTGATAGAGTTGCTAAGAAAGGCAATTTACCAACTAAGTTCTGAAGCAGAGGAATAATTTTACAAAGAAAAATCAGCCAACTAGCCATGATCCAGCTGAGAGATGAGCAAATAAGAAAATCCAAGAAACAGAAACCATTTGGTTTTGTTAAGGCTGTCCTTACCAAGGCTTTCACATCAATATCATCAGAGACAAACAACAGAAATCACTTACACCAATTTTTCTAAACCTGAATAGAAATTAAAGGGGAAACAACACAAGATTACAGCAACAACAGTAACATCACAAAGGAATACAAATGAAAGGGAAATAAGACTGAAAAATTGCTATGGGCATAATAATCAACACCCAAAAGAAGATGCTCTAAGCACCACACAGAACCATATAAAAGACCAATGATGAATCCAAACTATTTCTTTCAGCTTCTCATGAGCTAAGATCTGGAAAAGACCCAGAAAATCTTCACAGAAGTCTTTTGATTTGCAGATAATGGAAAATGTCTGCCATGGATCATTCATTTTGAAGTTTTTCATGTCAATAGTTTTAGTTATATAACATCATTTCTACTTTCACCAACAAGAACACTATTGAAGTGTTTAGAATCTTACTAGACTGTGATTAACATCTTTCCAAATGGAAACTTGTACAAGATTTTATGTGAATTATTTTCTCACTTAAAATTTCTGGGAGACCAGAGATTGATTATATTTTCCGTAGGAGAAGGATTCATGAAACAGTTGTTCAAATTCCCAGACTAGGGGTTCCCAGACCCACAAATGAGAGACTGAGCATCTACCAGTCATTTGTGGGACTGGAGAACCCTAGTCTTGGAATATGACTCCATATTTTACCCCTGCTTCTGCATAGAAAAACATAATCAACTCTACATATTCCAGAAATGGGAAGTGATAAAAATCTTCAAATATAAATATCTAGGATTTTATCTAGATAAACATTATAGTTATCTAAAAGCAGCCTAGAAAGCAGGATTCTTCAAGATGGCTTGAGGTCTAGCATTAAAGTTTTAGTAAAAGCAAAAATATACACCAGGATACATATTTATATATATTTAGAATTCTGAGATATCATAATCAAGGAAAAACTTCAAAAATAATTTTCCAGAACTTTACTTTTCATGTGAAGTGAATTCATCTAAAATTGGATAAAAGATACCATTCCACTCAAGATTGGTTTAATTTCAGCGTTAGCATTTTTTTCATATATGCTTTGTAATACTTTCAACAGTGTGTAGGAACAAGAAAATATTTCCTTGTGCTTTCAGGGGAAAAAAGGGGGCAACAAATTGTCCTTTGGTGCAAATATTACTGCTCGCATTTATATTCTTTGGTAATGTGTGCTATTTAAAATATAGTAATAAAATTATTTAAATCCTACTTGTGACTATAATTTTAAAAAAGAAAAGCTTGCCTGACTGAGAGAGAATGGCCTATGTGAGAACGTGTAGGAGGTATGGGCTTGAGGAGAGAAGGTCCAGGAGAAGACCAAGTTTGAAGTCCAAAAGGAATGGAGCAACTGGGCCAAACCAAAGAACACTAAGGAACATTGAGGAATCAGACTTCATAGTAACTTTGATGGGAAGGAAAGGGAGGGTGGGGCTGTAACAAGCTAGAGAAAGACAAGATTCAAGAGTATGTGACAGGAGAAAGTGATAAACTGCTAATCACTTTTTCATGCTGGGATAAACCTCTGAAGAAACCATTTCAGGGAGATAAAGTTGATCGGGCTCACTACGTCAGAAAATTAAGACAGAGAGGGGATGAAAGTATAGAGAGAAAAGGTAAAGTGAAACAGAGTGAGGAGGGAAGGAGAGGGAGAGAGAGGTACAGGGAAAGGGAAGTTACAAGGAAAGGAGGGAAAGAGGAGGAGAGAGAGGTCTGGAGAGAGGGGAAAAGAGGAGAGAGGTTGGGAAGAGTGGAGGGAGATGGACCACTCATTCCCCCCTTTTATTTTATCTGAACCTTAGCCTATGGGATGGTGTCGCCCTCATTTGGGACAGGTTTTCTCCACTTGGCTACTCCTCGCTGGAAACAACCTCCTTGACATATCCCAGTGTGTGATTTCCTAATCTAGCCACTTCTCAATCCAAGCTACTTACCCCAGTGAATCATCACAATCCACCCATGTCAACAGATCTCATTTAACCTGAGGAGATATTTGACATGTGGACCCCCAAAAGCTTGTGTTTATCTCAATGTAGAATGTATTCACTCTGTAATCAAAAGTCCATATAGTTCACAGTTCCAGTCTTGCTCAAAAGTTCAAGTCCAAAATTTCTTCTGAGACTTGGGGCAAACTCTTAGTTATAAGGCCCTGTGGAATCAAAAAGTAAGTTATATACTCTACTATACAAATGCACAAAAAAATTATCATCCCCAAAGTGGAGAGTTATGATATGGGAAGAATGGGACCAAAGCAAGACTGAAAACATAACAGGGCAAGGCATTAAATACCACAGCTACCTGTCTTTAATACACAGCCTGTGGTGGCATCCCATAAGTTGTAAAGGCTCTTGGCAGCTCTGTTCCCAAGGCCTTGCCAGCTGCAGCCTGGGTGCTTGCTCTCTTCCTTCTGCTCATACCACTCATTGTCTGTGGTTCTCCTGCATTCTCCATTGCATCTTCAGCTTCAACCTCACATCCACCTTTGAAATCTATGTGGAGGCCTTTGTGTCCTAACTCTTCCACTGCAAATTCCTGCATGCTTAGCACTATGAGGCCAATGCCAAGATCTGCTTCAGTTCAGGCAGGAGCTGGGCCCTAGGAGATCATGGCTTTTGCTATCCCTGAGTGCCTGGAAGGCCAACCAAGGGAAATACTTCCCTAACCAGCCTTCTGTGAGCAGGGCACCCTTGAGCTCTCATTCCAGAAAGCATGTTCTTTTCGATGAGTTAAACCTTTTCAGCCTTGAGTTTGCCTATGGGTGCAATCCACACATTCATGACAATGCGTTAACCTATCTTTCCTATTTTCCTGATGAAAAGTACTTGATTTCTTTTAAATTACATTAATCTCTCAACAGCCACCATCCTTGGTCCCAATTTTATACACATCTTATAATGTTCATTATACATTTGGCTAAAATCTCCTAGCTATAACCAGGCCACAACCCTCATGCTGGTTTGCCTGAAGATTTTCTCTATCATGTTAACTAGTCTGTCACCTTTATCTTTACTCTCACGAAGAGTCACAGGACATGGGAGAAACAGAGACATGCTTTTTAGTAGAGTGTAATATTTATGGTCTCTACTCCAATTCTCAATAGAGGCCTCATTTTCATATGAGAATGTATTTGAACTGCTTATTGTGCGCCTGCCCATCAGCACGTTGGTTCTAGGAGCCCAACAGAATCGTCCATGAAGCTCTTCTTACCATATCTGAAACCTTCTCTAGACAGTACCCAAAACATTTGCAAATTCCTCCTACCACATGTTTGTAGAGGCTTCCGAATCACATCATCAGGAATAGAAACAGCAAAAAGTCCACTATTAGTACCAATTTTGTATTTTAGCAACTTTTACTCTGACTGTAGCAAATACCTGGTGGAAAAAAAGACTTTTTCTCCTGGTTTCAGATCAGACTCTTTGGTCCAAGCCCAGAAAGAGTCAGAACATCATAGCAGCAGAGCCTCTAGCTGAGGCTACTTAACTCAGGGCATGCAAGAAGTAGAAAGTAAGAGAGATTCAGAGGAGAGGGGAAAATGGGGTCTCAGGACAAAATCCAGTCCCTAAACATATGCCTATGGTGACCTACTTCTTCATTCTAGGCTCTACCTCCTAAAGTTTCCAGAACCCTCTGAGAGACCACCATAGCTATAGACCTGGTAGACATTTCAATTCTAATCCATAAGTGAAACCATTAATAGCAATAAATAAACATTAACAATGTCTTATGGAGGAAAGTGGCTAGAGGGGAGCTCCTGGCAGGTGCACAGCATCTAAAGAAGGTCAGGATTACCTTGCTTCATCAGCTTGGCTGGCTCAGATTGAGCTGCTATGGCAGCATCTCTCAGTGGCAGCTGCAGGTAGGATTCCTCTAACCATGGAGAAAAATCATGTTTTATTTCTAAGCATCAGCAAGAGGTTGAAGTACATAGTTGAGGAAAAGGTGTCTCCTCTGGAAAGCATATATCAAGGGGCAAATGTGGAAATAAGAACAGATAGAAAACTACTGTACCAACCCATAGGAGTGGATGGTGTCCTAAACCAGAGAATAGTTATTGGCTATTAAGGGGTAAGTTCCAGATGTATTTTGAAGGTACAACCTGTGTAATTAACAATAAACTGTATGATAAAAAGTAAAAGGCAGCCTTAAAAACAAGATTTGATCCTAGTTTGTACACAGAAACCAGAACTATCTCTGTGAGGTGTTGAGTAAACAGAATTTATGAGTTGAAGACAGTTCTATCTTTTTCTCTTTCCATCTTTTTGTCTATCTTTTTTCTCTTTCTTCTTGTCTTATTTCCCTCTTATCTGCCTTTCCTCTTCCTTCTTTCTTTCTCCTTCCTTCCTTCTTATTTCTGTTATTATTGGGGCTTGAACTCAGGCACTTTGCCCTCACTTGGCTTTTTAATCTCAGTGCTGGCACTGCATTACTTGAGACACACCTCCACTTCAGGGTTTTTGCTGATGAATTGTAGATAAGGGTATCATGGACTTCTCTGTCTGTGCAGGCTTTGCACATGATCTTCAGCTCTCATTATCCTGAGCACACACCAATGCTTGGCTAACAGCTCTGGTTTGTTTTTGCTCCGATTTAACTCCTAAAAAAATAAGACATTCATTCATTGACCATGTGTGCAAAGCAATACTACCATTAAGACTCTGAGGAAGGGTTCTATAGTCCTATGCATATTTCATCCTGAATTTACTACACTTTTAGCAGTGTTTAAGCTGTGATGGTTAGTTTTTCATCATTTAATAAGTGGCAGCAATTTTCCTTCCACCACATACTTTTCCCCAATTACTGCCTAACTAAGTAACCCTCAGACTGCTTTAGACATCTACATTTTAAATTGTACTTTATTTAATTTCAAAATTGGAGCAAAGGGAACAAATGTTTGTTTATTTCTTCAATTATAGTGAAGCAGTGTTTCTTGCCCTATGATTCATTATTTGAAGAAAAACTGCTTTATAGATATTTTCTCCTAATATGTAATTCAGATACCACAGATGTAGTATATACTTGTTTATGTACAATGGCTCCTTTTTAAGATCTTTCCCCTAAAAGAAGTAATTTTGTGCCCTTTTGAATACATCGTTGTCTCCTCCTGTTTCAACTTCTGAACTAGGGAGAAAGATTAGGGAAAAGGGAAGGAAGCAAGACACTTCTGCTGTTGACAGGCTTACCACTTCTCCCTTTGTGAAGAATGAAATAAAATGTTCTCTTCAAAGATAGCACAGATGTAAATCCAGCACTTTTGTATGCCCCCAGTCACCTGAGACAATACCTGATCTTCCCAATCATATGGTCTCAGTGTGTGGTGCAATGTTCACAATTTCCTGCTTCTCCTTCAAAGATGGAAGTATATCTGGGAGTTTCCCGAACTTCTTTTGGAGAGTATGGCATACATTATGTAGGGAAGATGGAAGAGTCAGTGATTACAGTTCATGGCTGTGGGGCCACATGTTGAGTTTCCCATTTCAACAAAATGTGCCCTCCATAAGGATCTCCTACTTGAACACGGCATGGATAAAGCTAGATTTAAAGGATAAATGGGATGGTGTCTTGTTTGTTACTTAAAAGTAGACTGGCCTTTTCCATAGTGTTTCTCCAAAACATTTACTATTTAAACAACTATTCTTAGTTATTCATGATTGTGATTATATTGCAAAGATTTTTAAACAGTTAATGTCAATAAAGTATCAAAGAGATTAAAACACATACCTGCTATTTAGAGTTCTGTATAAAAACAACTTTGTATTAAAGTAAAACATTTAAATTTTGTTTACCAGAATTTTAGGAGATTTGATATTTGGTAAATATATTCAGGATACAGGATGAAGAATCTGCTGGTCGTGGGGCCTGAACTCTGGGCCTGGGTGCTGTCCCTCAGCTCTTCACCTCAAGGCTAGTGCTCTACCACTTGAGCCACAGTTCCACTTCTGGTTTTCTAGTATTTAATTAGAGGTAAGAGTCTCACGGACTTTCCTGCCCAGGCTGGCTTTTAACTGCAATCCTCAAATCTCAGTCTCCTGAGTAGCTAGGATTACAGTCATGAGCCGGCACCTGGCTTATTTTTTTTTAATTGTAGAGTTGATATACAGACATGTTACAATTACATGAATTAGGTATTGAGTATTAAGTAAATTACTTTTGTACCATGTTGTCCCTTCCAACGCTCCTATTTTTTCCCCTCCTATTCCCACCCATAAGATATCCAATTCATTTTCCCACATAGTATCTAGTGAGTACCACTATTGTATTTGTTCATTCTTATTCCACTTTCTTTGTGCCCTTCTTTATCCTCCCAATCCAAACAAAATAACAAGCAAGACAAAAGAAAACAAAAACAAAAACAGCAACAATGAAATGAACTCCAAGAAAAGGAAACAAGAGACATTCTAGGCAGTCACTTTAAAGATATCAATATCCATAGCACAACTATGACAGAGGACAATGATAGCAATGGAGTTGGGTGATATTCCATGATGTACTACAAATATATTTGCAGAAATTGTAGTGAATCCTATTATTACGTGAGTAAGAGGAAAATACAGGTTTCAAGAGAAGTCATCTAGGAGGTATATGAGTAATGTTGGATAAAAAGAGAGTAGGAGAAAGGTTAGCAAATGTGAAAGTGAGGAGATAAAACTTCAATCAAGAGAAATACAGGATTCCTTTATTAATGTGTATACAAATTAGTAAAAAAATTATTATAGTCTGTAAAATATAGATTTTCCATGAAAACCATGGGAAAAAAATAAGAAAATTGCAAAACCCTGCGAGCTAGCATGGGGCCGGGGGGGGGGGTGAAGGGGACTACCCCTCCCCCGAGGCCACGGGAGCTGGTCCAGCCATAGATGAGAGAGCCGTCCCAGGCCATGTGGACCAACATGCTGTGCACTGTGCACGGCTGCACAGCAAGATCCTGCCCAACAGCCCTGCACTCAACATGCACCTGGTCAAGAGCCACCGCCTGCAGGCTGGCATCGTAAATCCAGCAACAAGACAAGATTTGAAAACCGTACCAAAATTCTACTGTTGTCCAATTGAAGGATGTACTAGAGGTCCTGACCGGCCATTTTCTTGATTTTTCTCTGGTTAAATAGCCCTTTGTGAAGATGATGCCGAGAAGAAGCATAAGTGTAGCAAGTGCAACACCTCATAGGGCACCGAGTGGGACTTGAAGAGACAACGCAGAGGACTGAGTGCAGCAAGCCCTTCCAGAGCACGTGTGGCTGTCCCTGTGCTAGCAGGACAGCACTGCAGTCACATCTACAGAACTGGCCATGAGATCCCTGCAGAACACAGGGATCCACCTAGTAAAAAAAAGGAAAATGGAAAACGACCTGCAAAAACAGATGTTGTCCAATAAGACCACTGAATCATTAAACAACCAACTCTTCAACCAGATACCCAAGAACTCAGCACTTCAGAAACAAAACCAATCGCCTCTTTTGAGGACTCTTGTGGTTCTAATGCCAGGAAGCAGAATATCTCAGCACTTCCAAGAAATCCTCAGAAGTTGCTTCTACCGAAGCCCAGAGAGGCTCTGGTTAAACTTCCGGTCATGCAGTTTTCTCCCATGCCAGTCTTCGTGCCTACTGAGTCCTGGGGCCAGGCTGTGGTATTAGGCATGGATCAGGACTTCCCGATGGGGGCTGTGTACTTGGTGCCCTTGTTTGTGGGAACGTTCATCCTTGGCCTGGATTCAGATGCTTGCTCTCTGAAGGAGACCCTACCTCTTTAAAAATTATCAATCCTATCATTGAGCCAATTAGTACAGGTGTTCAAGTGAACTTGAGTCAAAGTCCGTTGAATTCTTTACAAGAACTAGAGAACTATGTCAGAAGAACAGCATTTCTTCAACCAACATGCAGATGAATTTGTCCTATGCCTCACCAAACTTGCTATCTTCTGCTCGATGGCTTGGCCCTGACTCCTTAGGGTCGTCTTGTTATCAGATCCATCTGTCCTTTGACTCTCAAGTGTCCTTTCCCATCAGTATCACATGCAGATGCTCCTGTCCAGCCCGAAGTTAACTTTTCCATAGCTGCTCAGACTGAAGCTTTCATAGCCAGGCAGGATCTCCAGAGAAACCCAAACCAGTGGCATGTGAAATCTGGCACCTGCCAGGGTACTCATGGACCACACTGGCGTGTGCAGAGGCATTTTTGGGAGTGTTGCACTCGTCCTACGATGTTCCCACAGACAATATAATAAACAGCAGTTTAGTGGCTGAGACGGTGACTCAGAGTCTGCTACCTCAGAATGATCCCAAGACTTTAAATCAAGACATTGAGAGGTCTGAAGCCATGCTCAACTTCAGTGTGCAGAGCGGTATGCTCCCTGATAACCAGACCCAAGCCATAGATTTACTAAGTGACTTAAAACACATCTGGTCAAGTAACCTGTCTGGTCAGACGCTATAACCCAGTTTTTTGTCTGACTCAAATCCTGGACCTGACGCCCAGCTTCCCTCTGGCCCAACTCAGAACCCTGGGATCAATTTTGATATTGAAGAGTTCTTTTCAGCCTCAAATATCCAGACTCAGATTGAAGAGAGTGGGCTGAGCACCATGAACCCCAAGCCAGTTTTGGAGTCACTGGACATAGAGACCCAGACTGATTTCCTGCTCGCAGACCCCTCTGCTCAGCCCTACGGCTGCAGAGGGAGCTGAACTTCTTAGGCCTGGAGATGTTTGACACGCAGACACAGACCTACTTGAACTTCTTCTTAGACAGTGGTCCTCAGCTGCCCCTAGGAAGCTTTCTGAAACACTGCAGCTTCTCAGTGAGCACCAACTACTCTGACACAGAGACCCAAACCCAAGAGACCTCAGTAGGCAGACCCAGGCCTGCTCTGGAGAGCAAGGTTCAGTCGAACACTGCACAGACATAGACCATGAGTTCTGGCTTTGAAGCCCCGGGGACATTGTCCTTCACCAGCAATGAAACTCAGACAGCCATGAACGACTTTTCTCTTTGCTGATTTGGCCTGGAACATGATGGAGCCCCCGTTCAGCTCTGTGGAAACCCAGACAGGTGCTGAGCTGAGCACCGTCTCCAACTTCTGAGCACAAGTCCATCCTGGACAGCGCTGACCACTTCAGGCAGACTGCGAACACAGACGATGATGACGATGCTGACTATGGAAAGTAGTGACAACAGCTATTTATTCTCTCCTCTCTCTGCCTTTTGTACTTGTCAGCACAAAATCTGTGTATAAATGCGAGTGTATTATAAAGTGTAAGATGTTGATTTAAAAATGACCAAAAAAAAAAAAAAAGAAAATTGCAAAACCCAGTCAATTGGGTTTACCTCACACAAGCAGACTTCCACATGTGCACCTTTGCTTGTATATGTATGTGTCAACAGAAAGCAAGCCCAGGAAGGAATTAGATATGAGAAGAAGTTAGTAGGAAACAATTTGTTTTGTTTTCACATATTTTTGCATTGCTTGTTACACACACAGAGAGAGAGAGAGAGAGAGAGAGAGAGAGTTGGTCCTGGTGGCTCATGCTCATCCTAGCTACTCAGGAGGCTGAAATCTGAGGATCAGGGTACAAAGCTAGCCAGGACATGAAAGTCTGTGAGACTCTTATCTCCAATTAACTACCAGAAAACTGAAAACTGGTGCTGCAGTTCAAGTGGTAAAGTGCTAGCCTTGAGCAAATGAGCTCAGAGACAGTGTGCCCAGGCCTCAAATCCAGGCTCCAAAATTGATCCCAAAAAGTTGCAAAAAACAAAAAACGGGCAATTGAGGAAGTGTAAAGAAATTGTTGCCGCAATTATGGCTAAATGATTTTAACTTTTATCTATCTCTTTCATCATTGCCATCCATCTTTATCATTGAATAGAAACTGTTTATTTACAATTGAATTAATATTGTAAATCCTGTTTATGGTTAAAATGTAATTCTTTAAGAAATTTACTTATACTTTTCCTTAAATTTTCAATCTTTTTCCATAAAATACATTTTCTAAAGTTAAAATCATTTGGTCATAATCTCCCAATATTTGTTACTACATTAAATATATTAAATGTCTTGCCTAAAATGCATACTTATTTTCATCACAGCCAGTAGAATACTGTGTTTTTCATGCTCGACTCCCATGGATATTTAGTTAAATTATAAAGGTGACAAGATATAAATTTTAGTTGTGATCATTATTGTTTGTAGACTATTCTATAACGCTGGAAAATTTTATGTAGCTATTTCTTAGAATTAACTATTCATGTTTCCCAATTAATATATTGTTGATTCTATGTTGTTATGGCTGAGTTTTATTTATTTTTTAATATTTTAACATTTTTGTCCAATTGGTGGCAACAAAAGGGATGATACAGATCAAGATGCATTTTATACATATACACACACACACACACACACATATATATATATATATATACATATATTGCTTTTGTAAATGCCAAAAAAAACACATAGCCTAAAAATTAAGAAAAGGAAGGGAGGGGGTAAGGTGGAAGGCGTGGGTGAGAATGTTAGAAAGGATGGCACATTGATCAAGATCACTGTATTCATAAACTACTCTGTTGAATGGCAACTACATTGTACAACTACCTTATGTACATACATATATAGTTTTAAAAGATATGAAAGTGTTTACTCTTTCCTCCCCCCCCACCCCCCCACCCCCGCCAGGTATTTGCAACACTCATACCCAGGATCTGTCTTCAAATGGTGGTGGGACTGGGGAGCACTTTTGAACGGGGGAAACATTCTTTTCAATGCATCTGGAATGTTTTTCACAACTATGAAATTGTCCTAGTTATATGGCTTCTGTTATGATGCTAGCCAGGGTAACTTGAACTCTTCGATCCACATATTATGCTGTTTCTTTTTTTTTTTTTTTTTTTTTTTTGTCGGCCATGGGGCTTGAACTCTGGGCCTGGGCGCTGTCCCTCAGCTCTTCAGCTCAAGGCGAGCACTCTACCACTTGAGCTACAGCGCCACTTCCGGTTTTCTGGTGGTTTTTATTGGAGATAGGAGTCTCGCGGTCTCTCCTGCCCGGGCTGGCTTTGAACCGCGATCCTCAGATCTCAGCCTCCTGAGTAGCTAGGATTACAGGCGTGAGCCACCAGCGCCCGGCTATTATGCTGTTTCTTATAGATTTACTGCGCACTCTTCAGTAAATCAGATTTTTGAAAATCAGTTGTGAATCATTTAAATTACAACCAATGCTCACTTTAATATATTTTAGGAGATATTTAGTATTTCCTATATGTCATTCACAAAATTATCTAAATTAGATGGTTTTCGGCCTTTTGCTATCGGCAACATTGGAAGGGCTATTTGATTGGTCAGCTCATAAATGAGCAAACCTAAATTTTTGAGGTTGAGAATTGAATTTCCTTGCCATAACAGAAGTCTTTTATTTCTAAGAACAGTATTTGGTTGTTAGCAAAGTTCTTGGGGTAGATAGTCTACCAATGAAAAATAGGAATCAAATTGATGCCCACTCCCAGTATTAAGATAGTCACCCACTGAGATATGCATTTTCTTTTTTCTTTTACTGGTCCTTGGGCTTGAGTTCAAGGCCTAGACATCATCCCTGAGCTCAGAGCTAGTGATCTACTGCTTGAGCCACAGCACCACTTTTCTGAGTGGTTTATTGGACATAAGAGTCTCAGGTACTTTCCTGCCTGGGCTGAATTCCAATCATGATCTTCAGATCTCAGCCATCTGAATAGGTAGGACTAGAGGAGTTAGCCATCAGCACTTGGTGATACACATGTATTTTTTAAAGAAGCAATAATCATTTCATTAGATGCATTTTCCAACACAACACACATTTTATGAGCACTTTTTTTTCTGGGCCTCCAGCCCTATTTGTGAGCATGTGTGATGTTTATATTGTCTTGATGGGGGAGGCAGTAATAATTTTAAAGTTAACCCAGTCCAAAATTAGGCAGTTCACAAGCTGTGGAACTTCATGCAAATTTAGTCTCTCTGAGCTTCAGTTTCTTGATTGGAAATAGGGATAATAGGTAGGACTTAATTCTTAGTCCTTTTTTCAAATTCTTGAACTGTCCCTGAGTTGTTTTTTAGCTCAAGGCTAATATTCTACCACTTGAGCCATAGTTCCACTTCCTTCTACATCTAGCTTCTTGCTGGTTAATTTGACATAGAATCTCAAAGACTTTCCCACCTCAGATCCTAAGATCTCACTGGTACCTAGCTGGAATAGCTTTTAACTCTGCAAATTCTCTTTAATTCTTTTGGAATACCTCCTCCCTGGTCCTCTACTAAACAGCAGGCCCTATGCCTAGAAAAGTAGATTGAGAAAGGGATAAAAGAAGTAGTATGCAAATGAGTTAAATTCTCTCATAAATTTGAGAAGGAACAGATAGAGACATGACCATAAATACACGTGTGAAAAAGTCACTGGCACTGGTGGCTCAAGCTTGTAATCCTAACTACTCAGGTGCTGAGACCTGAAAGACTGAGGTTCAAAGCCAACCCAAGAGACTCCATCTCCTATTAGACAAATAGAAGCTGCACTAAGGTATGTCTCAAATGGGAGAGGGTCAGCCATGAGAGCAAGCTGAGTGAACTTTCCCTGAGGGAAAACCCCAGTACTGCCACAGAAGATTTGTCAACATCCATTGTTAGTAAGAATCATATTGTGGAAAAGTATCAATATGGAAAGCATCAGGCTATTCCAGAGCTATGCTAGAGACCATTAACTGCTGGAAATTGTCAGATTTTTTTTTATGTCAAAAGGTCATGTCAATCAATGATTGCATTTTTCTTAGCCATCAGAGGCCTCATCTCTTTTGAGTTAACACATATCATCTTTTCTTATCAGAGTCTTAGTATTTTGTAAACACTAGTCCCAGAAGCTGCTGGTGGGCAAGTGCTAGGATGTATGGACGTGGTAAATCTGGCTAAGTACAAAGCTGAAGTTCTTTACACATTCTAGTAAAATTTTTTGTGGTTTCTTAATTTCTGTTCACTTGCTCTTCTCCGTTAGTCACTGCATTTGCCTGAGGTAAAGGTTATACTTTTGAATTGCGTTAGCATTTCCTGTAGGTAATTTTAAGAACCAGCTACCAAATTTCCAATTACACACATCCCCTACAGTGAATGCATACTTTGTGTAAGAAGACAGTGGCTTACAATAGATTAGCCATGTTGGATCACAGTTTGCTGTGTTGGTGATTTCCATGTAAAATCCTACCTCTTTTTTGTAATGGCGTCATTAAAAAGTGGACTGCATTAAACCAGTTTCACAATGGATTACTGATCCTTGTAAATCAGTTTGTTTACTTTTTAAATCTGTGCTGTGAGATGAGTAAATGCTGGTCTTGAAAATAAAGGCCCTTTTCCAGGTTAGATATTCTTCATTTTGAAAATGCATTGTGTTTCCATTCTGTCATGAAATTTGGTGCTCCCTTAATTCCTTCAGACTCAAAATCACTTCATATTCTTTAAGATCACATTAAGTCTGGAGAATGGATTTGGTTTTAGCTAGTACATGGGAATGACCTTTGCTTTTGATTCAACAAAGAGTATTTTCAAAGCTGGAGGCTGGGAGAGTGAGGGAGGCATATGAGAGGCAAACCTAGCGGGAGGGCTCAAGGAGTTTGCAATAAGTAGACATCTTATGACACGGAATCAGGCTGACAGAATTATAAGTATAAATTGCCACACTTGGATTAACAATTGAACAATTGAGGCATAGGAATGCTATGTAGCTTTGTGTAAGACATATACCTCAATTACAGACCTTTCTATAAATGATAGAATCAGAAGTAATATTAATAAAGTCTCATTTCAGAAATCAAAATTATTCAGACTAAATACAAGAGGGCTCTAGCCTGTGATCCTAGCTACTTGGAAGGCAGAGATTGGAAGGGTTGAAGTTCAAGGGCAGCCTGGGCAAAAAATAAGTATGACCTCCATCTCAACAAACAGCTTGCGTGCCTTAATTGATTCCTGCAATCCCTGCTCCAGGAGCTGCATAGGTAGGAGAATCACTGTTGGAGGTCAGCCTAAAAACATAGGATCTTATTTGTTTTTAAAAACCTCTCAAAGTATAAAAGGCTGAGGCAGTGGCTCATATGGTACATAGCCTGCATAGTAAATGCAAGGCCCTGCGTTCAACCCCCAATAACACCAATAAACAAAAGTCAATCATTCAATGTAACATTCTTTTAACAAACTATAAAAATCTAAACATAAGAAACAAAAATAGACAATAAGTCAAATTTAGAAAAGCAGTAAATTTACTTCTAGCTTTCTTATCAAGCTTGTCAAAAATAAAGTTGATTACAGCCAGCGTTATAATGCACCCCTGAACTCCCTGAACTCTCCCTGAGGAGAGGATTGAGAGTTTGAGGCCAGCCTGGATTCATAGTGAGATGCTGTCTCAGAAAAAGAAAAATGAATTCGATGGACCAACATTTGATTTACCTGCAGCACTGTACACAGCTGTTAAGTTACAGTAGGTGAATTAATGATATTCATCTTCATAGCTTTGCCCACAGGACATTACAGGTGACCTTAGCAGATCAAGTGCAGAGATATGTGCAAGAAGCAGAGGGTGGTAGGGATGTGGTGAAAGCTGGTGTTGTTTGTTGCTGCTTTATTAATATAATATTTGTTGCTCTTTCAGGAGTCAAAGCATAGCTAGAAGAGAAGCAGGATGGTAGCATGAAAAAAATGCCGGTTCTGAGGACATTTGCACGTTTCTCTTGTGATTTCTTTTATTTTAAAGTGTTTAAAATTTTTAGCTTCGAAAATAAAGCTAAAATTGTACAGATAATATACTTGGAAGATTAAGAGGATAAAGTGGGACCAGCCTCATTTCCCCTAATTTGTGCTTTATGTACATCAATCTGTCATGTTCTTTTCCTGATTTTATTTCATGCAAATATAAGCAAATATGTATCCACGTTATCTCCCATATTTACTACTTAAAACAAAAATCACATAGTCTGATATTTTCCAAGATCACATTTTTCCCCATCACCAGTAGCTCCTACCTGCAATCCTAGCTACTCAGGATGCTGAGGATTATAGTTCAAAGCCAGCCCAGGCAGAAAAGACCATGACACGCTTATCTCTAATTAACCAACAGGAAGCATCAAGTTAAGGTGTGGCTCAAGTGGTAGGGCATCAGCCTTGAGCCACATAGCTCAGGGACAGCATCCAGGCCATGAGTTCAAGTCCCAGTATTGGCAAAATAAAAACAACAACAAACCAGTTGGCTATTTTTGTAGGACCACTTTTATAGGTACATCCCCAAATAATTTACACATTGGCCCACCTCTCCAGTCCCTCCTGGGACTTTTCTTGAGGAAACAGATGGTAGGGATCCACCTCTTCTTGGAACACTAGGACAGAAGATAAGCATTGTTAGACACCTTTCCAAACTGTTAAAGCACTGCTACTGATTAAGCCTTTCATGAAAGCATGCTGTGGAAGTTTATTTTTTCTTTCCATGTGCTGAGATGATGGGGTCAGGGCCACTTAATTGACTAGTTAAATGATACCTAGTAGACCTTTCTCAGGGGAACGGCCTTCAACGAGTTACTGCCAACCAGGCAGCCCTATGGGCTCCATGTCACCACCCAAAACCATGACCCTAGCCTTTTCTACCCTAACTGCATAAAGGGATATCTGGGATTAGTGTAAACACACAATGCTTCATTTGTATGAGGGACAGACTGTATTTTGATTGGTGCAGACACTGGTGAGTCCTGGTCCTGACCGGGGCCAACAGTGACTTTGCTCCGTAGCTGACTGGGAATTCTCTCCAGGGGAAGAGTGGAGCAAAGGGTTTTGTTGCATTTTCGGCTAATAATGTGATTTTCAGGTATCTCAGAGCCACTTCAGATCTATGCTAACCAGGTTCTTCGCAAGCTCAAAATGCAATAACCCTGGAATATTTTTCCTTAAAATTCAAATCTGCTTTGGTATGAGGGGAAGGTAAGGAGCAGGCATTCCCAGGAGTAGTTGGAACAAAATGGAACATCTGGCCCTGCAATGTTAAAATCTTAAAGGTCTGGGCAGAAGCTAACAATAAAGAAAACATTTATCAGACAGCTGTATTATAGGAATTGTAATTGTACATATTGTACAGATGTTGTGACAGTGTGTTAGTTTAGTGTTGGTTCTGGGAATTAACTCATCCACACAAGGGACCTTGAGAGGATTTGCAGTGTAAAGGAAGGAAAATGCTGTGGATTTCAACAGTCTTATTAGGAACATATTCACAAACATTTCCATCCTTTGGAAGCCCATTCAGTGGCATTTTTCTTTTGGCAACTGTCTGGCGAATGTGGAAAGGTAATAAGCTTTGAACCTTCCATTGTTAAGAGTACATACTTTCTGCTGTAGGGATTTCAGAGGCCATTATGAGTATGTTATGTCACCTGTTGACATTCCAAAATATAAAACCTTCCTCCCTCGTGTCCTAAAGCAGGTTGATGCATTGGAGAAAATGGATTTTTAGTAGATATAGCAATTGAAGCTACTTGTAGTGTGTGTGTGTGTTTGTGTGTGTGTGTGTGTGTGTGTGTGTGTGTGTGTGTGTGTGTGTGTGTGTGTGTGTGTGTGTGTGTGTAAGAAAAAGGTAGAAACAGCCAAATTTATGTTCTCATTGCCCCATGGACCACTTCCAACTGGCCACTACTCCTTTTCTCCCTAAATTCAAAATGTGTGGAGCCAAGTTTTTCTTACAGTATAGGTAGAAACAATGCTAGGAGGAAAATAATAATGGATTACACTAGAACATAGATCAGTGAAAACTAAAGAATGCTTTCTAATTAGACTTGGCTTACAACTGTGTTTATTAATACAGAACGAATATTTTCTTTTCTCCATTATTTTTCAGAATCTGTTCTAGGACCATGAATGCTTAATGATTCAAGCTCTGAGCACAATTCTGCAAACTACAGGATGATTCCATTTACTGTCCTCCCATCAAACAATTTTATTCAGTCAAACATACCAGGTGTCTTGACAAAAGCTGAAAGGGTCAGCAAAGACCAAAATGAAGACAGAATTAAGGCAACTGAGCAAGAGAAATGGTACTCCCCCTTTAAATAAAGCACATTAGCATATATAGAATACAGAATTGAAAGTAAAGTTTAAGAAGTGAGTTATTGTTTGTGTGATAGAGCAGACTGCTATTTTCCAAGGGAGATGTATGATAGTTTTAAAATTTATCAAGAAGGGGAAATAGCCAGGAGTTGGTGGCTCAGGCCTATAATCCTAGCTACTCAGAAGGCTGACATGTGATGACTGAGGTTGAAAGCAAGCCAGGGAAGGAAAGTCCATGAGACTCTTATCTCCAATTAACCACCCGCAAACCAGAAGTGGAGCTATGGCTCCACATGGTAGAATGCTAGCCTTGAGCAAAAAAGCTCAGTGAGAGTGCCCAGGCCCTGAGTTCAATCCCCACAACAGAAGAAGAAGAAGAAGAAGAAGAAGAAGAAGAAGGAGAAGGAGAAGGAGAAGGAGAAGGAGAAGGAGAAGGAGAAGGAGAAGGAGAAGGAGAAGGAGAAGGAGAAGGAGAAGGAGAAGGAGAAGGAGAAGGAGAAGGAGAAGGAGAAGGAGGAGAAGGAGAAGGAGGAGAAGGAGAAGGAGAAGGAGAAGGAGAAGGAGGAGGAGAAGAAGAAGAAGAAGAAGAAGAGGAGGAGGAGGAGGAGGAGGAGGAGGAGGAGGAGGAGGAGGAGGAGGAGGAGGAGGAGGAGGAGGAGGAGGAGGAGGAGGAGGAGGAGAAGAAGAAGAAGAAGAAGAAAGAGGAGCAGGAGGAGGAGGAGGAAATGCATGTGCATTGAAACTAGGTAACAAACAAATAAACAATGGAGCAGGCAACACCAGAGGATGTTGAAAGTGGCAGTGACTGACAAATGAGAGCACATCATCACGGATGGTCTAGAGGAGGCTCTCCTTGCCTTTGAGCTGAAGATGCAATGCAAAGGATTGCATGATATTGTTACTACCCTATCTAATGAAGTGTACCCTCCAGAAGTATCTTATTTTGGTCTCTTATGCATTTTCTTTTTATAAAGATTTTTTTTATTTTGTAGATGTTGTTGTCAAGGTGATGTACAAAGGGGTTACAGTTACATAAGTAAGGTAGTGAGTATATTTCTTGTCTAACTTGTTACCCCCTTCTCTCATTTTTCTCCCACTTTCCCTCCCCCCTTATGCATTTTCAAATGTATGTTTATGCATCTTAAATCTTAAAAAGTTTACAATATTTCATAACCTATGAAAAAAGTGCAAGTGCCTTTGAACTCCAACCTCTTCAAAGAGTTGAGGTAAATGAATACCTGTAGAGAAACAACAACAGAACATTGAAGAGTTTAAATATATTCTGAGCAACCAGTAAAGAAAAACACAAAACACTTTTTTTAGAATCCAGCAATACCTACCAACATGTCCCTCATATAAAAGATGGTTGAATCTGTATTACCCATTATTTCACTTCCTTAATAATTTGCTAAATGTTTATTGGGGACTTCATTCACATACAATCCCTGATATAAAGGAGTAGGAAACAAACAGTGGTAAGAAACTTTGGTACCTAGTTCAAAATGGACTCACAATAAAGGTAAAGAAGAAAGATACCCCGATAAATCAACACACTTGCTCTACAAGTTAGTTAACTGCAGCAGTGTTTTATGGACTGTTTCACTGCCATTCCAGCAAGAAACACATTCTAGCTAGCTCTTTCTTTCAAGTACATGAGTCTGTGTTCTATACCTGTGGTAATTATAACATGAACTCTCCCTTTTTGGAAATCAACCTCACATTGCTCTGAATTGCCCATTAAATTTATAAGTATATTAAGCATCTGTCTTTAAGTTGAGGACTTCCATGTGGGGAGAATTTTGCCTTCCACGTCCTAATTAATTGGCTTCTGCCTTCAAGCTAATTACACTGTGTGAGTTAGTGTTCAATCACTGATCACTATAACAAAATGCCTGAGACAATTTACCTTAGAAAAAATAAAGGTTTCTATTGGCTCATGGTTTAACAGGTTCTAGTCCATGACTGGGTAGACACATTGCTTGTAGGCCTGCGAAGAGGTGCATCTGATGGCAGGAGTATGTGATGAAGGAAAACTATGTCACAAGCAGGGAATCAAAGAGGGAAGGGACTTGATTTCAAGAACTCCATTCAAAGTGATGCCCAAACCCTTTCTCTTTATCAACACAGTCAATGTTTATCTTGTGAAAAGAAAAAGCATGTACTCAATTAGTTTTGGAGGTAGGTGGCAATTTACGTAGGCAGCAGAAGAAGTGATTTCTCACTGAATCTCACCTGAAAAGCCAGCTTTTCCTAATCTTGGAATATTGCGCCATGAACACAATGCACAGAACCTCAGGAATCCAACCAGACTTCTTGATCATTGCTAACAAAATCAGAGTTTCTCCACCCTGCTACTGTGGGGAAATCTGTTATTAGTCCTTGCTATGATGTCTAAGGCCAAGCACAGGTGCATACAATTCCACACTGTGAATGACTTCAGAAAAGGTCAGCAATTGTCCCAGTGGGCAAGAATCACACACAGATAGGCACAGTTAGGGTTCTATGGATGGTATAGTGTGGTGCTAACCATAGTGTCTTTGGGGAGGCATAGCTGGTCCTGCCTTGTGTTGTCTTGGCTGGCTTATATGGATGAAATAGAGGCTGTGGGCAGGGAAGGAGGAAGGTAGTGAGTAGAGGTTGGTGTGCTGAATGCGGCTAAAACAAAGCAGGAATCCAGAGTTGGCAAGTACCTCCCTGTTTTGTCATAACCCCAAGGTCCATCTTAAGGTTATCCTTTTCCCTTTAGACCTCTCGGTCTAAAATATTTTACACCTTAGGATAAATTCGAATGCTCTTTCAGATGTATTTTAATCACAACACATGCATTGAAAACATACCACCAATGGGATGAAATGTGAAATAAAATTGCAAATTTTTTCTATCCTCACACTTAGGGGTAACTTTAGGAACTGCATTGGTTTGAATTAGGGATAAGGATACCTCAAAATTGTGATCTTTCCCTCTCCTCTTCTTTCCTGTCTGCTATTCTCTCCTCCTCTCGATTCCATTCCCCTTTCCTCTCCTCCCCACTCTCTCCTCTCTCCCCACCCTCCCCTCTCCTCTTCTTCTTTTTCCTCTCCCCTCCTCCCATCCCCTCTCCATTCTCTTCCTTCCAATTTCCTCACCCCTCCTCGACTCAACTCTCTTCTCCTCTCCCCTCCCTTCCTCTCTTCCTTTTATATATTCTTTGTTCTACCTGTGTTTCATTTCTTCATGTGTTTGCTCTATTTTTAATCCATGATATAAAGCTAACTTAGCTGAAGCATTTTGTTTTAAATTGCATGGATGCAACTAATGCAATTTTTATTGTAACTCATTTAGTAAGAGTTTGGCAGTTCTTTTAGTAGGAAGTTAACAGACTAACTTTACACTTGGATAAGCTAAGAGTTACTAAGAGATTGAGGTATTAAATAGGTAAAGAGTTGTGTTTTACAAAGAATTTATTCTTTTGTGGGTTGCAGGTATGTCACTGAATGCTTTCTCTTAAATTGAACCTAGAATTGATGTCAGAAAGTGACTCATAATTATCAACCAAAAGAGGACACAGATTTCCTGTGTTCAACTCTGTCATGCTACAGAACAAATACAAGAGATCCATCAGATTCTTTTCCTTTTTAGAGTTTATATTATTCCTTCCTCAGTACAGGGAAGAGTCCCTTGCAGAAAAGCAACAACTACACAACAATACTACAACTCAGCTTCCCAGTAGTCCATAACCAGAAAGGAAAGAGTTGTCAAAAGTCAGTGAGACCACAGCGATTTGACCGATTAAAAGATGTTAATGCCAGAAAAGTTTGGGTTTGATCAACAATGTAGTCAATCATGAAAGAAGTTATAATTTTTGCAAGGTTTAGAGTATTTCATTAAATAAAGATGGAACCTGTCTAATATTCCAGATTTTCCAAAAAGTGTATTTCTCTAAAACCAGAGTTTGTACAACATCTTCATGCATCTAATTTTAGATGTGAGTTTTAACATGTCTACTCAGCAAACATCTTACACAGAAATGAAATGGTAAAGATCTACTTTCTCTTATAGTTGGGGATGGATATGAATATAGCTTAATTTTACAGTGGAAAGACAATATAAAAATATGAACTAAAAGACTGGGAAATTTTATGTATGAGGGAATTGCTTAATTTGTTATCACTGCAGTATCTGAAGGTAGATTTTCAATTTTCCCTTCTCATGAGACAAAAAAAACAAGTAAACAACACAATGAAGTTAAAAATCAGAAAGAATCCAAAGTAATATGAAAGCAAAGCAATTAATGTCCATTCTTTTATACAAGGACATTCAGATAATAAAATAATTTTGAAAAAAAGGAGATGTAATCTAAATACTAGGCTCACGGACACAAAATTTACTTGTCTAAGCAAAAAAAAAAAAGAGTGGACTGGAAAACAGCAAATTTTAGGTTTCTGTTACATGAAATTTTTTTTTTTGGTCGTGGGGCCCAAACTCTGGGTCTAGGCGCTGTCCCTCAGCTCTTCAGCTCAAGGCTAGCACTCTACCATTTGAGCCACAGTGTCAATTCCAGCTTTTTCTGCTTACGGGGTGCTCAGGAATTGAACCTAGGGCCTCACGCATGCAAGGCAAGCGCTCTACCACTAAGCCACCTTCCCAGCTGTTACATGAATTTGAAACTTCTTTCTCACTGAAACAGTATCATGTATATTCATCATTGTTCTTCAGAGAAACAGAACTGATGATGGAGTTTACATCAAAGGAAGGGTTGGTTAGCTTAGCATTGGGTTCTTACAGATGTGTAGACTGACAGGACTTGTAGATCCATTCTTCAGGACAAACTGAAGATCTATGACGTATTGATGTTGCAGACTGACACCATGTAGAATGTGAGTTATAATACTGTCTTCCTTGAAAATGAATGTCTACCTTTTGTTTCAGTGAAGGCCCTTTACGGATTGGTTAAGGCCAATTTTTGTACTCCACTATTTATGGATTATAACTTACTTTCTCCCAAATATTTACATCTCATTTTAAAAGTACTACCATGATAACATGGAGACTAATGCCCCACACAGCATGGCCAAGTTGTTACATAAAACTAGCTATCATTAAAGCAGTCTTTGAAATATATTTTTGTTAATTCAAGGAGACACTGGCCATTTGTATCTAAACCTAGACCTAATAGGTGACCATTTCAGCTATAATACCAGAATTTCTTATGTATTTCTGTCATGACAGAAGTATGCCAGTCCATTACATGCTCCTCATTTTGAGCAGGTAAACAGAATACTGCTTCCTGAAGTAGAAGAGAACAAGTTTCCATCTATGTTGCATTCTGGGTCAGCCTTAAGGGCTAGGTGTGGAATAGCTAGGTATACCAGTTCACTTGATAATCAAGATTTTTTTCATTACTGTAGAAACAGAACCTAGAAGAGGTCCAGGATGAAAAAGCAATAGTCTTTGTGCCAGTGTATGGTGATGAGCATTATGGTGAATGAACTTAACACTGAAGAATCCATCCCATTGCTTGTGTTACATAGAAAGTTAAAATCCAAACTACAATGGCTTTGTATTTTTCCTGTGACGTTCAGTGCTGAGTTTCTGCAGAGCTTTAGGGATTTTGAAAGTGAATTCAGCTGACACATTGATTTGGCATGTATCAAGCTGAATGGCAAATTCATATTCTAGTGAATCATGTGACCTGTATTAATTTAGTATCAGCTAAAAAGTTGAAGGGGAAAGAAAGAAAAACAGTTAAAGGAATGCCATTTCTGGTAAAACTGGGCTAAGAGGAAGCCTGTGATAACAGAGAAACTTTATAAGATGCATTGGCACCATCAATAGAGTAATGTTTCAGTTTAAATAAATGTCTTACACTTACTTAGTGTCCACGTATGTGCCAAGGAAGGAGGATTGAAAGTTCAAGGCCAGCCTAAGGCCACATAGTGAGATTCATATTAAGGGCAGGATACCTGGCAAAACTCTCCTCAAGGGGGCTGGGAAGGTGGCTCAGTGGTAGAGTGCTTGCCTTGCATGCATGAGGCCCTGGGTTCGATTCCTCAACACCACATAAGCAAAAAGAAAAAAGCCAGAAGTGGCGCTGTGGCTCAAGTGGTAGAGTGCTAGCCTTGAGCTGAAGAGCTGAGGGACAGCGCCCAGGCCCAGAGTTCAGGCCCCATGACTGGACCCCCCCCCCAAAAAAAAAAAACAACTCTGCCTCAAATCTCCAACAAACATCAACACAGTTGGCTGTTAAGATTTTGGACAGAAATTTTTGTGTTCACAGAATACAAGCAAAGAATCATGAGTGGGAATTTATGGACACAAGTGAAGACTAGCTGGTTATGGTGGCTCTAACCATCCAGAAGCAAAGGTTGTTGAATGAGGGTCCAAGATTAGTCTGAGCAAAATTAGTGTGAAACACAATCTACAAAGAAGAATGGGAAATTAGCTCAACTGTGAAATCAGTCCATACTCAAGCAATTGCCCCTATCCCTAAACTGACCATAGTTAAAGATACATATATCTTCAATGATTGTTATTATCTGGAGAAATAAACTGCAACTTTTTCTTCAGGGCTGGAGATTGAACCTAGTGCCATGCACATGCAAGACAAGTGCTTTTTCCCTAAGTGATACCTCCATCCCAAACTGTGGCAAGTTTATATTGCAGACAACATATCTCCATAAGGCATGGAAGAAAGATTGAGTGTGCTTTTCTAACAACTAGATGAGATTTTTAAGAATGGAAGAGTAAAATACACTTACTGTAGTCATCAATACTTGGTACAGTAGTCATCAATTACTTGGCCACCAAAGGTCAATGCATTGAACTTGGCTTTTGCCCTGAATCATATAAGGAGTCCTCAACACTTTAGAAAAAGGAAGTGAATAAACATAACCTAAATAATGTTCTAAAAAGATGACTTTGGATGTTGAAAAGGAACAAGAGAGGAAGGAAGGGAAGATGTGGAAGACATTGCAAGTGGTATCCTGTGGCAAGCACTTACTTGCCCACATTTGGTCCTTTTCTTGAGACAAGGTGAAACTGTCCTAAGTCACAGACTACTTAATTCTGCAGATTATCCTTCAACTCATTCAAATTTCCTGTGACATGGTTGTTCACTGTACAAAACCAAGTTTGCAGTGAGATTTGTGAGCCAAAGCCAAGGAGAAAGGTTTGACACTTGCATTCTCCAGGTGAAAGAAGACTGAGAAAATTCTATCAAGAACAGTAGGGCTACTGAGAGATCAGGGTCATTCAAAAGAAGCCAGGGATTTTTGTACCAAGACAGGAAGAATGCTGGAGTATGGGCATCTCAATAACTGGCCCCAACCCACTCATCTAAAGGTTCACATGTGCAAAGACTTTAACCAAACTGAAAGGTTTGGTTTCCAGAAGAGAGCTGTGGGCTGCCCTGTGCACAGGGGGTCACTCAGGGAGTGTTTCTGCAGTTTGGCCATCTGAGGTCTCAGAAATAGCTTCAGATCTGGTTTTAGGGAACCCCGCGTGAGCTGGCAGCAGACTTTGCCATTGTTCATATGATACTGCATTTGCACCCAGAACGCAAGTGTCACCCTGCACTTTGATTGTTTGTACTGTGAGTGTTTGTGCCAATCCTGGGGCTTGAACAGAGCCTTGGGCTCTGTCCCTGAGCTTGGGCTCTGTCCCTGAGCTTTTTACTTAGGGCCAGTGCTCTATCACTTGAACCACAGTTCCATTTTTTTACTTGCTAAAAGTTAATTGTATAAGATCTTCCCAGGAAATATGGCCCTTCGTTTCCCCCTCCCTTCCCCCCCCCCCCCCGGCACATGTGACCCCTTCCCTAGAAGTCCCCACCCAGCAGCTGTAGTCCAGGTAACTGGCCCACCTGGGGGCACTGGTCCCCCAGGCTTTGAAGTCCCTTCTTCTTCCTCTGAGGTCATGCCCTCTCCCTACCCTAGGTGCTCAATCTCCAGGATTAGTTCCCCCTTCTCCTTCCCTTCCCTTTTCTCTGCACAGTTCAATCTTTCTCTCTTCTCTCTCCCCTCTCTTTTCTCTCTCTCTCTCCCTCCCTTCCCCCTTCCTTCCCTCTACACACCTCCATCTGGTACAGCCCGCACACTACATCTTGTGTGAGGCAGGTGGGTTCTTTTCTTACAGTAAACTCTCCTCTGCCTGAACAACCGAGTGGCAGTTTAAGCTAACCTTACATAATGGTGCTGAAACCTGGGAGGAGGTGATGTCAGGAGTCTCTGGGCACCCTCCTCTCTCTTTCTGAGGATCAGTTCACCTCCTGACTCTCTTCCATGGACTCAAACTGCCAAAGAAGCCCCACACTGGATTTCTGGCCTTTACCATTGCTGGCCCTATATCCATGCCACACTGCCCCATCCCCCCCATCCTTCTATGTCTGGTGAGTGACTTCCTATGGACCTCTCTCTCTCTCTCTCTCTCTCTCTCTCTCTCTCTCTCTCTCTCTCTCTCTCTCTCTCTCTCTCTCTCTCTCTCTCTCTCCTTCTTTCTTTCTCTCAATGTGGTACCACATCAGAGGGACCCTCACCTTTTTTGGGGGGGAGGAGGGGTCAGTCATGGGGCTTGAACTCTGGACTTGGGTGCTGTCCCTCAGCTCTTCAGCTCAAGGCGAGCGCTCTACCACTTGAGCTACAGCGCCACTTCTGGTTTTCTGGTGGTTTATTGGAGATAAGAGTCTCACGGACTTTCCTGCCCAGGCTGGCTTTGAACTGTGATCCTCAGCTCTCAGCCTCCTAAGTAGATAGGATTACAGGCATTAGCCACTGGTGCCTAGCTGACCCTCACCTTTTTTAGGCCTAGTCATTTCTTTTTTCAGAGATGCCTGAATCAAGAATTTGACTCTCAGTCTCAGAGACTTCGAGTGGCTCGGGATGCCTTCCATCTGTAGCCTCTTCATCGACACTCCCCAGTCTCTGTCCCCATGTTTCTTGTTCCAATGGGATCCCACCAGTCTCTCCTGAGCCAGGGCACTCCTTTGGGGTGCCTCCTATACTCTCTAGATGTCCTTTCACTCAAAGACTCTATAAAGCCAAAGTGCCTTCTTTTTACTGAAATCAGGTCTGGCCAAAATATAGGCTAAATAATCAGACTCAATGGCCCCAAAATTAGACTTTTGATCATAATCTCCTCAGAGATTTGAGCAATTTCTGCTGATGCAATGATAAATGGTCAGAAGTTCTATACATTGGGGTCTTTTAGTCCTCTGTACTAGTCCTTCTCTCTGCCAGTCCTGCCCAATGTTCCCTATCCCCCTGGCACGTGGGCAGCCTGTCTCTGTCCAGTCACCAGAGAGCCTGCAGCCTCCTCCTCCAGAGCCTGAAGTGCCCGATTCCCTATTTGATATTGAGGACTCTGTTCCTCCTCTCCCTGCTCAATCTTTGGCCCCTTCTCCCTCTGCATCTCCTTTTTACTCACCTCTTGCAGCCTCCACCAAACTCCTTCTGCCCTCTGCAGTAGGTCGCAGAGGTGGAGGGAGCCATTTTCATCCATGCCCCTTTTTCACTTTCTGATCTCTCCCAGATTGAGAAGTGGCTGGGATCATACTTCCAAGACCCTAATAGCTATGCTTAAATACCTTGTTCAGGCCTATGAGCTTACCTGGCATGACTTGACCTCTACTCTTACCCCTCAGGAAAAGGAAAGGGTTTGGACTGCAGTCCAGGCACGTGCCAATGAGACTCACTGCCTAGACAACACCTTCCCTGGAGGGGTGGCAGCTGTGCCCAGGGAAGAGCCCAGTTGGAATTATCAAAAGGGTGCTCCCAGAAAGGAGAACAGCAATAGGATGATAACTTGCCTTGTGGTTGGCCTGAATTCTGGGCCTGGGTGCTGTCCCTCAGCTCTTCAGCTTAAGGCTTGGGCTCTACCACTTGAGCCACAGCATCATTTCTGGCTTTTTCTGCTTATGGGTGCTGAGAAATTGATCCCAGGGCCTCATGCATGTAAGGCAAGCACTCTACCACTGAGCCACCTTCCCAGTCCTGGTGGTTGGCCTTAAGAAGGCTGCATATCATGTGGTCAACTATGATAAAGTAGGGGGGGGTTGTCCAGAGATCCACTAAAAATCCAGCCGAATTTCTCAGTTGCCTCATGGTGCTGCTTCAGTGATAAACTAAGCTGGACTCAGAGTCAAAGGAGAGTGTGGTTGTTTTTAACACTCATTGTATCTCCCAATCAGCTCCTAATATTAAAGGAACAGGAGAAGGCCGATAAGGCTGTCTATGATAGGGAAAATTACCAGCTCTCTGGACTCCTCAAGAACAGGCACCCAGACCAGGTGGCAAGGAAGGCCACTGGGCAAAGACTTGCCTTGCTCTGTGACCACCACCAGAACCCTGCCCAAAGTGTGGACAATTGCCGCACCGGGAATTGACTGTCCCTCCTGTCTCATCAAAGTAGGCCAGCCCCTCCCATACCTCTAGCCAGAAGTCAGTGGATTAAGATTTATACAGATTCAAAATAGGCCTATCATATTCTTCATTCACAGGTGGCAGCAATCTGGAAGGAGTGTAGCTTCCTGTCTATGGGGGGAAAAAAACCCACATTACTAATGCACCACTTTTCAGCTCCTGGAAGCGACTTCCCTTCCTCAACAGGCAGCCATCATTCATTGCCAGAGACATCAGATGCGACCGGATGTTATCAGAGTAGGTAGCACAAAGGCAGGCCAGGAGGCAAAGCTAGTGGCCCAGAGACAACTTCCAGCTCCCTTACTTCTGGTATTGCCTCCAATTCTTATACTCCACAGGAGCTCGAGGAACCTACCCACCAAAGAGCCTCCCAGGAAGCCCAGGATGACTTGTTCTTCCCAAAACACAAGCAGACAGTTTTCTTTCCCAGATTCATCAGGCCCTGGATATAAGCCTCTCTCCCACCTTCTTAAATCTTTACTTACTGTCCTAGCCTAATAGCCTGACTAAAAACGATTTCCCAAACCTGCCCTACTTGTTCCTTTACCTCCTCGCAGGGAGGCCTCCGCCCAGCTGCATTTCCCACACACCAAGTCCAGAGACATACCCCAGGGGAAGACTGGCAGACAGACTTCACTCACATGCCTTCATGTAAGCGACAAAAATACCTCTTAACTATGGCAGATACTGTTTCAAGATGGATCAAGGCCTATCCCACAATATCCGAGACTGCTGACACTGTTACTTCTGTCTTACTAAAAGAAATTATTCCTAGGTTCGGCCTACCCAGGTCACTTCAATCTGACAGTGGATCTGCCTTCATCGCTAAAGGGACCCAACAGGTAGCAGCTCTTTCAATGAAAGAACTAATGCTCTCCTTAAAACACAGCTTACCAGACTTTCTTCGGAACTCCAGGAACCTTTCCATCACTGTTCACCTCTCATACTCGCCAGCTTACATCCTTCTCCAACCCTACACTTCTTAGCCCCTTTGAATTAATGTATGGAAGAGCTTTCCTCCTAGGAAATTTCCCTACTAACAATACAAAGACGTCACTAATAGATCATCTTCTTATCCTAACTTGCCTTAAACATATGTTATGCCGACATGCTAATTAATGTCTCTCCCAGCCTCATCAAGGCCCTTCCCCTACCCCCACAAATTTTGCCTGGAGATCAAGTCTTTCACAAAACCCTAATCCTGTTTTACATCCTTAGGATGTCCAGGTCCTGCTGACCAGTCCCACCACACTTAAGCTCAATGGACAACCATAGTCATTTCATTAAAAAGCCTCATGCTCCTGCCCCTTCTATACCAATGGATTCCAAGGTATACCTTTTCTTCTCTCAGACCTAACAAGGTACAGCTGTCTCGCATCCCTGAAGATGAGACCCCTGTTTCATAAGACTTCTTTCAGACTTTATCCAAGGACATGTAAATGCATTCACTACCAAGCAACAGCTACTGCTGCCTTCTCCTGAACCAGAAAACATCTCTGCCTTCTACTCCTAATGTCGATGCCTCTTGCCATCAGGAAGTAGCTAGAGAATCAACGCTTTTGTTTAATTATCAAAAGGCTAGTGGGAGTGGGGAGGGAATAGCCCCTTCCTTTTATTCTCCCACATGCACATGTGGCCCTTTTCCTACAAGTCCCCACCCAGTGACTGTAGCCCAGGTAACTGGCACACCTGGGGGGTAGTTAGTGGGTGGGAGAATCTGGGCAACCCAGATTCTGAAGTCTCTTCTTCCTCTGAGATCATGGTCCTTACCCACCCTGGTCATGCCTCCTTCAGACCATGATAGGTTCCCAGGCTCTGAGATCACATCTGAATCTACTGAGGCCACTCCTTTTCCCTGCCCTCTTCCAACACAACTTCATTCCCACCCTGAGTTGGCTTCTACATGCCTCCATCTCCTGGGGGCCTGTAGTTTGGTTATCCCAAATAAACTTCTCTGTGCCAATCTCCTTTCAGCTAACCTTACAAAGTGGTATTGAGTCTCGTAGAATTCCCTGTTTGGGCTGGCTGTGATCTACAATCGTTATATATCAGTCTCCTGAATAGCTAGGGTTACAGTGAGCCACTAGTGTCCAGTTCCACGTGGACTTTAAAGGAAAGTCTGGAGGCCAGGCAATGTGTGACAGAATCAGAATACCTGCAGGCAGTATTCCAGTAGGTCATGTGTGAGGGTAGATCTGAAGTTTCAGTGGACTCTGAGAAGCTACAGATGCTAGGAATGGAAAATATCTGTCAAGGAGAACCATAGGCATTAAGTGGCACAAACTGAAGAGAAAGACTGTGTGAGCTACAGCAGGCAAGTCCAGGGGAACAGAGCTGCCCAAGCCCTGTGGAGCTTCCATCACTGCCACAAGCCCTGGATGATGGCTATGCTGCTATTGTAGCTACTGTTTTCCCTGCTACATTTCATTCCTCCCATGTCACAATTCTTCATTCAAATGGCCACCTTCCTATGGACACATGTATGTTGTCATACATAACTTGCTTTTTATTTCTGCAGAGGCTCACAACTAAGAGTTTGCCTTGAGTCTCAGAAGAAACTCTACACTGGAAGTATGTACGTGTCAGGACTGGAGATGAATTGAATACATTCTTCATTGAGATCCCCATAAGACTTCGTTGAAACACAGAGGCCAAATGACTCCTAAGGTTAAATGAGATGTGATCACGTACATAGCTGACAAAAGGTAGAATGTGCTGGGTCAACTGGTCAAGTTGACTGGATTGAGAAGTGCTAGACTAGGAAAGCACATATATGGGTATGTCTATGAAGACATTTCCAATGAGGAGTAACTAAGCAGGGAAGACCTGTCCCAGATGGGGTGAAGCCATCCCATAGACTGCGGCCCAGATGAAATCAAAGGGGAAGAGCCAGTAAGGAGAATGTTCTTGTGATCCTCTTTCTCTACTCTCCACTCCCTCTTTTCTCCTGTACCTCCTCTCACTTTTCTCCTATGTTTTTGTTTCCTTCTCCCCTTTCTCATTTGTCTTTCTACCTCTGTTCTCTCTCTCCTTTCTCCTCTGTTTTTCCTCTTCTTTCACCTCTCCTTTTTTCCTTCTCTCCTCTTTACCCCCTCTCTTCCCACACCTACTATAATGGGCTAAAACTGTGAGTCAGATCAAACTTTACCTCCTTCAAGTGGTTTTCTCAGGCACTTCTTGTACCAATGAACTGATTAGCATAAATTCTATACTACATCCCACCACACAAACTGCTGAGTCCACTTCTATGCTTTTCTCTAGCTTGTGAAAGCCCTGACACATCTCACATTTTCTAACACATCTGATTCCCCAACAATCCTTACTGTGCTCCAGTCCCACTAGACCCTCCAATCCCACTAGACCCTCCACTAGACCGACTCTCCTCTCCCCTGCATCCCATTCCTCCTGTCCATTCTCCCACACAAGCCCTTCATGCTCTCTCACATTCAGGCAGCATCTTCACTATAAAATTAGAATCATGGGTAGGTTTCAAGTTATTTTTATTAATAATAATAATATATTAGAAAGCAGGAGTTCTGGGTCCCACAAATGATTTGTTTGGCCTCAACCTGTCATGAAACAAATAACATTTTTGGCTTTCATGACAGAGGACTACATGGGCCAGTCATTTTGAGTCTGGGAACTCTCATGTAGAAGTAAGTAAGATTCAGTGTTTCGGAAATACTCCAGGATGGGAAAGATAATTAACTGTGTGTGTTCCAGATATTTTAAGTAATGGGAAAAAAACCTCAAAAATAGTTTTCCAGATTTTTCCATTTTCTAGAATGTACAAACTAGTAAAGGAGTAGAAGCCACACTTCAACATTGCTCCTCTAAGAGGAAATGCATTAACCATATGCATTTCAGAAATTGGATGAAAAACTTGAAAATCAGTCTTCACAAAACAGAAATGTTCCACAAATTATCTACAAACAGAAGACGTCTCATATCTTTACAAATCCTTGTGTCTCCTTGAGTTCATTCTTCAAGAACTGTTTAAAGATGACTTTGCGTCTCTGGTATCCACTGACAGGTTGAATCCTTTGTCTTACTCTCTGATTGCTGTTAGGCTAACGGGGTATCCCTGAGGTTAAAATCTGTAAGTTCCACTTCTTTTCTAAATACTCTTTTCTCCTTAGAAATTCCCTTTTGGTTATCTCCAACTTTTCATACTGTTTTGTCAGCTTATCAAGCTGGTCACGTAAATGCTGATCTTCCATTTTAGTGCTAAGGCACAGGTCAATGTGGGCCTTGATGGTTCTGTCTTCACTAGGTTGCATCTCAATGGCAAGTTCCCTTGCTTTGCTGTTTCCTGTTTTAACAATATCCAGTTTAGGGATTTGTCTTTCCAAAAATGATTTTTGCCGTATAAACTGGCTATGAGCCTTCCATTCCCTGGCTGTTTTGGCAAGTTCCATGTTCCTCTTGGCCTGTGTGACCTGCAGTTGTCTAGACAGTTTCTCCTGTAGAGGCAATGGTGTCCTAGGTTCCTGAAACTGAACTTTTTTGACTATTGGTGGCTGGTGTTCTTGGTCCCCACTTTGTTGGGGGTTTGTGGGAGTTGAGACTTCCTCCTTCAGCTCTCTCCCTTCTTCCTCACCACAATTCTGGTTCTCCATCTCAATTCTTTCATTGATTGTGAGTTTTTTTTCACCTCTTACAAATAACATTTCCTTGTCCACACTGTGCACTTGGGTTTTCCGCTTGAGCTGGCCTGACTTCCTTAACGCCATGACTGCTTTGGCCCTCAAACTGGGTTCAGGTTTCAGTAACTTCTCTGGCTGCAATGATATACATTCAATAGTCGAATCTGGTGATGGGGGTGGGGAATTGCTGAAGCTGTCTCCACTGCACAAGTGTTCATCTGAGGATGTGCGCAGTTTAGTGCAGATGACCATCCCCGAAGGATGGCACGTGTCAGGGGTCTGACGTCGAATGAAAGCAAGTTGGGGAAGATGTTGCACTTTCCCTGTGGCTCCCAGGATGTCATTGGGGTCGACCTGGCCAACCCTCGGGTCATGCGCGTCCTGCGCCATGGCCAGATCCTCCCTGCGTTGTTGCAGATGTTGAACAAGTTCAAGCTGGGGCAGATCGTGCGCTTTCCCTGTCTCTGTCTTGATGTCAGTGCGGCTGACCCCGATAACGGTAATGTCGCAAGCCTTCTCCGCCTTGACCAAGTCCTCCCTGCGCTGTTTGGCCTTGTCTGCTGCCAGTTTGGCCAGGGCAGTGGTTTGCCTCACGGGCCGTCCGTGGACAGTGTGCGCGCTCACGCTGACTTGCGAGCTGGTGGATGTCTTCACGGCGGCCTTGTCCACTTTGCCATCTTCCCTCTCGGAATTCTCCCCATCCGGATGGTCTGCAGCCCCGGGGCTTCCCACCAGATGGATGGCGCAGGAGCTTTCCAAGCTACAGGCAATTCTGGGAAGTTGGACCTGCAGGGCTTCGGCCTTGGCCCTAGGGTCCTGGCCAACAACGCCAGTCCCCAGAGGGAGGGGGCTCTGTGTGGTAAACGCCCTGTTGGGGACCCTGCGTTCTTGCCGGTCATTTGCTGCCAGATTGGCCCTGGCAGCCAGGAGTTTAGGGGTGGCACTGTCCCCTCCCCCATGACAAGTGAGGGGACCCCAGCTTAGGGGCATCAACGAGACCGTCTGGTTGGCTTCCTCCAGTCTGCAGGTGCCCCCGGTGGGTGGTCGGCAGAGGGCCTCTCCCTTTGGGGGGATCGCGGGGAGCTGCACCGTCTGGGTCATGGTTGTGGGGGCCCTGTGCACTCCCGGGCCCTCCTCGGTGGTGGACGCGGGCCTGGAGGATGGGGCTTGCTGCAGGCAGATGGTTCGGGAAGGCTCAGTCTTGGCGTTGGAGGAGATGCGGCCCAGGTCGACCTCCTCGTCCTTGCGAGTGGACGGTGATGTTCGCAGGCCTCCCCGCTCCTCCCGCTTGGCAGAGGAGGTGCGATCTGCACTGTGCGTCGAACTGGAGGCCCTGGGCTGTTTCGCCTCCCTGGCAACACAGGAGACCCCACGAGGGGTCAGTGGGGGGCCCCCACTCTCCACAGCCCCGGGACTCTGGGTGCTGGCTGGGGAGGGCCTGCGCACTGGGGCCTCCTCCTGGGTGGGGGAGGACCCACCAGAAGATGGCCATCTGGTGGTCCTGCCGTCCACTACTGGGGAGCAGATGGAGACGTGCTTCCTGTGAGTGGCAAGGCTGGAGGAGGCCGGGCGCGGGGTCACCTCTTCAGGCGTGGAGGGAGGCCCAGCAGGAGGAGGCCTGGTGGCCTGCCCTTCACCCCTGGGGGCACTGGGCTCACTCACTCTCTTGGTGGTGCTGGACGTGCCCCTGCCCTGCCCTTCAGGCCCCATTGCCCTGGCCCGCCCCTGGGGGACCAAGGGGTGGCTCTTCCTGAACCTTGGTCTTGGCGATAGTAGGCGGTGACTTGCTCTATGGAAAGATCGTTTCTATCTCACACACTCTCACAAATACAGCCACAAAACCCTAGCTATCGGAGCTCTGGCATGAGCCTGCGCTCTCTCCTAGGATCTCAGCTCAGGATCTCAGAGAATTCTGTGAACAATGGCCTGGAATGGGGAAGCGCGTCTATTCAAGCAGTTTCTATGAGAACTCTCATCTAGAAGTAAGATTCAGCATTTCAGTTATACTCCAGGATGGGACAGATAATTGTATATGTGCCAGATATTTTAAGTAAGGAAAAAAATTCATGAAAAAAAAATTCTATGATGTTGTGTGCCAGGCGGCAGGAAATGGGGTGGTGCTGACAGCAACTGAGCCAGGTACTCTTTGCTTTTCTTCCTTTCTTGTAAATCTCTGTTATTTGTTAAGCTATTGATTCTATTTAGGATATTCTTTTGTATCTTCGGATCACTCAGTGTTTTCACGATGGTTTTCAGTAGGAGCTCAAAGTTTCAGGATTTACATTTTGGTCTTAGATCCACGTTGATTTGATTTCAAAGCAGGATGGGAGATCTTTTCCTAAAACCATTTTTGTTGAAGTTGGCCTTTGGGTGAAGGCAACTAACTTTTTGGCACCTGTATACCTGTGTTGGCTTTTCCCCCCTAGGTTTTCTGTTTGAATCTTGCTGCTTGCATATCAATGTTTGTGCCAATACTATGCTGTTTTTTTTTTCATATGGCTCTGTTTTTCATTAGCACTGCTTTGCCTATTAGAAGTCTTCTGTGCTTTTATATGAATTTTAAGTGTGTTATTTTTCTACTGTAGAGAAGAATTTTAATGTAAATTGCATTTAATATATAGATTCATATCAATAATATAGCTGTTTTCACATTATTAGCTCCACTGATTCAAGGACATGTAATCTTTCCATTCTCTTTAATTTCTTCTTTATTGTTTTCATTGTAGTTTCATTCTCATACGATGTTAATCCATTATTTCCTGGTTTCCATGGTGACTTTCACTTAAAATTCTTTCCTTTGAGAAGTACATCTTATTTTAATCTTTAGATTTTTTTATGTGGTTTACTTTTCATAAGCACCAAAATTAACATTGTAGTATAATTCTACTAACATTTTGGTTAATGTTTTTTACATCAACTTAGACTAATAATACTTTTATTTTGCATAAAATTCTATTTAGAAGATCTTTGTCTCCTGCTTGTATGTGGATAACACTTTTTCTGTGAAAAAGAAGAAATAATGCCTGTTCAGACTAGGACTTTAAAAAAAATCTCTAGTTGTACAAAAGATTTCAATTGAACATGTCCATTCATGAGTATAAAGCATCTTGAGAATATTAACCCTTCCACCATTCTTCCCAGTTTCAACCCCACCCACCCCCTCAAATTACATGGTTTCATAATTGTCAAGATTTTGAATATGACAAACTTGTCTAGTTTTTAAAAAATTATTCAGTTTGATTGGGTTTTCTAACCTCCTTGGACCTGTTGCAATTTTATGAATTTGGGAACATATTTTAAAATATTTCTTCCTCAATATTATTCTTGTGTTGAGTATGGCAGCACAAATTTGTAATCCTAGCACTGAGAGGCTGAGGTAGGAGTCTAGGCCTGTGTGTGCTATTATCTCCTAGGTCATTTAATCATGTGTTTATTCTATTTATGTATGTCTGTATGTCTGTATTTATTTTCTGTTGGTTGTGAGGCCATAAGATACATTGTGATTCTTTCTTTGCCTCTTCCCATAGCATGCCTGTTCCACTAATAAATCTCCTTTTTCACTTTCCTTCATCCTACCCTCTTATTTATTTGAGATATCGGAACAAATGGCTGCACCTGATTTGTTAGTCCTCTGGCCTAGAACTCTAGGTGCAAGAAACAAGGGTTGAATATGATATATTTGAGTTCCTTCCCCCCTACGTTCCTGCTTGCCTGCATTGCTTTTATTCTTTGCTAGTGGCCATTTTTCCTGGAATGAGATGAATCTTAATGTTGTTTTAATTTGCATTTTTTTTTTGCTGCAAAAAGCTTTATTTTCATTTGGTCCAAGGCTTGGGAAGGGCTCCAGGATGGTTAGTTAGGAAGTTTCCGAATGGCTAGAGGCAGAAGTTCGGGCGGAAACCCTGATGCCTGGCGAGGCAGAGATGGCCCCTCAAAGGCTGCCGGACTCTGGAGTTTTCTAGTCGTGTTTGAGGGTGAGGCGTTCGAAAAGATACTCGCCCAGGTGGGCCTGAGGGGCCACCACCAGCCTGCAAAGGTTGGTTAAGTGGTCGCCCATCTTCTTGATGAGCTTCACCTCTTCATCCAGGAAGTGGTTCTCTAGGAAGTTACAGAGATGGGGGTCTGTGCGAGCAGAACCATGAAGATCCACAATGGCTTGGTCCAGGCTCTTCTCCAGGGCCAGGGCGGCTTCCATGGCTTCCACGGTTTTACCCCACTCATCCTGAGAAGGTTTCTGCACATCCTGGTTCTGCATCTTCAGGAGGCGCTGGGCGCCCTCACGCTTCTCCTCCTCCAACTCGCAGAAGAAATGGCCCACGCCCTCCAGAACCACATCGTCGCGATTGAAATAGTCGCCCAGAAAGAGGTAGGTGTAGGAGGCTCGCAGATGCTAGTTGATCAGGCGGTTGACGGCAGCCTCCACCTCGGTGGAATAAGTCTGACAAATCTGGGAGGTCATGGCTGGTCATCAATACAGAGCTAACCACAGAACAAAACGGCGTTGGTTGGTCCTGGAAGCAGGCGACGGGCGAGAAGATCAGGGTCAGAGGTGGTGAGTGGAGAGGCAGTTCCGTCCAAACACTGTTGAAGCAAGACACAGATCCGCGGGACTGGCGCGCGCTTCTGCTCTTACTTTGCATTTTTATGACTACAAATGTTAGGCATTTCTTCATGTTGACCATTTGTGCTTCTGATGAGTTTTTATTTAGCTCCTTTGCCAATTTATTATTTGGTTTACAAAAGATTTTTTTTTTAGGGTTTGGTTTCTTGAGCTCTTTATATATTCTGGATTTTAGGCCATTGTTTGACTTATAGCTGGCAAAGATCAATCCCATTTAGCAGGCTGTCTTTCTAGCTTATTAACTATGTCTTTTACTATGCAGAAACCATTTAGTTTGATGCAGTCTCATTGACGGGAGCTTGGGTGGGTTTGGGAGAGATGGGGGATTGATGAAAGGGGTGGCATTGATCAACATGTACTGTACTCATAAAATGACATGTTGAATGTTAACTCTCTGTCCAACTACTTAAAGCCCATAAAATTGTACTTTAATGTTTAAAAGCATATGCTTGGTTTGTACACGTCAATGTTAGAGGAGTGTTTAGCACAGAGTATTGTTCTGCCCATGTTTGTTAGTAGATGAACAATAAATATATGAGTGAGTTACCAGTAAATCAAAACAATTAATGAAATACCTGAAGCAAGAAGCATATATAGAGAAGAGAATTAGTGTTCACAATTTTGATGATTCTAATCAAAGAATCTCATTGCTTTAGAACCTGTAGTAAAGCAGAACTATTCAGGATAGGAGCACTTGGCAGAGCAAACTGCTCACCTCATTGCCAGGAAGAAAAAGAGATAAAGAGCAAGGGTCTTGTTTTCTCACGATTCCTTTCAAGGATCTACCTTTAAATGACTTAAGGACTTGCAATTGATTCCACCTTGTGCAGGTTCTGTCTCCTAAAAGCTCCCATCTGACCAGACGTTTTTCATCCTGTTTCTGTATTCCTTGGGGAACAAGTCTTTAACAGAAAGAAGTCTTTGAGAGACCATCAAAATCAAAACTGGAGAACTCATTTTCCCTGTTTGTCAAGTGGCAAATGCAAAAGTAATTAAATCATAAGGATGCTGTGGAAATTAGTATATTCTTCAATAAGAAGAACTTAGACCTTGGGGCGGGAAGGGATGGTGGGGGAAAAACAAAGGAGGGCATAACAATGCTTGGTAGGAAATGTACTCCTTAGCTTACTCATGTAACTGTAACCCCTCTGTACAGTATCTTTACAATAAAAAATATATATATTAAAAAAGAACTTAGATCTTATCTGGGATAAAATAAACCTGTCAGACTTTGCTCTTGTGAGTGTGGCTATTTTTGTTCTTGTTTTATAATGATGCATTTTTCTTACTTTATCACATAGTTCTGTTTCTTTTAAAAAGCTCAATTTAGTGGGCTGGGAAGGTGGCTCAGTGGTAGAGTGCTTGCCTTGCATGCATGAGGCCCTGGGTTCGATTCCTCAGCACCACATAAGCAAAAAGATAAAAGCCAGAAGTGGTGCTGTGGCTCAAGTGGTAGAGCGCTAGCCTTGAGCTGAAGAGCTGAGGGACAGCGCCCAGGCCCAGAGTTCAGGCCACATGACTGGACACCCCCCCAAAAGCTTAATTTAGTGACTCCCTACGATGTACTTTTGTTTTTCTCCTTTTCAACCATTTAAGAACTTACATGTAGAAAACTCTGAAACTGGAAAATAGCCCAAACTGTTTTAGAAAGCTCCTATCATTTATTTCTGAGGTTCCCATTTAAACTAGAAACATCACGATGTCCTATTGGCCCAGTAATGTAGGGGTTTCCTTGAATGATAATAAGAAATCTCATCCAGGTTAATTAGAGATTAAGTCTAGTGAATCTTTTGACTGACTTTAAACTTCAGTCTTCTGGGTCTCAGTCTCTTGAGTAGGTGAAGATGAGATACAGCTATCAAAACATGCTAAAACAATTGTATCAGCTTTATGTTTGTTTGTGGTTTTTTTTGTCGGTTGTGGGGCTTGAACTCTGGGCTTGGGCACTGTCCCTGCACTCTTCAGCTCAAAGTGAGCACTCTACTGCTTGAGCCACAGCTCCACTTCCAGTTTTCTGGTGGTTTATTGGAGATGAGTTCTCACGGACTTTTCTGCCCAGGCTGGCTTTGAACAGCGATCCTCAGATCTCAGCCTCCTGAGTAGCTAGGATTACAGGTGTGAGCCACTGATACCCAGCTAGCTTTATGTATCTTTAAAATCCACGTAAAGATATTCACCATATAGGCAATATCATTTCCAAAAGAATACCAAAAAAGAGATAATTGGGTTAAAGTTCTGAATTTCTTCTATAGTTTAGAATCTATGTTGGGCACATTGCTTGTATCAGTCACTTATTCAAGAGACATTTATATGAAGTCCTATGTGTTGTCAGTCATCATTATAAGAGCTGGAGACAGAGCCAGATCAGTCTATACTTCCCAGGTGAAGTATAAGGGGAACTAAGCATGCAAATTTCCTGGTTCCATCCTTACCACTACATCCCCTTCCCACAAAATTATTTAAGTTTTCTTTAGGTCTCTGCTTGTGTCATTCCTGAGGCATGTTTACTATTATCCCATTCACCAAAGCAAGTTGCACTGTCAGGTGCCAAAGTACTGAGTTGGAGTAGCATGGCATTTTCTATAGAGAAGGGGTAAAAACCTTGCTCATGGATATAAAGGTTGCAGAAGTGTTGCAGGGGAAGCACATTCACAAGCAAAACATCTAGATGATCTCTAAAGCAAGTAAGATAAATGTCAAGACTGATTGGAGGGCAGTTTAGGTGGATGCTAAGAGAGACGGCTTTGCGATGACCCTGAATAAGCTAAAGGAGATAGCTTTGTGACAATCTGGAGAAAACTTGGCTAGCAAAAATACTATTTCTTCATTATCTCTATCATACTTTTACCAACCTGAAATGCAGGCATGAGCATTTCCATTGCTGAAGGAGAAAGTTCAGTGGTAGAAATTTTTTCCAAGTATACACAGTTAACGAGCAGAAGAAGTGTTTGACCAATAATACAAACTCAATCCCATTAGAAAAGCCATGCTCCCCTCCTTGATCTACTGATAGAAGAAGCTACTTGTTTTGACTTGTTCTATGTGAAAACCATGAATTAAGGCCTATGAACTAGTATACATTAGGAATAGTTTACTTCTTTCCTTCATTCAAAACTCCAGTTGGTAAAGTATTCCAAAAGTACGTTATTGAAGGAGTAGAAACCAAAAAGATTATCTAGGGACTATCAACAATTATTTTGATTCTCTTTCTGTAAACCTTCGCACATTTTGATTATCTTGAGCAGATCTGGGAGGGATGTGAACTTTGAATTAATTTCCTCCTGGCAGGTTGTATCTGTGATAAATGGACAAACTCCATAAACCATCCACACAGCCAGGTGTTCAATAGCCCAGTCACTTCAGTGTCCATTGGAGTCACTTTGAATTCTTTTTTGTTTTACTTCTTTTCTTCCTCTACATCCAGAATCACACGGAGTCTTACCAGAACTTGGAGGCAATTTTTATATAAAAAGACTGAGAGCTCTACTTTTAACAAGCTTTAATATCAGGGATCAATATCACTTGAAAAATCTGTATATAAGTAGGCACTAGTGGCACAGGCCTGTAATCCTAACTACTCAAGAGGATGAGATCTGAGGGTCATGGTTCAAAGCAAGCTCACAAGGAAAGTCTGTGAGACTCTTACCTCCAATTAACTACCAAAAAGCTAGAAGTAGAGCTATGGTTCAAGTGGTAGAGTACTATCCTTGAGCAAAAATGCTAAGAGATAGTGCCCAGACCCTAAGTTCATGCCCCAGTACCAGCAAATAAGTTAATTAATTAATTACTATGTGTGTGTGTGTGTGTGTGTGTGTGTGTGTGTGTGTGTGTGTGTGTGTGTGTGCATGCTCAGAAACTGGCATAAAAGCCCCATCAACTTTGTGAAGCTGAACTAAGGAAAAACATTCAACTGAGGCAGGAATTGACAATCACATAGATGTGATTACTAGGCATAATTACAATTAGCTGCATAGGAGTGTTAATCATGAAAATAATTACATATCATCTTTTCCCCTCCAGAAGAGAGAGTGCAATTTAATGGTTCAGAGGGAGCAAAGAAAACACATTTCTGAGTGGTCCAGCTATGAGGTAGAACACTAATGTTTGAAGGGATAGCATTTTCCCAGTGCTTCAAAGAAATTACCAAGTTCTCTATGAAAATATAGGGAAGGAGGGAAGGAAAGAAGAATAAACCTGTTCGAGGAGTTTTATTTCAAACTCAAACTTGAGTATGGGCAGTACAATGCCGAGATTAAACGCAAACTAGAATTGAATGTGTTTTTATTTTGCTAGTTACCATTTCCGTGTCACTAAACAAGTACTTAACCTTTCTCTAAGTCTCAGTTTCCCAAGAGCAAATGGATCATGTAAGCCTCTATGAGCTGTAAGAAAGATCCTAAGGCATTTGTGTCAGTGCCTTTCACAATGCAGGCTCCCAATACAGATATCAACATTACATGTTAGGGAAAGAATCAAAGGGCACATACTGGTGAGAAAACCCCAACATACCTTGCTGAGTGTTTTGCTGTCTATATGAATTCAAAGAGAACTAGTTTCCTAACACTTGTTGTATAGCACTTTAGAAATTTCTTGATTTTTCCAGAAGAGCAAGGCAGATTTGCAATTTTGAGGTTGGCGATGGGCTGTGAATGGAAACAGGCTAGAGCCACTTAGTTCCTGACTCCACAGATTCCCATTTCAAATATGTCTTTCCAGATGTTGTTCTCCATCCAATTTTTCTACCTATCCCTTCAGTCATTTATATACTTCTTTTATTTTAACCACAAAGACAACAGTTATGTTACAGGCCAACTATATATCCTACAATGTGTTAGATAAACAGCTATATGTTCATCATATGTTAATATGAGGATCTTCTTGTTTATGTTCAGGTGGAGCTCAAAGCTAAGACATACCACATTCATAAGTGAATAATTCATGGAAATTTCAAAGCAAGTGGAATAGCAATCTTTACATCCAGGAGCAAGTTCTTATACCTTCTCTATAGAAAATGCCATGCTGGGGGCTGGGAAGGTGGCTCAGTGGTAGAGCGCTTGCCTTGCATGCATGAGGCCCTGGGTTTGATTCCCCAGCACCACATAAGCAAAAAGAAAAAAAGCCAGAAGTAGTGCTGTGGCTCAAGTGGTAGAGCGCTAGCCTTGAGCTGAAGAGCTGAGGGACAGTGCCCAGGCCCAGAGTTCAGGCCCCACGAACGGACCCCCAAAAAAAAGAAAAGAAAAGAAAAGAAAATGCCATGCTACTCCTACTTAGTACTTTGGCACCTGTCAGTGCAACTTTCTTTGGTGAGTGGGATAATAGTAAACATGTCACAATCATGATACAAGCTGAGCGTAAAATATGTACATAATTTTTGTGGGAAAGGGATGTAGTTCACTACTTAACTCAGTTGATCTTGCACCCAAGCAGACTTTCTGGAGGATAAAATGCATGTCACAATAACACAACCAAAATCAGAATCAGGTTGGATCAAGAATTGGCTGGATGACTCCCCCTGACTAACCTACCCCCACACACTGACATCTGAGCCGGAAAAAGCCGGAAGTGGTGCTGTGGCATAAAAAAAAAAAAAAGGAATTATTGTAGCCAGGCGCCGGTGGCTCATGCCTGTAATCCTAGCTACTCAGGAGGCTGAGATCTGAGGATCTCGGTTCAAAGCCAGCCTGGGCAGGAAAGGACTTATCTCCAATAAAACCACTAGAAAACTGGAAGTGGTGCTGTGGCTCAAGCGGTACAGCACTCGCCTTAAGCTGAAAAGCTCAGGGACAGCGCCGAAGCCCAGAGTTCAAGCCCCATGACCAACCAAATAATATTATTGTAACAATAAATGGCTCATAAATCTGACAATAATTAAGTATGAAGCCTATCACTCAAGTAGAGGGAATGAAAGTAGAGCAAAATGGTGGCACATGCCTGTAATCCCAGCTAATTTGGAAGACAGAAGTACAAGGATCATGGTTCAAAGCCAGTCCTGAGAAAAGTAAGACCCTATCTAAAAAACAAACTAAAGCAAAAAAAAAGGAGTTGAAAATGTGGCTCAAGTAGTAAAGCACCTAGCAAGGACAAGTTCAAGTCCTAGTAGCAGGCACGCACACACACACACACAGACACACACATACACACACATACACACACACACAGACACAGACACACACACACACACACACACACACACACACACACACACACACACAAAAGCAGGGGAGCTACAGGAGAGATGGAGAGATTTATGAGTATGATTTCTCTGAAATTGTAGTTTGTGTCTCCTCCCTAAACAGAGAGAGAAAGAGAGATATCAGCAGAACCATACAGATAGCTGCAACTTGAGAGATACAGACAGGCTTATGTACACAATTTACCTGTTGACAGGTAAACTGAAAGATTTAGGTTACAGTGATATACAATACTATACATCCATTCCCTGAAAGCCCAGAATTTGTTATGACAGAAGATGTATGAGAATTTTCCACATTCTAGTGTGGGCTTGTTCAACTTGGACACTACTGACATAGAGAATTATAGTGCTTTTTAAATTAGAATTACTAAGGTATATTAAATGTACATATTAATAGTTATCACTTGACATTTCCATATATGCATATATATCTTGCTTTGTTATCCACCCACCCAAATGCCCTCTTACCCAACTCTTCCTGACAGTTGCCTCACACTTCCTTAGGAGTCCTTAGAGAAGTCTCTGCTGTAGGAAATTGTTCTGTGCAGTCTGGTAGGTCTCGGTAGCCTACCATTAGCACTTCCCAGTTGTGACAACAGGAACATGTTTTGTTTTGTTTATGCTAGGCCTGAAATTTGAACTCAGGGCTTAGGCACTGTCCTTGGACTTCTGCTTTTGTTTCTGTTTTGTTTTGCTCAAAGTTAGTGCTCTACCATGGAACCACAGCTCCACTTCTGGCTTTCTGATGGTTAATTGGAGATGAGTCTCACAGACTTGCTGCCTAGGCTGGCTTTGAACCATGATTCTTAATCTCAGCCTCTTGAATAGCCAGTGATATAGGCTTGAGACACCAGTGCCCAGCTCACAATATACATATCTTTAGACATTGCCAAATGTCTACTGGGAGACAAACTTACTCCATTGAGAACTACAAGACTATAAGAACAGTGACTGCAGGTATTGCTGAATTCCCGCAGGCTAGGGAAAAAGTAGCCAGACATAAATCCCTCTAGTAATCTAATAACAGCTGCTGGAAGGGATGTGGCCAAAAGGGAACCCTACTGCATTGTTGGTGGGAGTGTAAACTTGTTCAACCACTTTGGAAAGTAGTATGGAGGTTCCTCAAAAGACTCTACATGACCCAGCAATCCCACTTTTGGGCATTTACCCAAGTGATCACAAACAAGACCATACTAAAGCTACCAGCACAACTATGTTTATTGCAACATTATTTGCCATAGCTAAGATATGGAACCAACCCAGATGCCCCTCCGTAGATGAATGGATCAAGAAAATGTGATTTGTATATACACACACATACACACACACACACACACACACACACACACACACACACAAACACACACAATGGAATTCTATGCCTCCATTGGAAAAAAAATGACACTACCCATTTATTAAAATATGGAAAGACTTGGAAAAATTTATATTAAGTAAAGTAAGCCAGCCCAAAGAAACATGGGTCCCATGGTTTTCCTTATCTACAATAACTAGTATATGTTTAGGAAAAGTGGAAAAGGTCAAAAGCTATGTACATATGACCATATAGGTTGATGCTAAGTGAAATGAATCCCTAGATAGGGACATAGAGATTTTATCTTTCTTGCCGTTGCTTTTAATGTACCATGTGATTTTTTTGTTTCTTTGTATTTTCTTCCACCATGGTATAACCCCTGTTTCCACTGTATTTGATTCTGGTGTCCTGCATCTTGTATATACATTTTTCTAATTTGGGGAGGGGAAGGGAAATAAAAAAAATGTTGAAATAAGGATACAGGATGACCCATTGTCACAATGAGATGTACAAAACACTATGTTGAAAATGAACTTTGCAGAGGGTAGGGGGGAAGAGTTTGGGAGGTGAGGAGGAAAGGGATAGTAGGGGAAAAACAAAGGAGGAGTTAACAATGCTCGATGGGAAATGGACTCATTACCTTGCTCATGTAACTGTAACCCTCTGTACAGTATCTTTACAATAAAAATATATTAAAAAATGCCTCTAGTGAGATGCCTCCAACAATGAAGCAGTAAAGACTCTCCAAAGAAGCAACCCAGAGCAGCCTAAGACAGAAAGAATCTATGCACAGGTTCTATCAGCGTCCTGTAAATAACATTCTGTCCCCTGCTCCTCCATCTGCCTTCTCATCTCCAGCCTGGAAGAGTCAGAAAAAAGAGCTATTGAGAGCAGTGGCTGACCACGCCCCTCTTCCTCCACTTCTGCTCCTAGCCAGGGCTGGAAGTCATGGGAGAAATCTATAGTGAGATAGAGTTGGTGTCTAATTATTTTAGGTAGTTGACCTATTTTCTTAATCTTGACTATATTAGTGATTTAATTATTGGATTTTATATTAGGTAATAATGGCCAAAATATTCAAGAGAATGCCTGAATTTTTATCCAGGGTCAGGGAAAACAGCTAAAGCGAATAGATTAAAACAAGCAGCAGCTGGGTACCAGTGGCTGATGCCAGGAATCCTAGTTACTCAGGAGACTGAGATGTGAAGATCAAGACTCAAAGTCAGCACCAGCAGACACATTTTTGTGACTCTTATCTCCAATTAACCAGCCCACCAAAAAAAGAAAAAAAGCTGGAAATGGAGGCATGGCTCAAGTGGTGAACAAAAAAGCTGAGCCCAAGCAGTAGCCCCTGAATTAAAGCCCCAGAATGGCCACTAAAAGAAAAAGAATAACTGATTAAAGAATAACATGAAAAAAATGCCTTCTCAATAATTTGCACTAACTTCTCTGGTTCAAATGCAGTGTATGGAATATTACTACCTGATCATGCCCTAGACTCCAGTTCTGGAAAATTCCATTGTTTCTCACACTCAAAACTCTCTTCCTCCTAGCAGTACAATTCCTTCCCTACCACAGGGAAAGCACTAGGCACAGAATAGTCTCCGAAAACTGGATATAGAAATATATGACAATAGGTCAATAAAGATGAGTCACAGTATGGGGACATTAGCTCTGAAGAATCTAGAATTAAATTAAAAAATGTTATGTGTACTTTTGCTATTTTGGAGCCACACAATTCTAGTCTTTAGCACACATTTTAAGTTAAAAATACTCTGAAGCATTAAGGAATAGAAAAGAGTCCCTCTATGTAGAAGTTTGGCATTATCTACTTGATTCCTTCCTCCTCTTTCATCTCCAATATCAAATTAGACACTATTCCCACCCACTTCCTACCTTAGAAGCACCTGTAGCACCCTTTACTGACTCTCTATTCCTGCTACCAATGATGTGCCCCAGGCTCTCAGCTTTCTCTTTAAGACTATACATGAAAAGACCTTTACAATGTCCACTTGCCGCCCATTCAGCCCCAAATCCCCACTTCATTCCCTCCTCTCAAAGCAGATTCCTGTGGAAACAACCCAGATGCTCTACAATCGATGAGTGGATCCATAAAACATGGTACCTTTACCCTATGAAATTTTACACAGCCATTAGCATAACATTATATCATTTGCAGGGAAATGGATGGACCTAGAACAAATCATGTTAAGTGAGGTGAGCCAAGCTCAGAAACAAAAATGGTCATGAGTCAAGCGGAAAAGGTCAGATAATGTGATGTCAGGAAAATGAACCCTTAGATATGTATTTTAATGTTTTTTTTCTTTCATGCATGTGTTTCTAACGCATTTATAAGATTATCTCTTTGTTGCTTTGTATGTCCCTCCCCCACAGTATAACCCCTGCTTTCACTATATTTGATGTCAGTATAACTTGAGGAGGAGATGGGGAAAAACCAGTTGTTTAAGGATACAGGTGGACCTGTTGCAACAATGAGAAGTACAAGTTGTCATGTCCAAAACGAGCTTTACAACGTCGGTGCGGGGGGGGGGGGGGGGGATGGGGGGGAAGGAGAAGGATTGGGATTGGGGGGGAGGGGGGGAGGCTGGGAAGAGACGTGAAGGGTAAACAAAAGGAGGAGGCTGCAATGCTTGGTAAGAAATGTACGCATTATCCTGCCCATGTAATTGTAACCCCTCTGTACAGTATGTTCACAAATAAAATAAAATAAGAAAAAAGAAACAAAAATGGTGCATGTTTTCTCTCATATGTTCAAGCTAGATCTAAAATACATTGGGGCATAATAAATTGCACAGGACTCTAGACATTCACACACAGTGAGACCAAAGGAGGATACTTTTAGGAGAGGAACACAAAGACACAATGCCTGTGTACATCTGATCATACAAAACCATATCTATAGAAATGGGAACAAGTTTTTTTTCCTTTGTTTTTGAGAGTTCTTTCCATTGTTCCTGTCTTCATTTCCTTTTTGTCTTGTTTGCTCATGTATCTGTCTTTTTGTTTTTGGTGGTGGTTGCAAGGCTTGAACTCTGGGCCTGGGCGCTGTCCCTGCACTCTTCAGCTCAAGGTGAGCTCTCTACCACTTGAGCCACAGCACCACTTCTGGTGTTCTAGTGCTTTATTGGAGATGAGTCTCACGGACATTCCTGCCCAGGCTGGCTTTGAACCGTGATCCTCAGATCTCAGCCTCCTAAGTAGCTAGGATTACAGGCATGAGTTACTGGTGCCTGGCCATGTATCTGTCTTTGGGAAGGTGAGGGAGGAGGGCACAGAAATGGAAGGACACAGGGTGAACAAATGCAGCAGTGGTACTTACTAGACACCATGTTGAAAATGAACTGTACAACTTGTGGCTGGGGATGGGAGGGATAAACTTGGGAGACAGCAAGGGATGTCTCAAAAAGAAATTGCTCTATACCAGACTTACATAACTGTAACCTCTCTGTATATCACCTTGGTGATAACAATAAAAAATTAAAAACAAATAGAAGTGGGTTCCCATTGGTTCACAATCTTACCTAATGTCCTGTTGCTCTAAGATGCTCATTGTCATCTCCCTCCCTGGTTTTGCACAGGTAGGGCCAATCTACCTTTCTGGGATGCACTCAGACTTTAAGAGACAAATCAGATAATACCTGGAAGACTGCTCCTGCTCCCCTCCATGATCAGAGCCCACTTCCTCAGTATTCCATAGTAACACATAGGACGCAAGTTTTCCTTTCCACACTGCTGCATTGCTCTGGTTATATGCAGTTACTTAACAAGCCACGCATTTCTCAGTATAGGAACTCTTTTCTGTTCAAGTTCAGATCCTTAGCACCAACCCATTATCTGTCATCTAAGAGTTGTCTTAAAATCCTTTCTTAAATAAAAATCATGGGAAACGCTTGTTGTGAGTCTCTCCATAGCTCTGATGAAATGAAAAGGCCAAATTATACCTGACACAGTTCTTCTATGCTGACTCTTCAGGGAAATAAACTCTTTTCGATTGTCATTTCACCCCAGAGCACCAAAACAATAAAAGAACACTTTGACCAAGAACAGCAGTGAGTAACTCAAAATTGGGAGACTGTGCACAGTCAGAAATCAATTAACATGAGTTAGGTACCTATGTGTTATTTGGCCCTGTGGGAAGAGGAGGAGATACAGTCTCCCCCACTTCATACACTTCAAGTGTATCACAGAATTCAGGTGCAAAAATCCCATGATGTAAGTCAAGACTTCATGCCTTCCAAAAATTTACATGTTACAGGCTCGGTCATCAAGGTAGTGCTGTTGATAGGTGGCGTAACACTTGGTGGGTGGATAGGTCCTTAGGTCACTGGGTACATGTCACTGAAGGAGAATGTAAGACAGTCTCTTCCCTTTTCCTTTTTCCTTTCCTTTTGTTTTCTTGTGTCAGTACTAGGGCTTGAACTTGGAGCCGCCCATCCTCCCTTAGCTGTCTTGCTCAAGGCTGGTGCTCTATCATTTAGCCACACCTCCATTTCCAGCTTTTTGCTTGTTAATTGGATATCAAATTCTCTCCAATTTGTGTGCCAAAACTGCAATCATCAGGTCTCAGCCTTCTAAGTAGCTAGAATTACAGGTATGAGTCACAAGTACATGGCTTGTTTTTGTTTTTCTACCTAGCTTATGATGTTATCATTTTATCTGCTATGCACTTCTGCCATGAAGTGCTGCCTCACCAGAGACCTAAAGAAATGGGGGCACCTCTTCATGGTCTAGAATCTCTTAAAGTATGAGCTAAATAAACCTTTATTCTTAGAATTGCCCTTGGTGTTTTGTAGTAGGGGCAGGAACTGATTAGGATACCACCAATAAGAGGAGGGGGGAGAAGATACAATCATGTCTAATAGGTGTTGAGCACCAGTGGTTCACGTCTGTAATCCTAGCTACAGAGAAGTCTGAGATCTGAGGATCACAGTTCAAAACCAGCCAGGAAGAAAAGTCCATGAGATTCTAATCTCCAATTAAACACCAAAAAAACTCAGAAAGCAAAACAAAACAAAAAAAACACATAAACAGAAGTGGAACTGTGGCACAAGTGGTAGAGTGCTAGCCTTGAACAAAAAAGCTTAGGGACAGTACCCAGGACCTGTGTTCAAGCTGCAGAACTAGCATACAAGAAAGAAAAATAATAAGAGGGGTTGGAGGCATGACTCAGTTGGTAGAACACTAGTCAATGACTGAACGCATTCAAGTCCCAATTTCAGGCCACAAAAATAAAGATAAAAGCAAAAAAGAAAGAAAGAAAGAAAGAAAAAAGCTACTACCCTGCAAACATTGGGCTGGCTGATACCAAGTACAAGTGTTGGTGAGATTATGGAGAAATTAGAAACTTCATTAATTGCTGATGAGGACAAAAAGATGATGCAATCATTTTGGAAACACCTTGGGGGCTTCTCTTAAAGTTTCATACACATTTGTCATATTGTTATAAGGCCAACTCCGTAAATCCAGTAGGTAAGATACAGAGAAGACATTTGGAGAGGTCAAATTGGGGGTCTTTTTTAAAGGGCTGGCATCTGCGTGGTAGACTCCTGTCTCAAAGACCAGCAGCCCCAAATGCAGCTAGCACAAAGCTTATATAAGCCAACCACATAAGGTATGAGGAATTGAACCTAACAAAAGTGTTATACATAAGCAAAGCAAATGAGAACACTTAAATCTAATAAAAATGTTATACATAAGCAAAGCAAACCAAATGAGGCCACTTAAACCTAATAAAAGTGTTAAATAAAAGTAAATCATGGGGCTGGGAAGGTGGCTCAGGAGTAGAGCACTTTCCTTGCATGCATGAGGCCCTGGGTTCGATTCCTCTTCACCACATAAGCAGAAAAAGCCGGAAGTGGCACCGTGGCTCAAGTGGTAGAGTGCTAGCCTTGAGCTAAAAAGCTGAGGGACAGCACCCAGGCCTAGAGTTCAGGCCCCACAAAAAAAATAATAAATCATGAAAAGAGATAATCAGGGAAAATGAAGGGCCAACTATCTAGAGGAAGCAAGACTTTCCAGGATCTTAACAACTCAGGACACATTTGCAATCCAAAAAACGTCCTTTATCACCTCTAGAGTTTTTCAGAGCTAGGTGGAAAGCCCCTCCACCCAGCTAGGCACCAAGGTGGCTGTAAGAACAAGGTATGTGTCCTACACCCAGTCTCCTTACTTTAATATCACTCATTCTTTCTAGGAATATAACCATGAGAACTGGAAGCAGAGACTCAAACACTTGTATATCCACATTCCCAACAGGCAAAATAGGGACACAAGATGCATATATATTTTAAGTCAGCCTTAAAAGAAAAGGAAGAAAATATGATCCACACTACAAGAAGAAAATTTGAACACATCATGTAGACATGGAAGTTTTCCCTTACATGAGGTACTCATAATCACAATAAATGAATTTATAAGGATAGAAAGAAGTTGGAACTCAAGCAGAAAAGGTCAGATAGGGTGATGTTAGGGAAATGAACCCTAAGATATGTATTCAAATTTTTTTCTTTCATGCAATTGTTTCTAACACATTTATAAGATTATTTCTTTGTTGTTTTGTATGTCCCTCCCCCACAGTATAACCCCTGCTTTCACTGTATTTGATGTCGGTATAATTTGTGGAGGGGAAGGGGAAAAACAAATCGTTTAAATAGGGATACAGGTGGACCCATTGCAACAATGAGATGTACAAGTCGTTATGTCGAAAGCGAACTTTACAACTTTGGGGGGGGGTTGGGGGGGAGGGGAGAATGGGAAGGGGAAACAATGCTTGATAAGAAATGTACTCATTATCTTGCCCATGTAATTGTAACCCCTCTGTACAGTATTTTCACAATAAAAAAATTAAAAATAAATAAATAAATAAAAATAAAATAAAGTAAAATAGAACCTAACAGTTGAATTTAAAAAAAAAAGAAAGAAGTTGGAAGGAAGAATGGAAATTTGTTTTTTAATGGGTACAGTGTTCAGTTTTGGTGTTATGTTGCTTTTTTTGTGTATGCATGTGTGTGTGTGTGTGTGTGTGTGTGTGTGTGTGATGCATATGTGTGTGATGCTGGCAGTATAATTTTGAAATGTTGAAAGGTTCTAGAATGGTGGTTATAGTTATACAACAGGAGGAGACCATCCTGTCAGTGAACTGTACACTCAAAATTATGAAAATGAACTGGGCACTGGTGGCTCATGCCTGTAATCCTAGCTACTCAAGCAAGCCTGGTTTGAAAAGTCTGTGAGGCTCTTATCATCAATTAGCCACACACACACAAACACACACACACACACACACACACACACATGCACGCATGTGTACACTCACACAAAAGCAAGAAGCAGTCAAGTAGTAGAGTGCTGGTCTTGAGCCAAAAAAAGCTCAGGAACAATGGTCAGGCCCTAAGTTCAAATCCCAGGAGTTGTACCAAAAAATTATTAATATGGTTAACTTTGTTATTTATCTTACCACCACTTATTACAAGCAATGGAGGACTGAGTGCTAGTGACTCAAGCTAATAGTCCTAGCTACTCATGAGGCTGAGATCTGAGGATTGCAGTTCAAAGACAGCTCAGACCAGAAAGTCCATGAGACTCTTAGCTCTAAAAATGCAAGTGCAGGTGTGGTTCAAGTGGTAGAGTGCTAGTCTTGAGATAAGGGATAGTATACAGTCCTGTGTTCAAGCCCCACTACTGGCATACACACACAAATGCAAGCAATGAAGAAAAAGGGAATATTTTATCCTATGGGGAAGGGATTCATAATGAAAACGTCATGAGACAGTGATAGGTCAATAAGAGTTCACTAGATGATGAGTCGGAAGTATGAGTTTAAGTCCTGGAGTTGTCTCTTAGTTTTCCATGACTTTGCTTCTTCACAAAAGTTGTCAAGTAAAGCTATGGTAGGAAGACCCTTGTGTTTATGTCAGTATTCTGAAGTTTAGAAGTAATAAGTTTTTCTCAATCCCTCCTACACAGGATACAGTCAAGAAGACTACAAAGCAGGTAAGAACTAAAGATTACACAATAAAGTTGTTTCTCATTCTAGTATGTGAATATTATCTAGCCATTAAAAAAAGGAACGATATGAAGAAGAAATACAGGAAAACATTTAGCATTCCGCTTCCTTCATCTAACACATTATAAATGGCAACTCTGACTTAGAGCTATGTAAATATACAGACACAAGGACATAACTGAAAGTCAATACACAAAAGTGAAAACCACAGCTATGCAGCAATGGGTGATTATGGATCACTCCTTTTTAAAAAAATTTTCTTTCCTGTTGTTTTAATTTTTTGTAACAAATGAGGACAAGGAACAGTATTCAGTTCTTTTCTTACATGTTTATCCCATGGTTTCTTGGCTGAATTGTTTCCCATGGGCCCTGCCCCAGGTATTTTTAACCCAGTTACAGTATTTGCTTGCTCTAGAGACCGATCGAAAATATAAAAATCACTGTATTATCATAACAGTGGCATTTCTCTTCTTCATGAAATTCTAAAAGGCTACGATTTCCTGCAGTGCAACAAGCGCTTCTGTCTGGGTGCATGTATCACATACACTCAGCTAACCACAATTGAGCAGGACTTGTGGAAAGCAACGCTGCCACCTGCCGTCAGGAAGTAGAATTGCTTCCCTCAGAAGGAAAGAGGTCTCATTAATGCCTTGACAAATGGGAGCTGACCTGTTCGGGTAAATACATCTATTAATCTAGAAGCTCAGTGCACTATTGCAGCTGATTATTTGTCTACCTAGCTATCCTTCTCTCTTCCAACTAAATCAAAGGCCTGCCCTTTTATTAACAGGGCTTCCCTATCTCATCCCATTATACAATGTGGCTTTCTGATTTCCTTCCTTTTATTTACTCAAGATACTGAGTTAATATTGAAATATTGTCTGCTGTGTCAGATTTTATGAAGACAAATGAGTGAGGATCCTTGTAAAGAACTACAAGGCTTAAAACAATAGAATGGAAGAAAGACAACCTCTTCAGTAAATGGTGCTGGCAAAATTGGTTAACTACATGTAGAAAACTTAAGCTAGATCCTTATATATCACCCTGCACCAGAATCAACTCCAAATGGATCAAAGACCTTGAAGTCAAAGCAGACACTCTGAAAACATTACAGGATGGAATAAGAGAAACCCTAGGCCTCCTTGGCTCAGGCCGAAATTTTCTGAATAGAGACCCGGAAACACAACAAATCAAAGAAAGGTTGGACAAATGGGATTGCATAAAGTTGCAGAGCTTCTGCAGGGCAAATGACATAGCTAGCAAGACCAATAGAAAGCCCACGGATTGGGAGAAGATCTTTACTAGCCATACAACGGACAAGGGTCTCATATCTAAAATATACTTGGAACTCAAAAAATTAAACCACCCAACAACAAATCCTCAAAGAAACAACTGTCCAATAAATAAGTGGGCGAAAGACTTAAAGAGAAACTTCTCTGAAGAAGAAAGAAGGATGGCCAATAGACACATGAAGAAATGTTCAACATCCCTAGCCATAAAAGAAATGCAAATCAAAACAACATTGAGATATCACCTCACTCCAGTTAGAATGGCAAAAATCAAGAACTCTAACAACAACAGATGCTGGAGGGGATGTGGACAGAAAGGAACCTTACTTCATTGTTGGTGGAAATGTAAACTTGTTCAACCACTTTGGAAAGCAGTATGGAGGTTCCTCAAAAGACTTCACATAGAACTCCCCTATGACCCAGCAATCCCACTTTTGGGCATTTACCCAAATGTTTACAAACAAGACCCCACTAAAGCTACCAGCACAACTATGTTTATTGCAGCATTATTTACCATAGCTAAGATATGGAACCAACCCAGATGCCCCTCAGTAGATGAATGGATCAAGAAAATGTGGTATATATACACAATGGAATTCTATGCCTCCATCAGAAAGAATGACATTGCCCCATTTGTTAGGAAATGCAAAGGTTTGGAAAAAATTATATTAAGTGAAGTAAGCCAGGCCCAAAGAAACATAGGTCCCATGGTTTCCCTTATTTGTAATATCTAGAATATGTATGAGTCAAGCGGAAAAGGTCAGATAATGTGATGTCAGGAAAATGAACCCTTAGATGTGTATTTTAATTTTTTTTCTTTTATGCATGTGTTTCTAACGCATTTATAAGATTATCTCTTTGTTGCTTTGTATGTCCCTCCTCCACAGTATAACCCCTGCTTTCACTATATTTGATGTCAGTATAACTTGTGGAGGAGATGGGGAAAAACCAGTTGTTTAAGGATACAGGTGTACCTGTTGCAACAATGAGAAGTACAAGTTGTCATGTCCAAAACGAGCTTTACAACGTCGGTGGGGGGGGGAGGAGGAGGGGGGGAGGAGGAGGCGGGGGGGGGGGGAGGCTGGGAAGGGATGTAAAGGGTAAACAAAGGAGGAGGCTGCAATGCTTGGTAAGAAATGTACGCATTATCTTGCCCATGTAATTGTAACTCCTCTGTACAGTATGTTCACAAATAAAATAAAATTAAATTAAAAAATTAAAAAAAAGACAAAAAAAAAGAACTACAAGGCTACTGAATGAGAGCTTTGAGGAGATCAAGTATTCAACTAGACATTCCATCTTGTTAGAGTGGTGGAAAAGCTAGGTGAACATTTGCATACAGTTCATCCTAAAATTGAAGGAAAAGATACACTCATCACACATATGCAAAACTGAGTTTCTAAGAATATTTACAAGGAATGGCAAAAAGCTGTCCTGGAATGCTGAAAATTTGTTATAATAGTCTAAAGGATTATTTAGATTTATACTTCTGATACTGTGAATGTTTGTGATAGTAAACTTTTTGTTCACTAAGGTTGTTAATTATTTTTGCCACCAAATTTATTTTGTTTTGACAAATAACTCGTTTTTTTCTGATCTTACTGACTTGATTTGGTTACTTCATTTGTTAAGCAAATAGGCATTTCCTTTGGATCAAAGCATACCTATAACTATTACTACTGAAATTAAATCATTTGCTGGCATTGGTGGCTCATGTCTACAATCCTAGCTACTCAGGAGGCTGAGGTCTGAGGATCACAGTTTGAAGTCAGTCTGGACAGAAAAGTCTGTGAGACTAGTATCTCCAACTAAACACAAAAAATCTGAAATGGAGCCATGGCTCAGGTGGTAAAGCACTAGCCTTGAGCACAAAAGCATTGAAGATAGTGTCTAGGCCCTGAGTTCAAGCCCCAGGACCAGCAAAAAACAGAAAAAAAAATTGAATCAGTAATCAAAACTTTATCAACAAGGAAAAGCCCAAGACCAACTGGCTTTCAGGTCAATTCTACCAAACTTTTAAAGAATTAAGGCCAAGCTTCTAGCTCCAAGGAGCATGGCTGGTGCCACATGCCTGTAATCCTAGTAACTTAGGAGGCTGAGATCTGAAAACTATGCTTCTAAGCCAGCCTGGGCAGGAAAGTTCATGAAACTCTTATTTTCAATTAACTAAAAGCCAGAAATGGAGGTGTGGCTCAACTAGTAAAGTGCCAGACCCTGAATTCAAGCCCTAGTACTGATAGAATAATTAATTAATTAAAACCAATCTTTTTCAAACTTAAAAAAATTGAACTTATTTTATAAAGTCAGTAGTACTCTGATGCTAAAAGCCCAAGACACAAGTAAACTATCAGCCAATACGCTTAATAAATATTAATCTAAAATTCCTTCACAAATACTAACAAATGAAATACAACAGCACAGTAAAAGTATTATTTACTCCATGACTAAGTGAAATTTACCCCTGGATGCAAGGATATCAATTCATGTGATAGACTGAAATAACAGGATAAAGAATAAAAATGAAGTAACCATCTCCATAGATGCAGAAAAAGCCTTTCAACATATCCAGTGCCTTTCCTTGATAAAGATTTTCAAGAAATTAGTACTAGAAGAAAACGACTTCAACAGAATAAAAGCTGTCTGCAAAGTCCACAGCTAACATTGTACTCGATGTAGAAAACTAAAAGCTTTTCCTCGCAAACCAGCAAGGATACTCACTTTCACCACTTCTTTCACTACTTCCAACCTGGCTTCAAAGTCCTAACTCAAGAAATTAAAAGGGCTGAGATGTATGGAGCGCAGTGAATTATGGACCTAGCATTTGCAAGGCCTTGGGCATGAGACCAGGCCCAGAAAAAAAAGATTATACAGTAACAACTTTTGCACACAGAATGAACAATAAATTCTATATATCTGCAAAAAAAAACATGCGTAGCCAAATTGAAAAAAGCTGGCAACATCACATTTCCTGATTTGCAAATACAAAGATACACCTATTAAAACTGTACATACACAAAGACAGACCAATGGAACAGAATAGAGAATCTAGAAGTATATTATCCACCTATCATCCACTGGCCCGCAACAAAGGTGTCAAATATATACAATCCAGCCAGACAGTCTCTCCAAGAAGGAACTGGAAGAAAACAGAATGTTCATATGCTAAAGAATGAAATTAAACCTTTATCTTAAACCACAGACAAGAATCAACTTAAAAATGGATTCAAACCATGTACCAGAGGCTCACTCCTGTACTCCTAGCTACTCAGGAGGCTGAGATCTGAAGATTGTGGTTTGAAGCCAGCTCAAGTAGAAAAGTTTGTGAGACATTTTATCTCCAATTAACCATCCAAACCCTAGAAATGGAGCTGTGATTCAAGTGGTAGAGCATCAGCCTTGTGCAAAAGGGCTAAGGGACAGCATTCAGGTCTTGAGTTCAAGTCTCTGAATTCAAGCTACTGGCACATGTTAAAATGAAACTACTGTATAACTGGTTGATGCTAATTAAAAATAAATAAAAGTGTTTAGAGTAAATGTGGAGCCCAGGGTTTGATCTCCAGCACACACAGCAAAATTAAATAAGCAGATAAATAAACATGACTTTATCAGTCTTTCGCATTGATTGTCCATAAGGTGATAGCAATAGGGCCCTTCTGACATGGATTCTGACCCATTCTATGACTGTAACCTGCCTCAGCACCCTCCCCCACCAATCTGAAGCAGAATTTCTCCATACTTGGTTATGGAAAGACGTAAGTACAGCCGGCCGGAGAGAATAACCACTACCTTTCAAGGAAAACCAAATTCTGCCCGCCCTTTTTAGTAAGTTTTTTATTGTGAAAATACTGTACAGAGGGGTTAGTTACATGGGCAAGGTAATGAGTATATTTCTTATCAAGCATTGTTGCCTCCTCCTTTGTTTTCCCCCTACCATTCCTTCCCTCCCACCTCCACAACTACACTCCCCCCTCCCCTGCCTAAACTGTACAATTCATTTCTCTACATAGCGTCTTGTACATCTCATTGTTGCAATGTTGCCTTGGTTTTTTAACTACCCTCCTTTCTCTCTCTCCTCTCCCTTGTTTGAAAAATGCAGAGAAGGAAAGAACCACTGCCAAAACAAACATGAAATAAATGGAAACAGAACAAGGCAAAGAGAAGAAAACCAAAAGGAAAAACTGAGTGCAGCCAGCAAAGGCTTCATTAGACGCACAACAAAAGACAAGCTCCATTTCTTTCTTATTGACATTAATAAGCTTGATGTGAGTCCAACATAAAAAAAAAAAGTGCTTGATCTCTGCAGCTGCTACAAATTGCTTTGTTCCACTAAAGGTCATCTTTCTTGATTGGTTTCCATTCCTTTCTATGTCCAACCAATCAAGTGTTGGCAGTACAGAGGGCTCTGACTTGGTCCTGCTGATCCAGGTCATCAGTGCAGCCTCACTCTGGAACTTGCCAGCCCTCCTTATCCCAGAAATCCTTCCTCCAGCAGGACCTGTAGCAAGAGACCACAGGGGTCTAGAGCTCTTGATTAGGCCCTGTGTTTAGAACTAAGTCAGGGGCTGAGTATGCATGAGCCAAACAAATGTCACTGATAGTGTAAAATGGAAAATGTTTATGCTTTTTTTGTCTGTGCAAATACCGAATCTTGAACTCAGGACCTCACACTCTTACTTGGCTCAGTAGCTATGATCAGAGGTATTGGCCACCAGCTCTAGGCACATTAAAAAACAATCAAACAAAAATAGGATGGGCATGGTAGCACACACCTGTGGAACAAGCTACTGGAAAGGTAGAAGTAGGGTTATAGTTCAAGGTGGCCTGAGCAAAAAATAATAAGACTAAACACACAAACTAAAAGCAGGATTAAGGATGTGGCTCCAATCGTAGAGCGTGTTGCATCTTCTAGGCATTTGAATTTTTATGATCACTGAGGGCAGGATTTATGTAGGAAATGCTTTCAGCTTTCTCTACTAGAGTATTTGAGCATCTTCCTGTCATTCCATATTTCCCCTAAAATAGCATATAAGGAAAACAGTGTCTCAGTCAATACAAGCTAGTTTTCTTTCTACTTTTCTCTTAGACATTGACAGGATTTTTCAACTTTCACTACTTTTTTGGATTATATTAATAGGTAACTATAATAGCTACATTACTTCCTAGAACTAGTATCAGAGTTCTTATACAATGATGTAGCAGTTTCCTTAAAGCTTTCAGAATGCCCTAAGCCTAAATGGATGATCTAGAACAAATCATGTTCGGTGAGGTTAACCTAGCTCAGGGAGATGGGTGGCACATGTTTTAAATACCAGGACATAATAAATTATACAGATTGCTAGGCATTTACACACAATGAGACCAGAAGAGGATGCTTATAGGAGAGGAACAGAAAGGCACAATGCCCATGTGCATTTTGATAAATACAAACATTTTTCAAAAATTATATTTATCAAAATTAACTCCAGGAAATGAAAACAATAGGTTTTTTCTTCTTTGTTTTTGTTTTCTTTCCTTTTTGTTCTGTATGTTCATTTATATGCCTCTGGGAGGGTCAAAGGGGCACAGAAATGGGGGGACCAAAGGTGAACAAATGCAGCAATGGTACACACTAGAGACTATGTTGAAAATGAACTATACAACTTGTGGGTGGGGATGGGAGGGACAAACTGGGAGGGAGCAAGGGAAGGGATGACATTGTCCAAAATGAAATGTACTCATTACTTGACTTATGTAACTGTAAACCCTCTGTATATCACCTTTATAATAACAGTAAAAAATTAAAAGAAAATAAGAGGAAAATTATACATACTCTACCAAAATCTAAAATTTGCCTAGAAGAAACACATCTTATTATGTCTCTTCTCTCACCTTAAAACTTCTGATTGGAACTAGAGAATAAAAGTAAAGTGTTCTAATAAAAAAAAAAATCCCTGAGCCATGGTGCCTTGTCAAAAGTGTACAAAGTAGCACAAGAAAGCTACAAAGATAGCCAGGCACCAGTGGCTCACAACTGTAATCCCAGCTACTCAGGAAGCTGAGATCTGAGGATATCAGTTCAAAGCTAGTAGGGGCAGCAAAGTCCATGAGACTCTTATCTCCAATAAACCACCAGAAAATCAGAAGTGGTGGTGTGGCTCATGTGGCAGAGCACTAGCCCTGAGCTGAATTGCTAAGGAACAGCGCCCAGGCCCAGAGTTCAAGCCCCAGGACTGACAAAAAGAAAAAAGAAAAAAAAGAAAAGAAAGCTACAAAGATAACTATTTTAAAAATTGGGAGTTGGTAAAATCAATACTCAGTTTAGCCCAGCACAAACTAGATAGGAATGCCCAGGGCTCATTCTTTACGTAGTATCCAGTGAGTATAACTAGAATACTAGTAAGCCCTAAAGACACAACTTTCATACCTGGTCTGGGAAACTTTTTTACATGGAGATAAAGTGAATGAAAAGGGCCAAAAACAAATAGTTTTGAGCAATATAATCCATTGTGTAGAAAATCCAAGTATTCTACTGATTAAATGCTAACATAGAGTCTCAAAAACATGACAGGTAAGTGCTTGTTCTAAGAAAGTTTAAGCAAGCTTCAATGTTACTACAGGTCTTGCTGTAAGATGGGGTCTTACTGTGTGGCCCAGCTTGGCCTTGAATTCACTTGGTAGCCCAAGCCTCAAATTTGAGCTTCTCCTGTCTCAGCCTTCTGAATGCTGGGTTTGCAGCCATGGAACAAAACATCCATCCAATATTATTACATTTAGTATTCATTAATATATAACTATAAGCATTCCTTTACATAAGCATGCTCTCAGTTCTTTACATCACCATCTACCACTAAAAATGCTGAAAATAACTCTGAAAAGATACTTGGTAGCAGACACTACCTTCTCTGATCTCAAATATTATTAATTTTTTTTGTCTGGGCACTGGTGGCACATTTCTGTAATCCTAGCTACTCAGAAGGCTGAGATCCAGATAATCATGGTTTGAGGCTAGCCCAGACAGAAAGGTCTTTGAGATTCCATCTGCCAAATAACCAGCAAAAAGCCAGTGGAAGACCTGGATCAAGTGATAGAGCATTAGCCCTGAGCAAACAAGTAAAGCAAGTTGGAGGCCCTACATTTTGGAGGCAAATATTTCAAATAAAAATACATCAACCTAGCTTCAGTTTGAATGCTCTCTTCTATGTCATGAAAAAGATGTTTGACTGATTCCAGTGTGCCAGACAATATGCTATGCACTGAAGAAAATAAGTGACTTAAGATACTGTACCGATTTCTTGTAAACTTCCAAGTCAAGTGAGACTTATGGGCACATTGAAAACTGATCATAAATGCCATTGTAAATACAAAGTCCCATGTTGCAACTTTCCAACCCACATGTATTTGGTAAACAGAATTCATTGGGGAAAGTGATAGGGACCAGGCTGAAGAGAAAGGTGGTGCCAGGCTGTGACCATAAGAATCTTAAGCAAAGTCATGGTGAGAAAGTGGAAAATTAGACCTTGAATTATTCCAAGTGGAAAAGGGGACAGGAAAATTAAAAAATGGAGAAGACAGGACTTTGGGGCTGAATCTATATGATGAAGTAGGAAAGCGTTTGTGACTGTGGACCCCTTTTCTTCAAATACTTTGGTGTTAAGGAGGCTGAAAGGACCATAGTGGAATGTGTCAAGAAAATTGTGAAGGTATAGAAGGCAAGGCTTTTTTTTTAAATTTTCAGTGCTGAGGATTAAACTAAGAATCATAGCATAGCATGATTCTACCCCCAAGCCACAACCCCAAACTAGAAAAAACAGGCCATCAAATCCAAGAATTGTAGACTTTATTAAAAGAATAACCATGTGATACTAAGCTTATGAAAATCTATGTTTTCAAATGTGAAAATATAAACACTACTTACATATAAAATTTAAGGGCATGTAGCATCCAAACTTGCCTTTAGCTTTCAAAATGTACTAATTTTTACTTGAGAAGGTATTTATAGGAGGCATATATAATGACATCCTTAAAATGTGAGAGAAATAGTCATTGTTTTTGTCTCTGATGGAGCACAAAGCTGTAATGTCCAGTATGTGGACTCAATGAAACCTCCACTCCAAAGGTGGATTCCTGGAAGACAATGTAAGCATCTCAGAGTCATGAACCACATGACCTATCCTAGCCAATAAGACTGGAGGAGACAGGAGGAGAAGTTTGTTTCAGGAACTTCTGAAGGAATTCAAGTCTCTGAAGGGGACAGAAAAATATTTCCATCTACTTCTTATGATTGCTACCATCTCTGAATGGGTGTAAAGAATAGCCCTGGTCATCAGCCCAAGAAGGATAGCTCGTGCTAATAATGGCAGATCCCAGGACAGAAAAGAATCTGCACCTCTGCTAACAGAGCCAGCAACTGGACCCTGTCCTACATGACCCCCTTGTTATGGAGGGTTGTAAATTTCCTTATTGGCTCTGAATGAATGAAGGTTTTCTGTTATTCATAGCCCAACACTTCCCAAAGTGAAAAAGACTAAAAGAATATGGTAGAGAGAAGTAAACATTAGCAGGTGGTTGGGATGTATTGATGGTTTCTCGAATTTCCCCTCTTAAGAAACCAATTCAATATCCAGTCATTTTAAAACTTCCTTTGATGTTTACATGATCTCTTTCCTCTGCAATGTCATCACCATTTTTGACACTATCACATGTAAATTTCCGTTCTCTCAGACACTATTGCCGAAAGAAACAAGAGAGAAGCTGCCAAATCTAGACTCTATCTCCTGTTACACTGCACACAGGTGGTTCCTGTTTGACATCCAATTTTGAGGTTGTGGAAGGAAATTTTTCCCCATAGAAGTCTGTAGAGCTGGCACTTTCAGGAAATCATCAGACAATTGGCTGGTGATTTTCAAAAAATAAAAGCAAGGAAGTGCTTTTTACAATTTGTCCTTCACTTATTTGCCTTCCGACCATATTGAGAACATTACTGGATCTTTTTAATAGCCTTAAAAATGGTGCATGCAACGTGCTATGTGTAACACATGGTATTTTTTTTTTTTTGAGTCTGGTCCTGGGGCCTGAACTCTGGGCCTGGGTGCTGTCCCTCAGCTCTTCAGCTCAAGGCTAGCGCTCTACCACTTGAGCCACAGCACCACTTCCGGCTTTTTTTCTTTTTGCTTATGTGGTGCTGAGGAATCGAACCCAGGGCCTCATGCATGCAAGGCAAGCACTCTACCACTGAGCCACCTTCCCAACCCCCACATGGTATTATTAATGGTCATTATTAGCAGTGTTTATTAGAGATCAAAATACCATGCTAATGCTGCACTGTTGCAATGTTTCTGCAGCTCCTGCTAGTTGATTTGTACCAAATGTGCTTTCTTTCCTATAGCTTTATTTTGTTTCTCTCTTTACAATATGCTGGAAATACTTAATCTCTGGACTAGTGTAGGACTTCATATACAAGCAGCCACCTTGGCATTTTTTATCACAAAAAAACCATAAGAGAAAGCTGGTAAGCCTAGTGAGCTTCCTGGGCGGAGAGGTTTTTCTGTCAAAGCTGGCAGGGTTTGATCATCCACCATCTTTAGAGTTTGACCGTTGAGTTGGACAGATCTGCAAAGATGAAAAACACCCCTGGGTGAGTCAAGTACATGAACCACAATTTCTACAAAACTTGTGGAATGTTTCTTAGACCACCACCAACAACAACAAAAACCCTGAGATCATGTGTCCTGTAAAGACCAAAATATATACAATTGATATAAATATATATTGGTGGTACTTAGGTGTGAAGTCAGGACTTCTCATGTGTCTAGCAGTTGCACTACCATTTGGCCTATGACCCTAGCCCTGTTTTTTGCTTTAGTTAATTTTTCAGATAGAGCTTAGGTTTTTGTTGGGAGGCCAGTCTTGTATCACGATTCTCCTACCAATGGCCTCCCACGCCACTGGGATGACAGGCAAGTGCCATCGCATCCAGCTTTTCTTTAGCTGAGATTGAGTCTCACTAACTTTTTGCCTGAGACTTAGGTATGCAAACTGAAATCCTCCCAATTTCTGCTTCCTGGAGTGGGTGGGATTTACAGATGAGCCAATGTGGTTGGCCAAAGCCTACACTATTTACAGAAAAAAAGCATGCACAATCCACAGGAGGCAAAATGATGTATGTATAAAAAGGGAAAAAGTGGCAACTTCTGAAGTTGTAGAAATTTTACTTGATGGAAAATAACTGAAAATATTTTATAAGATAAATATATATACATATATATAATAGAAGGTAAACTTTTTAACTCAAAATATGAAAATTTCCACTTGCAACAATGTCTCTAAACTGTCTAATAACCTCTTTCCCCAAAACACGTGCTCCTGGCCTGGTATTGGTGAAGCGCTTTGGTAGACTGTATTCTGTTATGGTGAAACAAAAACAATTTTGTTTGACTAAACCACACAGAATAAAAACATGCCTTCTGTGTATTTAGTGCTGGAAGTAAAATTCAAAACTGAGTTCAAAAATAATTTTTAAAAAAGACAAGTGTTATTTCTTGCACACATTGCTATTTAAATAAAATGAATGTGCACTCAGGAACAAATCCAATTTAGACAAGAGTTTATGAAGAGCTTTATGAATTAAAGCTTTAATTCTACTGATAGTTGCTTCTTCAATCCTAAATTATAAATATGGCTATCATTTTCTCAAAGCTTCTTTGTACTATAAAAAGGTAACAGCTTTTATTGTTGAAAATTTAGATTTAATGTCAGTTACATTCATATACTAATACATATAATATATGTAAAACACTTATAACTGCTTTTCAGCCAGTAAGCACTACGGAAGAACTAAGTGGCATCGTCATATTATTCATATAACTAAATACAACTAAAGGAATCTGTTAAATATTCAAACTTTTTAATATTTGGAGGTATATTTATTCCACTTTTTTCTATATGTATATACACATTCTTACTTAATCAGATATAATTATAATATACATATTTTTTCCAACTTGACTCTTTTGCTTTAAGATATTCTACTTATTTGTTCACATGATTTTACATTGGTCCACTGCATTATTTTAACAGATACAGAGGATTCTATGCTGTGAGTATCTTAGTTTATTCATTTAATCTTCGATTGTTACATTGTTTTCACTTAGCCTTACAGTGTATTTTTCAAATTGAAAGAGTTCTCAACCCATGTTCTTATTAGAGATTTGTGAAAAGGAAAGCTGATTTTTATTGAACCTCAGTTAGATGCTCAGCTCGGGATCTGGTAACTGAAAACATCAATAACACACCCATGACTGCGCCAAACAAGCCTGCTTTACAGCAGGACTTGGCCCACAGGTGTCAGTTCTTGTTTTATTGCTCATATCACATCAAGTTTTGGGTGGGGTATAGGAGGAAATGTCATGACCATCATCAGGAAACCACAACCCAAAATAGGTCTTGAAAACATCTCTACACAATGGTAGTCACAAAGTGTTTTGCATGAAATTAGAAACTTTGTAAAGGCATGAAAGCTCCAGTAATGCTTTGGGGGAGGATATTTTGCTACCTTGATTTAAAATAAGTCTGGCTGTGAATGAACACTGCTGTGGGTAAGGTAAGTAACATAGTAAGATTATGTATCATGTGGCTGTAAGTTTACCGAGCACACATAATACAATACATGCTGGGCATTTCATGGCAAGCTGGGCAGTGATAGTGGAGTTTTCAATGAATGCAACTGCTTGTTTGTATTTTGAAGACAGTACATGAAGATAAGGAAATAGAAGACAGATTTGGCTAACTTCAGATGAAATAAAGTGTTAAGGAATTAGCAAAGAACAGAGTTTGGCAGAATTGTGAGTACCGGGCAACATTTATCTGAGGTAAATTACTGCTTTCCTATTAAAAATATTTCCTGTAAAATGCTCAGCATCTTTTGAGGCACTATACAAAAACTTATTTTTAGGAGGTAGAGCTGTGGCTCAAGAGGTAGAGTGATAACTTTGCGCAACAAAGCTCAGGGATAGCGTCCAGGCCATGAGTTCAAGTCTCAGGACCAGCACACACAGAAAAAATTTTAGGCCATGAGTTCAAGTCTCAGGACCAGCACACATAGAAAAAAATTGTACAGTGACCATTGTTAAACACTCTGAGGTTATTAATATGAGAAAAGTGTACAGACTGTGTAACAATCAGACTGATCTGGGATACTTTTTTGCAAAATACAGAAAGAAGATCAAAGCTGATATGTGCTTATTGAGGAGTACTTAGAGGAATGAAACATTTCCTATAATTTCACTGAAATTATAGAAATGAAATCTATTATCAGAATAGGTTGGAGCCTGGCCAAGAACTCAAAAAGAAGAAGAATTGGGCACAGCCAACCTGGGAAGAAGATAATCCAATGGTCCTTCAAATATATAAGAGTTAGCCTGGGGACAATGAGGTGCTCACGATCATGACAATAGGGAAGTGCCATGTGCAAACGCAGAAGGGCAGGTATAGGACTACAGGGTCAGGAACAGACAGAACTAGAAAGCTCAGCAACCTCCCTGAACCTCAATCCAGTTCCCGCTAAGGGAACACGTGGATCTGGAATTGCCAGTGTACCTATTTTAGCTAGAGGGACAAGGGGTACAGATCAGAGGTCGAGGTAGAGCATGTGCATAGGTTGCACAAGGATTTGATCACTAGCATTGGAAAATAAAAAGAAGCTAGAAATCCAGACATTTTAGTCATTGTCAACTGGTAAATGCTTGTAATTATTTTTAAACAAAAATTACCACAGAGTGCACACCAACCTCCCCTGCCAAAAAAATATATAAATAAATAAATTGAGGCAAATCCTCCAAATCAATTTGTTGCTAGGCATGAGGCATAGTTTTTTAATCTCTTCCCTAGAGAACAGATATAAGAACAGCAAATGAAGACATGGAGAGGTGCTTGGCTCCTTGCCAGAAATTTCAGTGTCCTCAAATGCCAGGAACCCACAAAGGAAGAGCCAAACCCAACTGAATGGCCTCGAACAGGTGGCTGGACACTTGTTAAGACACTTTGAACTCTACAACTGCCACTCATTTACTTCCCCAAAGCTTTTTTCCTTAGTGGTTTCAGACATGAATACACTAAATATATATTCATTTCAAAAAGCTTCATACCCTAAAGAGAGAAAAATGTTACCCAAAGATGCATTATTTATACCAGTAATTTAAAAAAATCAAATAATAGGAAATAGTTAAGTAATCTACCATATTTAATAAAACATGTAGCCTATCAAAAATATTTACAAAGAGGCAGACATGATGGCTGTGTCTATATCCTAGCTACTTGCGAGGCTGAGATTTGAGGATTGTGGTTCTAATCCAGCCAGTCAGGAAAGTCTGTGAGACTTTTATCTCCAATGAGTTACCAAAAAGCTGCAAGTATAGCTGTGGCTAAAGTACACTAGCCTAAGCAAAAGAAGTTCAGGGACAGTGTCCTGGCCCTGAGTTAATGCCCCAGGACAAGCACATACACATCACAAAAATACCTGTGAAGGTTATGTAGAAAAAGAGTAGCTAAAATGTGTACATCTTCTCCTTCCCATTAGAGGTAACATAATTATAGTTATAATTTAAAAAATTATCTGAGCTAGGTGGGGTAGTATATACCTATAAATGCCAGCTCTCAGAAGGCCAAAGCAGGATGGTGAGTTTGAGGCCAGACTGGGCTACATAGTACTCAATGTTAATAATGCTTGTGTGTGGAAGACAAAACTTGGAAGAAAGCATGTTACTGTATTCTCTCACATGTCAATGTTAATAGTCACCAAAAACATCACATGTGTACCAGTTGCAAAGATGGAGGAAAATGGTGAGAATTGTATGTTTGTGTGTGTGTGCATGTGTGCTCATGCACATGCTGGTACTAGAACTTGAACTCTGGACCTGGATGCTGTCCCTTAAGCTTTTTTGCTCCATGTTGTTGCACTAACCACTTGAGTCACATCTCCAGTTCCAGGTTTGGAGATAAAAGTCTCTTGGACTTTGTGGCTCAGGGAGACTTTGCACTGTGATCCTCAGATCTCAGCCTTCTGAGTAGCTAGGATTATAGGCAGGAGCTACCAGCTCCTGACTGAATTTTGTACTCTTCGTCTTTGATACTCCACTATGAGAACAATCATGAAAAGAACTCCTTCTAACCATAAAAGTGCGCATACTCAGTTCTGCAAGATGCCATCATTCTTTGTGCTTTTCTAAGATATACTGAATAACTGGGTTTTAAAACCCAAACACAATTAGAATCACTTCAAATAACCCACCTACAAGTACCTCCTGACTTTTTTCCTTCCTTACTCGAATCAATTTAAAAAACAACAACAACAACAACAACAAAAAATAACTACTTCAGAAGATGGTGGTGAAACAATAGGGAATCACCCAGGCTCTCTCTAATCAAACAGAGATTTAGAGTCCTACCACACATTTCTCTCCAAGAGACGGACAACAACAAATATATAAACAAATAGAGAATCACAGAAATGGGAAAAATATCATAGCTTGTATATGTGAGAATGGAAAACCGCAAGAGTCCTCCTCAATCCTTCCATCCTGTGTTGGCAGCATAGCTAAGCTGTAAGAGTAGCCCTGCAGCTGCCTAGGACTCTGGGACCAACCAGGAAGACTGAGCATTCACACATAGAAAACTCCCACAGCTCCAGGACTGGCCAGTATAGGCAGCATCACAGACCAGCAACATGAGACAGTGACATCCAGACCCAGAGATCTGCCACAGTGTGCTCAGTCAGCCCACAAAAAGACATGGCTAAGCCACGAGACCAGCCCTGTGCCTGCCCAAGACTTTGGGACCCAACCAGAGAGACTGCAGTGTTCAGTCACAGAAAGCTTCCACAGAGCCAAACTTGGACAGTGCAAACAGAGACACAGACCAGCAACGTGAGACGACGGCATCCAGATGCAGAGAACTTACATAGCACCACCCGTCAGACCACAACTAACTCTAGGGTCAGTGAGCACCTTACTGGGACCCCTCTCTCCCCCACAGGAGACCAGCACTGGTGGTGACACACCGAGCTCTGCCTGGACCACAACCTCCCACCCAAGAAGGGGCACTACACTTGAAGAGGACAACGAGGCCAGAGCCCTTCCTCATCCTCCTCATCCCCCTCATCCCATCTGTGGGCTTCCAGTGGGAGACTACCAGTACTCACACTGGGTGGGTACTAGGACCCTGTGTCCTCCACACCCCTGACTATCCACAGGGGAACCTGACCTGTTTCAAGACAACAGACAAAATCCTGTGCACCTGCAGAAGCCTGCCCCTTCTGAAGCACATGCCCATCTCGGAGGGAGGAATTCAGCCTTCCTAGTCCCTGACATAGTCCAGACCCACCTTGCTGGCCAGGGGGCAAGCATGTGCACAAGCACTTGCTGATCCAGGGGCTATGCGTGAGCTCCTTCACCCAGTGTGAGCTAGCCTGGGCCATGTATGGGCTGACACCTGTTGGATGCAAGCAGGTCAAGCCTGGGCCAGGACCCTGACAATCGTTGAACCCAAATGTGTAAATCACAACAAAAGATGACAAGATCCATGAACAATCAAGACAACAAACCAAATACAAAAGCCAACAACAGTGCAGGAAAGGACCCCAGTGAGAATAAAGAGGCGATGAAGGACAAAAGAACCATTAAAGAAATGACAGAATTAGCAAGTAAAATAAAAAGGGAGATTCAAAAACAATTTCAAGAGTACAAAGAAGAAATGACAAAGAATATCCAGGACTCCCAAAAAATATGGAGATAAAAATAGAAACACTATAACCCTCATTAAAAGATAAAATTAACACTATTAGAACTGAATTTGGAGCATAAAAGGTTCAATTTCTACATTGCAAACCACAGTGGAATACCTCGGTAACAGAATAAGTGAAGTGGAGTGAAGAATATCAAGAGTCAAGGATAAAACAGAGGAGCTAGAACTAAAAGTCAAAGGTATGAAACAAACACTCAGAACCTATCAAAGAGAAATCCAAAAATTGGCAGACTCAACAGAGAGATCAAATTTAGTTAGGATTGATGAAGGGGAAGAATCCAATATTAAAAGCATCGAAACCTATTCAGTAAGATAATAACAGAGCACTTCCCCAATATTAAGAAAGAAAATCTCACCCACCTGACAGAAGCATACAGAACCCCCAGTAGACAGGATCCAAATAGAAACATAGTAAAAACATTAGACCTGAAAAGCAAGGACTTGATTTAAAATGCAGCAAAATCAAAGAAGAGCTATAATATGGAAAAAAATCAAAATCACTGCAGATCTCTCCACACAAACTCTCAAAGGAAGGAGATCCTGGAATGGTTCAGTCCAAGCCCTGAAGATCAACAACTGCTGACCAAAACTGGTGTACCCAGTGAAGCTATCATTTATTTACATTTGATGGTGAAACTGACAAAAAGTAAAGAAACTCATGCACACTAAACAAACGTTTCAAAGGAATATATACAGTAAAGTATACAATCTGACAAAAGCAATAAAAATCAAGGACACACATTAGACAAAAATCACTAGAAGACCAATTTAGTAAGCATAGGAAGAGAAAGTAGCAAAATACAGGAAATAAAGAAAATGGCAGCCGGGTGCCAGCGGCTCACATCTGTAATCCTAGCTACTCGAGAGGCTGAGATCTGAGGATGGCGTTTCAAAGCCAGCACGGGCAGGAAAGTCCATGGAACTCTTATCTCCAATAAAAACCACTAGATAACCAGAAGTGGCGCAGTGGCTCAAGCAGTAGAGCGCTCGCCTTGAGCTGAAGTGCACAGGGACAGCGCCCAAGCCCAGAGTTCAAACCCCACGACCGACCAAAAAAATTTTTTTTAAAAAGAAAAGAAAATGGCAGGAAACATGACACATCACTCTACAATAATTCTAAACATTAACAGACTCAATTCCCCAATCAAAAGGAAAGAACAGCAGACTGGGTCATAAAACAAGATCTGTCCATTTGTTGTCTACAAGAGACCCATCTCACAGCCAAAGAAGAAAACAAACTCCAAGTAAAGGGATGGAAAATGATCTAACATATAAATTTATCCTGCAAGAAGGCAGAAGTAATCATATTAATATCTGATAAAATAAACTTTTCATTAAAATCAGTACAAAGATACAAGGAAAGTCATCACATAGTAACAAAGGAAGTGATCCACTAAGAGGAAATCACTGTGGTCAATATCTATGCACCAAATAATGAAGCACCTAAATGTGTTAAACAAATACTTTTGGACTTACAGAACAAGATAGCCCCAAACACAATCATAGTGGAAGATTTTAATACTCTTCTCTCACCAAAGGAGGACAGATCAACCAAACAAAAGATAAGCAAAGAAGCCTCTGAACTAAATGACACCATAACCCAACTGGACATAACAGACACCTACAGAGTATTCCACCCAACAACCACCCAATTCACATTCTTCTCAGCAGCCCAAGGAACATTCTCCAAATTAGATTGTATCATAGTTCACACAAAGAATGTAAGCAGATACAAGAGGATTGGCATCATTCCTTGCATCCTATCTGACCACGTGGAAACAAACTAGCTCTCAACAACAAAACATACTGTAGAAATTACTCAAATACATGGAGGCTGAATACACATTTCTGAATAAAACACAGATCACAGAAGAAACTAAGAAAAAAATTAGAAAATGTTACAATTTAATGAAAGTACATCACAAGAAAACCTCTGGGATAAAGCAAAAAGAGTGCTGAGAGAAAGTTTATAGCTCTAAGCAGACACATAAAGAAAACAGTAACAGGAAGTGGTGCTGTGGCTCAAGCGGTAGAGCACTCACCTTGAGCTGAAGAGCTGAGGGACAACACCCAAGCCCAGAGTGCAAGCCCCACAACCGACAAAAAACAAACAAACAAAAAACCAGTAACAGCTCAAGTAAATAACCACATAATGCAATTAAAACTGCCAAAAATACAAGAGCAAATCAAATCTAAAACTACTAGATGAAGAGAGATAGCAAAGATTAGGGCAGAAATCAACAAAATAGAAACTAAAAAAACTATACATAAAATCAATGAAACAAAAAAAATGGTTTTTTGAAAAATTAATAAAATTGGCAGAGCACTTGTGAGGTTAATAAAAAAAAAAACGAAGACTGGAAATTCAAATCAATAAGATCATAGATGCCACAGGAAACATTAACAAACATCCAAGAAATTCAAATGATTATAAAGGACTATTTTCAAAACCTATACTCACAAAAGAAGGAAAAACTAGCAGAAATGGATGAATATTTAGAAACATACAAACTACCTAAACTGAACCAAGAAAATACAAAACAGCTAAATGAACCACTAACACACAAGCTAGAAGAAGGAATTGGAAGTCTTCCAATAAGGAAAGGTCCGGGCCAGATGGATTCACCCCTAAATTCCAGAAGACTTTTAAAGATGAACTAATACTAATACTCCTCAAGCTTTTCCATGAAATAGAAGAGGGAGAAATTCCAAACTCATTCTGTGAAACCAATATCACATCTGTTCCAAAACCAGGTAAGAATCCAACAAAAACCTGCAGACGGGAGTTCCGGGAAGATGGCGGAGGAGAAGCTGGAATCTGAACAAGCTCTCGCATAGAAAGGAGTTTTAGAGTTCCAGTGAACAGTCCTAAGCCAGAGAATCACACCAAGTGAGTCATCACAGGACAGAGAGTTAGACAAGAGAGGGGAAGCCAAGGAAACGCAGCAGCTGCCGCTCCGGCGGCGACCACCGCCGCGGAGACATACCTGAGACACAGAGAGTCGGGGACGAAGGAGCCAGACGCAGCGGACGAGCGGATTCTACTCAACACCAACAAGAACCGACAAGGAGCGAACATCTTCATCCTGCTGTTTGCAGACCAGAGACGACCCAGGATCCAAGACTCGGCGTGAGTACAAGCCCGACATCCTCACTCCTCAGGGAGCAGAGGAGGGAAGGCCACCCCTCCCCCCCCAGCACCGGTGATCTCCATCTTGGATACCGACAAAGTTCGGAGGAGCTGCTAGCTCCAGCTCAGGCCTTGGAATAAAATGAGTCATTTAGCAGGTCACAAGAACTTAACGGCGAAGTGACCTGCCAGACTCAGCTCCATCCAGGGAAAAGTCACCCAGCTCAGGCGCCAGCCACAGGAGTGCCTTGCTTCACTGGGTAACCAGAGCCAGAGGCTGCCCCTCCCTCTAGCAGCCTCGACAATCAATTGAAAAACAGAAACCCTGAGAATGGCTCCAGGCTGGGCGCTGTGAGCTTTATCACAAAATAGCCCCAGGGAAAAGCTACTGTTTATTGAAAGGCCTCAACTCTACCCAGAACCTAGCCTCATCACCACATCCCCCTCTTTTGTGACTCTCAAAGCAGACCACCCTCCCAGAAAACTAACCTGGGAGGGGGATCTCAAAATCTTGGGTAAAGCAGAGCATTTTTCTGCCTCTTCCAACCAACCGACTTAAAAAACCAATCAAGCCACAGGACCTCAAGCTGACCAGAGACTCCAACAAGAGACTGGTTGCAGACAAAAGGGAGATACAGGATTCTTCCCACTCCTCCTCCCCCCCAAAAAAAAAAAATCAAAAGACTTTTTTTTCTTTTCTTTTTTTCTTTTTCTTTTTCTTTTTTTTTTCTTTTTTTCTTCTTCTTCTTCTTTTCTTTTTTTTGCTTGTTTTTTGTTTTTTGTTACCTTATATATGTATATATATAAATTTTTTCCCTTCTAAAACTTTTTTTAATCTTTAATTTTTGCCTCTTCTGAAAAAATAATTGTTTTCCAGTAACCTTTTTTTTTTCTCATCTTATAATTTTTATCTTAGGAATACGTGAATAAGAGTTTTCCTTTCTTTTCTTGTCTTCTTTCTCTTTTTCTTTCTTTCTTAATTATCTTTTTGTTTTTTATCTAGCTCTACTGAACTTCTGATCTTTTCTTCTCCCGTTCCCATCCTTAAAGCTTTTCACATCTCCTCTATGTCCCTCCCCTTCTCTGAACATATTCACATTCCTCTCTAAATAGACGGTCTTTTAACCTCTATAATAACATTAATTTTTACATTTCTATTCTTTTTCTGGTCTCTCTTTATTCCCCTTTCCGTCTCTTCTTTTTCTCTCTCTCTCTACTTGCATCCTACCCAACTCATTTCCTGCACTGTGATTAGGACATAGTTAACTCTCCCTGTGCCTCCCCACACCAATCTATTCCTATTTTTTACCCACATCTCTCCCTAATCCTAATAATTTCTGGTTTTCCAAATTCTTTTCTGCGGTTCGAAGTCCTTTAACATATAGTCCTTTGATGTTGAATAGATGTATCTGTTGAACTAGATTGTATCTGTAGACTATTGACTGTACAAATGCAAACTTTGGTTGATGGTTGCCTTAAGATAGTGTTCTAGCACAAAACTGGTGCAATCTTTATCTCAAATGGGCCGAGTAAGCCGGAAAAACACAAGAAAAATGGCAAATTCGGGTATCTCAATTCCCAACCTTGATAATCAGGGATTAGAACAGATAAAGAATAATCCAGAGGAGAGTTCCCAAATACCTCTACAAACACTAATAGCAAACATGATAAATGAGAAGTTTGACAATGTACAAAGGACTCTGTATGAGCGTGATAGGGAGAGAGAGGAGGCATCCCAGAAGTTTATACAGGAATATCATAAGCGTGAGGAAGCTTCTCAAAAACTGATACAGGATTTGCGTGAACAACTTGAGAATACTCAAAGAGAAAGGAAGGAATGGCGTGAGCAGGCAGAGAACACTCAAAGAGAACTGCAGGAATCCCACAGAAGGGAGGAAACTAATCAAAGAGTAATTCACGAATTAAGAGACCAGGTAGAGAATACACAAAGATCACTAAAGACATTCATGGAATCCATTAACAAAGAGCTGAAGGAAGTCAGGGAGACCACAAAGGGAATGCTGAATGGAACCCAACAGAAGGAATGGGAGTCCAAAGAAACCATAACCAATCAACTAAGTGATTTGAGAACAAACACTGAACACCAAATTAAGGAAGTAAAGAAAATCATACAAGACCTAAAACAGAGCTTCAACAAAGAACTTGAAGCCATCAAAGCTGACCAATTAGAAGGAAAAGAGATAAAAAACAAAGTAGAGAGTCTTGACAGCAGGTTAGACCATGCAGAAGATCGAATCTCAGGGATTGAAGACAGCCTAGATATTATAGAGAAAGAACATACAACCATCCAAGACAAGTCCAAGAAATATGATAGGTCTATCCAACACCTGGAAGACACCATCAGAAGGCCCAATCTAAGGATAATGGGTGTAGAGGAGCACCTAGAAACAGAAGTTAATGGTCTAGGAAATTTGTTTAACAGGATCCTAGCAGAGAACTTCCCAAACATACAAAAAGATAGGCCTATTCAGATACAAGAAGCTTTTAGAACCCCAAATAGACCAGACCAGAATAGGACATCCCACCGTCACATTATAATCCACACAGGATCAACCCAGACCAAGGAAAAGATCCTTAAAGCTGTCAAGGAGAAAAGGTTAATCACCTATAAAGGGAAACCAATTAGAATTACCTCAGATTTCTCAGCAGAGACAATCAAAGCAAGAAGAGCCTGGAATGACGTATGCCATGCCCTAAAAACAAACAACTATCAACCAAGAATACTGTACCCAGCTAAACTCTCCTTCATAACTGAAGGCCAAATAAAAACCTTCCATAGCAAAGAAAAATTGAAACAATACATCTCCACCAAACCAGCCCTGCAAAAGATTCTTAAAGATGTCCTACACATAGAAAACCAACAAGAACGCAACAAAGGCCAAGAAACTGCACCCAAACTGAGAATCCAAGAACCTTAGGAAGAACCCAGTTTTCACAGCCCCCAAGAAGGTGGATAACATGGCAGGAACCCCCAAATACCTCTCAGTCCTATCTCTTAACGTTAACGGACTGAACTCTCCAATTAAGCGACATAGACTATCTAGTTGGATTAAAAAACAAGACCCCTCTATCTGCTGCCTGCAGGAGTCACATCTTGCCCATAAAAACAAACATATTTTCAAAGTTAAAGGCTGGAACAAAATCTACCAAGCAAACGGCCCTCATAAACAGGCGGGAGTTGCTATCCTAATATCAGATAAAATAGACTTCAAACTAAAATTCGTGAGAAGAGATAAAGAAGGTCGCTACATACTAATTAAAGGATCTCTCCTTCAGGAGGATATTACAATTCTAAATATCTATTCGCCAAACAATGGAGCACCCAAATTTATCAAAGAAACACTACTTTCCCTCAAATCCCATATAGATCCAAAGACATTAATTGTTGGGGATTTTAACACACCACTCTCCCCACTAGATAGATCAACTCAGCAAAAACTCAACAGAGAAACCGCAGATCTAAACAGCTGCATAGATCAACTAGACTTAACAGACATTTACCGAACATTTCACCCAGCAGCATCAGAATACACGTTCTTCTCAGCAGCACATGGAACGTTTTCTAAAATAGACCACATTTTAGGCCACAAAGCAAACTTGTCTAAATTCAGAAACATTGAAGTTATACCTTGCATTCTCTCTGACCACAAGGGAATAAAATTAGAACTCAACACCAAAAGCCACCAAAGAAAGTCCGGTATCACATGGAGGCTGAACAACACACTGCTGAATCATGAGTGGGTCATGGAAGAGATTAGAAAGGAAATTCAAATGTTCATGATATTCAACAAAAATGAACACACAAATTACCAGCTCCTCTGGGACACAGCAAAGGCAGTCCTCAGAGGCAAGTTTATAGCTCTGAGCTCCTACATCAACAAATTGGAGAGATCGGAAACTAACAATTTAATGACACATCTAAACCTCCTTGAAAAAGAGCAGCAAGATAAACCCCAATCCAGTAGACGGAAAGAAATAATCAAAATTAAATCAGAATTAAATGAATTAGAATCCAAAAAAACTATAGAAAGAATCAACAAAACAAAGAGTTGGTTCTTCGAAAAACTTAACAAAATTGACAGACCCTTAGCAAACCTTATCAGAAAAAGGAGAGAACACACCCAAATTAATAAACTCAGAGATGAGAATGGAAACATCACCACGGAAACAACCAAGATTCAGAACATTATTAGGGGATACTTCTCAAAACTTTATGCTAATAAGTTTGAGAACTTGACAGAAATGGACCTTTTCCTAGCAAATATTGACATGCCAAAACTAAACCAAGATGAGTTAAACCAGCTTAACAGGCCCATATCAAGCATTGAAATAGAAACAGCAATAAGAGACCTCCCAGCTAAGAAAAGTCCAGGACCAGATGGTTTTACAGCGGAATTTTACAAGGCCTTCAAAGCAGAGCTCACACCAATACTCCTCCAACTCTTCAATGAAATTGAAAGAGAAAGCTCACTACCGAACACATTCTATGAAGCCATCATAACCCTCATCCCAAAACCAGGCAGGGACTCATCAAAGAAAGAGAACTATAGACCCATTTCTTTGATGAACATTGATGCAAAACTTCTCAACAAAATTTTGGCCAATCGACTTCAACAATTCATCCAAAAAATCATACACCATGATCAAACAGGATTCATTTCAGGGATGCAAAGCTGGTTCAATATACGCAAATCAATTAATATTATTCATCACATCAACAGGAGCAAGAATAAGAACCACATGGTTATCTCAATAGATGCAGAAAAAGCATTTGACAAGATCCAACACCCCTTTATGATGAAGGTTCTGGAAAAATTAGGAATCCATGGAACATTCCTCAATACAATAAAGGCTGTATATGACAAACCTACAGCCAGCATTATACTCAATGGTGAAAAACTAAAGCCATTTCCTCTTAACTCAGGAACAAGACAAGGATGCCCACTCTCTCCACTTCTCTTCAATCTAGTATTAGAATGCCTAGCTACAGCAATAAGACAAGATGCAGACATAAAGGGAATCCAAATAGGGAAAGAAGAAATAAAACTCTCCCTCTTTGCAGATGACATGATCTTGTATTTAAAGAATCCCATAGACTCCACTCCCAAATTACTCAAGCTGATTCAAAACTTTGGCAAAGTAGCAGGTTATAAAATTAACCCCCAAAAATCAATGGCTTTTCTATATGCCAACAATGAGAAAAGTGTGGCTGAAATTAGGAAAGCAACTCCATTTGTAATAGCCCCACAAAAAATAAAATACCTAGGAATTAACTTAACCAAAGAAGTGAAGGACCTCTATGATGAAAACTTTAAAATCTTGAAAAAGGAAATCAACACAGAACTTAAAAAATGGCAAAACCTCCCATGCTCCTGGATTGGCAAGATTAACATCGTGAAAATGGCAATACTTCCCAAGGCTATCTACAAATTCAACGCGATACCTATCAAAATTCCACCCTCATTCTTCAAGGAAATAGAGGAGGCAATCCAAAAATTCATATGGAACAATAAAAGACCCCGAATAGCAAAAACGCTCCTCAACGGAAAGAACACTGCTGGAGGAATATCAATACCAAATTTCAAACTCTACTATAAAGCCATAGTAATCAAAACAGCTTGGTATTGGCATAAGAACAGACCTCAGGACCAATGGAATAGAATTGAAAACCCAGAAATGAACCTACAGACCTATAGCCATCTAATCTTGGATAAGGAAGCTAAAACAATAGAATGGAAGAAAGACAGCCTCTTCAGTAAATGGTGCTGGCAAAATTGGTTAACTACATGTAGAAAACTAAAGCTAGATCCTTATATATCACCCTGTACCAGAATCAACTCCAAATGGATCAAAGACCTTGAACTCAAAGCAGACACTCTGAAAACATTACAGGATGGAATAGGAGAAACCCTAGGTCTCCTTGGCTCAGGTCGAAATTTTCTGAATAGAGACCCGGAAACACAACAAATCAAAGAAAGGTTGGACAAATGGGATTGCATAAGATTGCAGAGCTTCTGCAGGGCAAATGACATAGCTGGCAAGATCAATAGAAAGCCCACCGATTGGGAGAAGATCTTTACTAGCCATACAACAGACAAGGGTCTCATATCTAAAATATACTTGGAACTCAAAAAATTAAACTACCCAACAACAAATCCTCAAAGAATCAACTGCCCAATAAATAAGTGGGCGAAAGACTTAAAGAGAAGCTTCTCTGAAGAAGAAACAAGGATGGCCAATAGACACATGAAGAAATGTTCAACATCCCTAGCCATAAAAGAAATGCAAATCAAAACAACATTGAGATATCACCTCACTCCAGTTAGAACAGCAAAAATCAAGAACTCTAATAACAACAGATGCTGGAAGGGATGTGGACAGAAAGGAACCTTACTTCATTGTTGGTGGGAATGTAAACTTGTTCAACCACTTTGGAAAGCAGTATGGAGGTTCCTCAGAAGACTTCACATAGATCTCCCCTATGATCCAGCAATCCCACTTTTGGGCATTTACCCAAATGTTTACAAACAAGACCACACTAAAGCTACCAGCACAACTATGTTTATTGCAGCATTATTTACCATAGCTAAGATATGGAACCAACCCAGATGCCCCTCAGTAGATGAATGGATCAAGAAAATGTGGTATATATACACAATGGAATTCTATGCCTCCATCAGAAAGAATGACATTTCCCCATTTGTTAGGAAATGGAAAGGTTTGGAAAAAATTATATTAAGTGAAGTAAGCCAGGCCCAAAGAAGCATAGGTCCCATGGTTTCCCTTATTTGCAATATCTAGTATAGGTATGAGTCAAGCGGAAAAGCTCAGATAATGTGATGTTAGGAAAATGAACCCTTAAATATGTATTTTAATGTTTTCGTTTCTTTCATGCATGTGTTTCTAACGCATTTATAAGATTATTTCTTTGTTGCTTTGTATGTCCCTCCCCCACAGTGTAACCCCCGCTTTCACTATATTTGATGTCAGTATAACATGTGGAGGAGATGGGGACAAACAAGTCGTTTAAGGATTCAGGTGGACCTGTTGCAACAATGAGAAGTACAAAATGTCATGTCAAAACCAGCTTTACAATGTCGGTGTGGGGGGGGAGGGGGGTATCATTGGGTGGGGGGAGGGGGGTAAAATTGGGTGGGGGGAGGGGGGAGGCGGGGAAGGGAAGTGAAGGGTAAACAAAGGAGGAGGCTGCAATGCTTGGTAAGAAATGTATGCATTATCCTGCCCATGTAATTGTAGCCCCCCTGTACAGTATGTTCTCAAATAAAATAAAATACAATTAAAAAAAAAAAAACAAAAAAAAAACCTGCAGACCAATTTCTCTGATGAACATAGATGCAAGGCTCTTCAGTAAAATATTAGCTGACAGAATCCAAAAACAAATAAAAAATCATACATTATGAACAAGTAGGCTTCATTCCCTCAGATGCAAGGCTGGTTTAACATATGCATTTGCATTCACCACATCAACAAAGCCAAGAACAAGAACCATATGATCATCTCAAAGGCAGAAAAAGCCTTTGACAAAATGCAATATCCATATTAAGTTTTGGAGAACTAGAAATAGAGGGAACATTACTAAAAACAATAAAGTTTATATGTGACAGAGTTTATATGTGACAGACCAACAGTCCAATACTAAATGGGGAAAAACTAAAACTAATTCCCCTAATATCAGGAAAAAGGGAAGGATGTCCACTCTCTCCACTCCTTTTCAATACAGTTCTGGAATTATTAGCCAGAGTAATAAGGCAAGAAAAGGACACAAAAGGGATTCACATAGGGAAAGAAGAAATTAAACTATCCCTATTTGCAAATGACATGATCTTATACATCAAAGATAAAAAAAATCCACCCCCAAACTCCGAGAGTTGATCAACTACTTCAGCAAAGTAGCAGGAAATAAAATTAACCCATAAAAAGCAGTATCCTTTCTGTATGCCAGCCATGCACAAGCAAAAAAGGGAAATCAAACAAATACAAAAACAAAACAAAAACTATGAATTAACCTAACCAAAGATGTAAAAGATCTTTGTAGTGAAACTATTAAAATCTAAGGAAATAAATCAAAGAGGACACCAGGAAATGGAAATATCTTCCATGTTCATGGATAGGTAGAATCAATATTTTGAAAATAGTCATAGTGCAAAAACAATATACAAATTCAATGCAATCCCCATCAAAATCCCAATGACGTTCTTTACTGAGATTGAGAAAACAATCCACAAATTCATATGAAATAACAAAAGACCTAGAATAGCCAAAGCAATTCTAGGCAAAAGAGGCAATGCGGATGGTATCACAATGCCAGATTTCAAACTCTACTACAGAGCCATAATAACAAAAACAGTTTGGTATTGACTCAAAAATAGACCCAAAGACCAATGGAACAGATTAGAAGACTCAGAAATAAAAACACATACTTAAAATCATCTGATATTTGACAAAGGAGCCAAAGACATAATTGTAAAAAAAAGTCTTCTTCAATTAATGGAATTGGGAAAACTGCACAGCTATATGCAGAAAACTAAAAGTGGATCCCTGCCTATCACCATGCACTAACATGAATTCAAAGTAGATCAAAACCCTCAATGTCAGACCTGAAACTCTGAAACTACTGCAAGATAGAGTAGGAGAAACATTAGAACTTATAGGTATAGAAGGGAACTTCCTAAATAGAGTCACAGGGGCACAGCAGATAGGAGAGAAACTCAACAAGTGGGACTACATTAAAATAAAAAGTTTCTGCACAGCTGAGGACATAGCTTCCAAACTAGGAAGACAACCAACCAATTGGGGAAAGGTCTTTACCAACAATACATCAGACAAAGGCCACTTACCACTATATACAAGGAGCTCAAGAAACTAAACCCTTCCAAACTTAATACACCAATTGCTAAATGGGCAAGGGAGCTAAGAAGAGACTTCTCAGAAGTAAGAATGACAAAGAGTCACATAAAGAAATGCTCATCATCCCTGGCCATAAAGGAAATGCAAATCAAAACAACCCTGAGATACCATCTTACCCCACTTAGACTGACTATTCTGAATTAGGACAACAAATGTGGGCAGGGATGTAGGGAAACAGGAACCCTACTGCACTGCTGGTAAGAATGTAAACCACTCTGGAGGTTCCTCAAAACTAAACATAGACCCTCCCTACGACTCAGTCATACCAGTCCTTGGCATCTACCCTGAGCATCATGAGCCAGGATATAATAAGGACAGCTGCATGTCCATGTTAATTGACACACTATTCATAATAGGTAAGATATGGAAACAACCCAGGTGCCCCACAATAAATGAATGGATCAAAAAGATGTGGTACCTATATACAATGGAATTTTATACATCCACTAGAAAGAATAAAATAATGTCATTTGCAGGGAAATGGATAGAACTAGAACTAATCACATTAAGTGATTCGATCAGAGACAAATGGTGCATGTTCTCTCTGATATGTGGAAGTTAGATCTAAAATGCACTGGGATATAATAAATGACACAGGATTCTAGATTCTCACATACAAGTCTTAGGAGAGAATCACAAAGATGCAATACCCAAGTGCCTCTCCATATGTATATAAAATAGTATGCATTCTGAAATGAACTCCAAAGATGGAAACAAAGGACTTTTTTCTTCATTTGTTTTTTTCTTTTTCTGATGACTGTATTCTTTACCTGATATACAGTGATATTCACGTGCATATCTGTAGGAGAGTGGGGGGAGGGCACAGAATCCGAGGACAAAGGCTGAAGACGTGCAGCAGAGGAGCACACTGGACATTGATGAAAGTGAACTATGCAACTCGTGGGTGGAGATGAGGAGGGAATGGGAGAGAATGAAGGACAACTGACACTCTATGAAAGAAATGTACTTACTACCTGATAAATGTAAATGTTACTCCATTGCATATCACCACTACTAATGTAACAGTAAAAAAAATAAAAAATAAAAAAAACAAAATGACTCAAGACAGGCACCAGTGGCTCACGCCTATAATCCTAGCTACTCAGGAGGCTATCTGAGGATCACAGTTCAAAGCCAGCCTGGGAAGGAAAATCCATGAGACTCTGATCTCCAAATAACCACCAGAAAACCAGAAGTGGTGTTGTGGCTTAAGTGGTAGAAGAGCTCAGGAACAATACCCAAGCTCCACGCCCAACAACAACAACAAAAAAAATGTGACTTCAGTTACTGTAAGAGCCTCACACCTAGCTTACCTCCAATGGTATTGTATTACTATGCCCTTATTAGCAATTATGTATGATGATGCTTTGATTTGGTGACTGTATTACTAAGAACTATTGTCTTTTCCAAGAAAAATCATCTAAATGTAAGTGGACTCTGTTCTATAAGTTATTTTAAAAGGTAGGTTATCTTTTAAGATAATGGACAGACTGTGCTTTGGACTCTCAGCTTGTTATATTTGAATTAATAAGTATGTATAAATATATTTCCTGGGTGTTAAATTGATTAGAACTTGAAATAGTTGCTTTTTTGTTTGTGGGTTGTTGTTTCTTTGCCTCCCTTTTTGAAAAAGTCTCTATCATAAAAACCACCAATAAATCTATAGGACATTTAAAATGCACATCCGTGTGCACATGCACACACTCACACACTCACACACACACACACACACACACACACACACACACGTGCTAATGCAAAAGACTCACTTGGAAAGCAATCCGTCAGGTCCTGAAGGTTTGAAAAGGTACTTATCCACTTGTTTGTTAAATAACTGATCTGGTAGCTGCAAGCGCTTGGTGACATTGTAGAGATTTAGGGCATAGAGAGTTAAATCTCCTTCTCGATACCTTGGGCTACAAGAAAAAAGACTAATTAAATCAAACTGTTTCTGCAGTTCTGAACTGTTCTGAAGTGCTTGAAGGTGAGTGCAGTCATAGATATTAAGTGTTGATATCAATAATAATAATAATAATAGATCCTTTAAATAATAGATCTCTTTAAATATTCAGCACTCCTATTTTGAAAACAATAGAAAGCTGCTCCGCACACCATCACTCTCAGAGCCAGAGCTCTGAGCTCTTTGCTGTTTTTCCAGGCAGAGTTCCTAGAAGCCAGCTAGACCATCTAGTTTTAAGTTTAAGAAGTCTTAATGGTAAAAAGTAAAATTTGTGGACTGAGGGAAATTCAAGCTATAAACCATGAAGCAGGAGCTATTGTTAGTCTCATAAAAAGACTGAAACAACAACAAAAATATATATTGACACATTTCAGAATTCATCCATTCAAAACATTCTCCTACCCTTGGGGGGGGTCCCTATTAAGAATTTTCAGGGGCTGGGAAGGTGGCTCAGTGGTAGAGCACTTACCTGCCTTGCATGCCTGAGGCCCTGGGTTTGATTCTTCAGCACCAATTAAGCAAAAAGAAAAAAGCTGGAAGTGGTGCTGTGGCTCAAGTGGTAGAGCACTAGCCTTGAGCTGAAGGACTGAGGGACAGCGCCCAGGCCCAGAGTACAGACCCCACGACTGGACCCCCCGTCCAAAAAAAAAAGAATTTTCAGGCCCCAGAAGTAGAGAATGCTAGGTGGCTTTTTAGGTAGGAATAGTATTTTAGTGTCACCCTATCAGGAATGACAAATTCAAACTAAGAAGGAGAGAAACTCCATGAAGTATAAGAAGTTGTTCTGGTATCTAAAGCCAAAGGGCAGAGCTGCAAAATGCTGGTCTCTCCATTCTAAAAACTAGAATGCTCTGATTTTTTTCTTTTCCCTTAATAAATTTATCACATATGATACAAGGAGATAAAAATAGTCTTATAAGGGCTGAGAAGGCGGCTCAGTGGTAGAGCACTTGCCTTGCATGCAAGAGGCCCTGGTTTCCATTCCTCAGCACCACATAAGCAGAAAAAGCTGGAAGTGGTGCTATGACTCAAATGGTGGAGCGCTAGCCTTGAGCTGAAGAGCTGAGGGACAGCGCCCAGACCTAGCGTTCAGGCCCCATGACCGACCCCCCCCCAAAAAAAGTCTCATATCTTATCACTGTTTAGTCATAGTAACTCATTCATTTTTACATTTACTCACAGTCCTTTGATGAATTAACTATTCAAATATAGCTGTTTCTGTCATGTGGTAACCCATCTTATTTACTAAAACTCAGGATTTATTCCTATCCTTGATTATGACAACTACGACACTATATAAACATGTTGTTGGACTGCAAATGCCATTATTTAAGCAGTGTTTTTTGAAGTTAGATTCTGATATCATATTATAATAATACGAAATGAATACAAAAAGGAAAATGAACAATGCCTCTGCTGAGGCCCAGTGAATAGACAGACAGCAGCAGGGTGTCATGCCATTCAGATAGGTCGCCATGCGCTTCCAGATCAAAGCTGGCTGGCTGGCCAGGGTGCCCCTGGTACTCACTGGTTGGTATTTGTGCAGTGAAGGTACACTCGTAGTTTGCTCTTGTCTTTGCCTTTCACACTTGCCATGAATACCTTGGTGCCCACCAGTTGCTTGAACAGAAGAGACAGCCAATAATCCTATTGTGGTAGTTGAGAAGGGGAGGGAAAAACAGGTCTTTACTTATTCCTTATTATTTTATAAACACACCTGGTAAATAATGGCCATACAAATAGTGTGACTGTTACTTGTAGGGGAATTAAATTGCTTTATGCATGTGATCTTCATGAACCTGAGGGAAGTATCTTGTTTGCTGCTTTTTATGCCCAGAGGACCCTTTTTCTGTGATTCAGAGGGCACTAGCCACTAGAAGGTAGATTTTAAGATCCAGCCACTGCTCAGAGGGTTTAAATATGCTCAGTGTTCTTTAATCCAAGGATTCAAAGCAAAACTTAAAGCAGAACTTTTAAGACACATGCACTTACCCACACACACAAAGACAACTTTTTGAAATTAAATTTCTACCTAAGAAACAACTTCCTTATAGTTTTCTCAAAAGTAATGAATGAGGTGACCCTCATCACTAGCTATCAAGATTAAAAAAAGAAGACTGAGGGGTAGAGCTTAAGGATAGCAGGAACAGAATAATGGAGAGAGGAAGGGTGGACAAATATAGTCATAATAAATGTACATATATGAAAATGGAGCCAGGTAACTTGAGAAGGCTGGGTAGAACTGGCATAGAGGGAGAGAAGAAGAATGGAAGAGGTGGCAAGATGAAGTTGACATTTTGAACTGAAAACAAGAGATCAAAAACTGAGACAAAAATACAGTTTTGATAGAACATAGTATATATCATCTGTGAAAAATTATTGACAACCCTCCCCCCAGATTTCTAACTACTAGTCACAAGAAACACAGTGGATAGGGGATCCTGACAAATGAGACAATAGGAATAAATCTAGCAAATTCTAGACTATGGGAAACAACATAGAAAAATACCTGTTTTTATAAATGAATAAAGGGAGATGAATACTTAGGAGACAGATCAAACTCTAATTTGAATTCTAATTTGAATGATCAACTATAATGATATTTCAGACAATAAGAAAATGAAAAACATTGACTATATTCAAGTGATTCCTTTAAGAGTTATTGTTTGAACAGATATCTTCAAGTACTCTTTAGACTATAAGCTCATACTTCTTAGGGCTCCATCTATACCTTAAATTTTTAGACTTATGTATCTTTCAGGTGGCATTTTGAGTAAAAGGCTTATTACCAAAGGTAGGAAATAGGGAAGACGTAAGATTTGCTTCAAAAATACTTTTAATATTATTGACAAAATAGCCCATTCTTACGGTGATTAAATAAAAACATAGATGAGGGCTGGGAAGGTGGCTTAGTGGTAGAGCACTTGCCTCGCATGCATGAGGCCCTGGGTTTGATTCCTCAGCACCACATAAGCAGAAAAAGCTGGAAGTGGTACTGTGTCTCAAGTAGCCTTGAGCTGAAGAGCTGAGGGACAGTGCTCAGGCCAGAGTTCAGGCCCCACGACCGACAAACAAACAAAACAAAACAAAAACACCACCAACAACAACAAAGAAAAAACTTAGATGGTACTGGCTTGTTGTAAAGTTAAATAAACAATCATTTCCTAACTAGTGTTGTGGTATATGCCTACTCCATAACTCAAGGAGGAGGTATGAGACCTGAGAGTTCAAAGCCAGCCTGACTGCTGGTTGTAGATCAAGCTGGATTACATAGTGAGATTTTGTTACAAAAATAATAATAAAACAGAAAATTCCAGACCAGCCTGGGCTACATAGTGAGATCTTATTGCGAAAAATAAAAATAAAAATAAAAATAAAAAAACAGGGGCTGGGAAGGTGGCTCAGTGGTAGAGCACTTGCCTTGCATGCATAAGGCCCTGGGTTCGATTCTTAAGCACCACATAAGCAAAAAGAAAAAAGCCAGAAGTGGCGCTGTGGCTCAAGTGGTAGAGTGCTAGCCTTGAGCTGAAGAGCTGAGGGACAGCGCCCAGGCTCAGAGTTCAGGCCCCATCACTGGACCCCCCAAAAAAACAAACAACAACAAAAAAACAAAAAACAAAAAACATTACAGTTTCATGACATAAAATGTTTGAAGCTTTAGATAAAACAGCAGCAACTTTAGCTTTTGTATTTTAGACAAGGTCTTGCTATGTACCCCAGACTGGCCTCAAAACTTGCTACTTTGTCTAAATGAGCCATAAACTCTACCCTCCTGATTCATTCCCCAAGGGCTGTAATTATAGGCATGCACCACTGCACCCAAATGCAATTTTAATTCAGATTTTCTTTGTAGAACATTTTTTGTTTGTTATCTTGTAAAATGAGTCACAAAATTTCAAATTATCCCTTTTTAAAAATTTTACACCATGCTCCAAATGGACTATATATCATGTGTGTGTGTGTGTGTGTGTGTGTGTGTCTGTGTCTGTGTGTGTGTGTGTGTGTGTGTGTGTGTGTGTGTGTGTGTGTGTGTGTGTGTGTGTGTGTGTGTGTGTGTGTGTGTGTGTGTGTGTGTGTGTGTGTGTGTGTGTGTGTGTGTGTGTGTGTGTGTGTGTGTGTGTGTTGGTCCCGGGGTAGCCTGGGTGCTGTTCCTGAGATTGTCTTGCTCAAGACTAGTTACTAGAACCACATTTTCACTTCTAGCTTTCTGGTGGTTTATTTGAGATAAGAGTTTCACAGAGTTTCCTGCCCAGGCTGGCTTTGAACTGTGATCCTCAGATCTCAGGCTCCTAAGTAGCTAGGATTACAGATGTGAGCTACCAGTGCCTGGCTCAAATGGGCTATATTATGAAGGTTATCCCTGGCTATTTTTTTCTCTTAAAATACAAAAATGCTGATCTCTAAGGGCCCTTTTGACTTCCAAGATTGAGCTCTCTATAGGGAGGCATGACCTACCTGTAGGAGGGGTCCTTAGCTTCCTTTCAGCTAGTCACAGAAACAGAAAAAGAATGGTCACTTACAGGTAGTGGTTTGAAGTTTTCATCCACCAAGTGGTAGTTCCCAGCTCCAAAGAGCACCTGCCTCATCACCACCTCTATGCCCATTTGGCCTGACAGGCCCAATTTATCCAGCCACCTGTGACACAATGACACCAATTATTCAGATTTGAAAGCAACAATCACTCAGTTCTACTTATACATAAACGTGTTCATCTGTGTGGAAGGACTTGACAGGAAGTTAGGATTAATTATGAATAAGCCATCTAAATGAAATGGTGACCTGTGCACAAAGCCCCATGCCTCTACATCTTTCTACATTTTGGTAAAGTAAGAAGTTCTAGAAGACTCTTAATCTAGGAGTTCCTTTCAGGGCAACTATACAAAGCTAAGTAGACAAATCCTCACCCTCATAGACAATTCTTAATCCTCCAGTTTGCTCTCCCCATATCACCACCCCCACCCCCAACATACACGCTCTGTGTAAAAGAAGGTTGCAGTCAACAGAGTCAAAATGTGAACTAAATAGAACCACAATTAAATCATTTTCCCTTTTGCCTTCTCCCCTTGCTATGTCGATCAATGGTAAAACATCTATTCCTCATACCCCCATGAGCATAAAAGATTGCTGCTTTAGTCTAAATTTATGGCAATAAGAATGGCGGGGAGACAATGTGAAGAGGAGAGGAAAGAAGATAATCTCAACACAAATTGAGGAGAAAAATCTATGGATTAAAAGTACTAAGAAAATTGAGTACTGACTTAAGTAAACCAGTAGTTTAAAGCCATCAACTCAATGCAATCAAAGAGTAATGAGGTGATTTAGTAAATCTTTAACTTTATTGGTAAGCTGCTCTGGTGTGACCTAATCTACTTTAGGCTTCAAACTTCTTGGGAATCTATAATACAGCTACATACACAAGTATCCTCAGATCCAAAGCCTGCCCCTTCCTTCCTTCTTCTCTTCTTCCCTTCCTCCTTTCTTCTTTTCCTCCCTTCTTTCCTCCTTTTTTTTTTTTTTTTTTTTTTGCCGGTTGTGTGGCCTGAACTCTGGGCCTGGGCACTGTCCTTCAGCTCTTCAGCTCAAGGCTAGCGCTCTACCACTTGAGCCACAGTGCCACTTTTGGCTTTTTCTGCTTATGTGGTGCTGAGGAATCGAATCTAGTGCCTCATGCATGTAAGGCAAGCACTTTACCACTGAGCCACCTTCCCAGCCCTCTTCCTTCCTTCTTTCCTTTCTTCCTCCTTCCTTCTTTGCCGCCTCATTTACCAGGCCAGAGATCTCTAGCTAGAGATAGATCTCAAGCTAAAGAGCATAGATAGATCTCTTGCTAAAGGTATATCAATGTCCTTTTTCTCTATCTATCTATCTATCTATCTATCTATCTATCTATCTATCTATCTATCTATACCCATGTATGTATAACTATGAATTCCAAGCTAGCCTAGGAGATATATCTATATCTAGATAGACAGATTCGCAGGTAGGTAGGTAGGTAGGTAGACAGACAGACAGACAGACAGATATAGATAGATAGATAGATAGATAGATAGATAGATAGATAGATAGATAGATAGATAATGAGATAGAGATCCTAGGCTGGCCTGAAATTCTGCTTCTGCCTCTCAAGTACTGGGATTATAGGTGTACACCAACATGCCTGACTAACAATGAGCTCCTCAGAGGACAGAAAGCTGACTAATGCAGAGTAGGTGGCATTCTTAGAGGCCCCAACTAACAAACAAAAACTTCTTAAATATGTCTAAGAGGCTTTGGAACTTTATTTTCTGACAAAATCTGGCACCAAACTTTGGGCTCAGCCATCAAAACTGTCATTGATCTAGTTTTTGACACAAAGGGTAAGGTGAGTGTGTGGTCATGAGACTGACAAAGAAATGGAGAAGAGGGACATCTGAGCCCAGGGCCAGGCCCATGTGACTCACATGAAGCCAGCTGCAAAGGTGTTGGACAGCAGTGGTGCTCCACCCCCATATGCAGAGCTGGTTTCTCCTAACCAGACCTTCTTGCTGGGTCTGGTCTCCTCAACCACCTGTGGACCAGGAAAGTTGCCATGGTAACTGCAAACATGCTGACTGGCTGTGCTGGGGAAGACCCAAAGCATTCGAATCCACATGTTCCCATCTTCTACTGTTATGAACACTGTTCACTGTTATTTAGATCTTAGGCTAGTTGTGTTAAATCAAAATGCCAAGGCACAGAAGGAATATAAATAAATCTAACACCATGGTTTGTGACAGTTAATTCTACTGCAAGTCTAATGGAAGAACTTTAAATTTCTAATCAATATACATGGATAATATCCAATGCTGAGGAGAAAACCAAGGGAGCATAAGACAGTGCTTGTTCTTCAAAATTATATAATATACATGATATATTATATATGATATACATGTTTATATGATATTTATACTATATATGATATATAACTTAGAACTATTGTGTATATATATATATGTGTGTGTGTGTGTATATATATATATATATATAACATAGAACTAAACTATAAAATAAAGATCTTTTTACATGAAAAAATTTTGAAGATCATTACCTGGAAAATTTTTTGCACAGATAAAATAAAAGTATCCAGAACATCAGGGTTTATGAAATCTTCTTTGGTAGCAATGCGTCCATTCAGATAGTAGCTAAGTTATTCAGAAAAAAATAATCACGTTTAATTTCTGATTGTCAATCAATCACTAACTCTGTTCTCCTTCTTAACTTTCTTGCCCTTATTAGGAATAACAACAATAATAATAAAGGGCAGAAGTGCTACTAGGGAGGGACCAATGATAGAAGAGAGATATGGGAAAAGACAGTACTGCCCACATAACTAGAAGGCAATTCTCTGCCTTAAGAAGAGACAGCATGCCGAGTGCTGGTGGCTCATACCTGTGATCCTAGCCACTGTGGATTGTGGGGGGTTGAGGATTGTGGTTTGAAGCCAGCCTAGGCATAAAAGTCCATGAGATTCTTGTCTCCAATTAATCATCAAAAAGCTAGAAATGGAGGCATGGCTCAAGTGATACAGTGACAGTCTTGAGCAACAGAGCTAAAGGAGAGCTTGAGGATCTGAGTTCAAGCCCCAGTACTGGCACACACACGAAAATAAAAGGCATCCCTAAGTACAGACACTCCTGGCTCTTCAGCAAGCAGTCTTTATGTACTTTTACATTCCATAAGTTATATTGGCAGAGTACTTTGATCTTTATGGAAACTTCCCCATTACTTAAAATAACATTAAATTTTTATTCTGTTAATATTAAACTCTGAGCATAATGATGCTTGAGATACTACTCATTTCTTACTTGAACTATAAATCTAATAGTTAAGAGGAATAACTTTTTTAAAAGCTGGCAACAAGGCTTAAAGAACCAACAATATACTTACTGATGCCAAGTGACTGAATCAATCACTTCCCCACCAGCTTTCAGGAAACTAAAAAAAAAAAAATCCATTAATGCTATCATGCAATCTTCATAGTCAAGAACAACATTTATACAAGACTTTCCCCTAGAAATGGCTGATTATTGTGTTAAGATCACACAAACACACTAATCACAGATGCCCTCAGCCCCAGAATCCCTACTTTTCTGAGCCTGTGCTCTTTTTGTTAAACCACATAGTCAGGAAGCAATGTGTTTAATAATAGTGGACTGTTGGAGACGCTCCACCAGAGAAATATTTGTTTGTTAATTTATTTATTTATTCATTTATTTATGTGCTGGTACTGGGGCTTGAACTCAGGGAATTGTGCTCAGCTTTCTTGCTCATGACTGGTGCTCTATCACTTGGGCACCAGTCCAGCATTTTGCTAGTTACATAGACATGAAGTTTCTTAGACTGGCTTCAGACCTCAGTTCTCCAGGTCTCATCCTCCTGAGTAGCTAGGATTACAGAAGTAAGCCACCAGCACCTAGCCAGGAACATTCAAGACATGTGGTTCTGCATCCTCTAGCTCTTACCTCCTTAGCAACTTAACTGTCTTTCCCCGTGGCTGACCAACATCAGGACCATAAAGTTTCGCATTTTTGAAAGTGGACTTCCCTAGAAGTTTATGCAACTCAATAAAATCTTCTCCTAACTGTAATCCATCGATGAAAATACCAGACTTCTTCCAGAAACTGTTAGGTTCTGAAAGACAGCAATTCTCACACTCATCATGTACCTACACAATCTTAAAAAAGTATTATTTAAAAGCAAACAGGTTACAAACATTTTCCAAATTATAAAAACTTCGTCATCCAGTCAGGAAAAAATCCTCAATTACAAAAAAGATACTCCAGAAAAAACTGAGAATTTTAATTATGTACCTTGGTGTGAGGAGGGACATTTACCAAGGTGAAGTTAATAATGAGTATATTAAACCAGTGGATGGTTGGGAAATAGCCTATATCTAGTATTTAGTAACCTAATTTACTTTAAAAAAAAGAATATTCAGAACAAAAACATTTAATCATGGAATGCTCACAAGAATACTTGGAAGATGTTGTGTGTACTTATTAAATGACTGAATTTCATTTTCCCACTTTATATTCAGTTTTCTTGGCTGATATATAGAAGGGCAATTTAATATTTTGAATAAATGTGGCTTAATTCTTTGCAAAATAGGTGTGAAGAGGAAGACCCCCAGGAGCTTGAGCCGGGTGAGATTCTAGACTGGAAACTTTCTGCTAGCTTGAGCTAGGTTGACATGGGGTGGTTGAGTTAACTGACAACTTGAGAAAGAAAGAGGAAGTGAGGAGTAAAATCAAATTAATTACTCCAGCTTTGCTGAGCCCAGTCTGCCAAACATAATGGGCTTAAGAGACTGAAAATCTCAAGGGAACCTGGGAGCTAGGGAAGTTGCTGGCTCCAGTAGTTTTTCTCATCTCAAAAACTAACATAAACTGGGCCTGGAGGCACACACCTGTAATTTCAGCTATTGAAAAGCTTGAACAGGAGGAAAGCAAGTTCAATGCCAGCGAGGAAAACTTAGAAACCCTGCCTCAAAATAAACATTTTTAAAGTGGGAAGGGCCTGATGCAATAATAACAATAATCATGAGAATAACAATAAATAAGCTGGAATTAGCAACAGCTTCTAGGCATATAAGGGTGTTTTACCATATACCATGCCAAGAGTTTCATTGCTGAGAACATGGAAGAATTATTTACTAATATTTTAAGTCACAATATGTCAATGAAAACTCTTATTTGGTTCAATTAATATGTATCTTATACATATTTTTAGAACAATATCATAAATAGGAGTAAACATGCCAATGGGGAATCCCCTTATTAGTGAAATGTTCCCAGGAGTGCTTACCATTGCCCAGTTCCCAGGAAATGTTGTATCCCTTGGATGAGCAATAGTCCAGAAGCAGCTTAGCATTCGAGCTGTTCCAATGCATATCTGCATTCCTCAGTAAAGCATTTAGCCCAAAAATCAAGTCCAATCCAGAGCAATTTGCAAAAGCATACAACATGTCCACTGAGCTCCCTAGAAGAGAAATGTAACACTCCGCGCTCAGGTCTGCACTACACTGAAGAACACCTCAGCCTTGCTTTTAAGATGGCTTACCATTTCTTTTGTTAAATCAAAGCAATTCTAGCCCAAGTAAGTGACTGTCTGTATGTCTAAGTGATGACAAAATTGGATAAACAAAATTGAAACATTTTTTACCTCATTTGCTTTAGCTGTTGGAAGCTCCTTGCTAAGCACAAGAAAATCAAGTCTGGGACTCTGGTTTTACTCAGGTGACTGAAGGTAAATCAGGACACCACAGTTGATGGCTCAGTGTTCAATATTCAAAGCAGATGGTCATTAATTAGCATATATCCTACCTTTTGTAATCTAAATAACTCTACTCACTCAATTATAAAATACAAAGGTAACTCAAATTATATTTAATAAGACTTTTTTTAAATTCCCGTGTAATGTGTTAAAATAAATACAATCTTACATTTAAACACTGGCCTAGGGCTATAGGCCTGTGGTTTTTAAACTACTGCCAGGGTATCCTAGGGCGCCACAGTGAATTTTTGGTCATTCTTGTAGGGTTAGCAAATAAACACACAAGATAGTAAGCCAGTGCAATGGCTCGTGCCTGCAGCTCTAGCTACTCAGGAGGCTCAGATCTGAGGATCATGGTTTGAAGGTAGCCTAGGCAGGAAAGTCTGTGAGACTCTTATCTCCCAATTAACCACTTAAAAACTGGAAGTGGAGCTCTGGTTCAAAGTTGTACAGCACTAGCTTTGAGCAAAAAAAGTACAGGGACAATGCTCAAGCACTGTGTGTGTGTGTGTCACAGTGTGTGTGTGTGTGTGTGTGTGTGTGTGTGTGTGTAGTGTAGTGTACATATAATGTGTATATGTATGTGTATATAGTATTTGACACAAGAGCATTCTTTTTTGAATATTATCTGTAAGTAGTTATACAAAGGAGTTGCCATTCAACAAAGCAGCTTATGAATATAATACGTCTTGACAGGACAGCATTCTTACTAGTTGAGAATACTGCATACTTAAAGAAGTTGTCATTCATCTGACATCTAACAGGGCCATCCTACTCATTGGGCATATTACGGCCTTTTAAGTTTGCCAGGGGAAAACATCCACATCTGTTGAGCTTGATAAGACTATTACTATTAATTTGTTTAAACCTAATGTTTTAATAATCAAGCTTCAGATATTTCTTTTAATCCAAGTATTCTGTGAAAAATAAAATTACTAGCTGGGTGCTGGTAGCTTACACCTGCAATCCTAGCTACTCAGGAGGTTGAGGTCTGAGGAGCAGTTGGAAGCCAGCTGGAACAGGAAAATCCATGGGACTCAAATTAACTACTAAAAAGCTGTAAATAGAGCAGTGCCTCAAGGAGTATAGCATGAGCCTTGAGTGAAAAAGCAAAGGGACAGCGCCCAAGCTCTGAGAACAGGCCCCATCATTGTCACAAAACAGACGAACAAATAAATTACAGTGACACTAAGTACGATACAAGTTTGGGAACTCCTGTACCCAGATTTCGAATCATTAGCTGGTCTGTGATCACAGTGGCAACAACAGAATTTTAAGTGTGGTGTTTAAATCTTGGGCTGGGAATGTGGCTTAGTGGTAGAGTGCTTGCCTAGCATGCATGAAGCCCTGGGTTTGATTCCTCAGTACCACATAAACAGAAAAGGCCTGAAGTGGCACTGTGACTCAAGTGATAAAGTGCTAGCCTTGAGCAAATGAAGCTCAGGGACAGTGCTTAGGCCCTGAGTTCAAGCACCAGGACTGGAAAAATAAATAAATAAATAAATAACGATTAAATCACTAATCTTATGCATAGTAAGTCTTTATGATTTTCATGTGTATTTCAGAGTCATTTGTGAAACTGAAATTCACTCCCAAATGCTTCTAGGTACAAAATAAACCCCAAACTGTACTGATCTGGAAAGCTTGCTCCAGTTTTGTTTCTAACTTTGGCCTAAATCCCTGGGAGGATTGCAGCAGTGAAGGGCGGATTCAGTACAGGCAACAGAACCTGCTGAAGGGGCACCACCCAACAAGCTGCTTCAGGTGTTGTATGTGACTTTTGCTGTGTCACTTCCACAGAGCTGTGGCCAATCATCAGGAGTGACACACATCAGGGTCTGAGAAGCTTGCAACTCCCTTGGGTCTTAGAGCCACAATTTAGAACAACATAGCCTTGGGAGGTATCTGAGCCTACGGCAACCCCCCACTTGTGAGTAAACAGATTCCCAGCAAGGCAAGGGCTTAAACTAAGGCCACAGCCTTCTGATCAGAGTGTTATCAGCAGAGCCTATGATAAAGTGGTAATTCAGCTACCTAGTTACACAGTGTCATAAGCTTAAACACTACAAAATCATGCAGAAGCTTCCTGGATCAGGAAGTTCTCACGTGAGCCCTAGAGCTCCAGCTCACCCAACTATAAGCTACCACCTTAGCCCTACAGGGCCTTAGCAATGGATGAAATGTTGAAGGAGCACAAGCACTTATCTATCCCAGAAAACCAAGGTGGAAAGGACACAAGGAAAAACCAGTTGTACGTCATGAAAACCCTTCCAGATACGATATACTAGCCTCTTGGAAAGATGGTGGCATTTTCAGAAAGCCTAGAATGCTTGCATATTAGACAATATAGACAATCCCACCTCCGTTATTCCTCTATTTTTTATTCTTCCAAATGCACTGGAACTTATGTACCTTGAAATTCTATTACCCATACTCTATAACATAATTTAAACAGTAACATCTCGAAGAATAAAAACTAAGTATTTCTGAGTTCAAACCAACTTTTTAAAATATTTAACATATTACCCAAAAAAGTTTCAATTTGACAAGTCATATTATGAGTATAAGGCCTCTTAATCAAAGCCACCTCTTCCAACGTTCTCCCCCATCTTTCCCAAACTCTACTTTTTTTTTTTAAGATAAGGTCTCTAAGTTTTACCTGGACTGACTTTGAACCATTATCCCCTATCTCTGCCTCCTAAGAAGCTGAGATTGTAGCTGTGCACCAAGTTACCCAGAAGTTGACTCTACTCTTAAAAATAAAAATAAGCCTTGTTTGAATGGCTCACACCTACTATCCTCGCTACTCAGGAGGCTGAGATGTAAGGATTGCCATTCGAAGCCAGCCTGGGCAGGACAATCTGTGAGACTCTCATCTCCAATTAACCAGCAAAAAGCCAGAAGTGGACATGTGGCTCAAGTTGGTAGAGTGCCAGCCTTGAGCAAAAAGTTAAGGGACAGCACCCAAGGCCTAGTTTCAATCTCCAGCACTGGCACAAAATAAAATAAAACTAAGAAGAAAACCTACCCAACCTACGTTTTCCTCCAAGTAGGAGAAACTAAGGAAACTCACAGCTATCCTATTCTAAATTATTTTCTGAACGCTCACCAGGAAAGATCCGTGGCATGAAAATAACCCAGATAACAATTTATAAAATAGGAGAGACTCCTTCGCTAGGAGAGGCTCTTGTATCCAGAAGGACTGAGTGTTGGGGAGGAGTGATAAGAAAGAGGTAGAAGAAAGGAAAGCATGGCATTAGCTTATTAGATATAATTATAGTTTAATAAGGGAACACACTATTGTCCACGGTGACATCCAGAATGACACCTGTAATTTTACTTTGTTTCCTGCCCAAACAGGTTTATGGTGTGAGTATGTTCTCAGGACAACTGGTTTTGTCATCTTCTACTCAAGTAGAACATAACACCCAACAGAACTTGGCGTTAGAAAACTTGCCTGTATCTTCCAGGACGCTGTGTGAAGGCAGACAAGCCACTAACCAAGCACTGAACACATTCTTGCTATAGAAGACTATCTGTCTGTCTCTCTTTCTCACTCTCTTTTCCACTGAATGATACTCCCCAAGACACAGCCATCCCTACCTTAGCCACAGATCAGAACTACGAGGGAAGCACTTACTAACTTCTTAAACATTTGTCATCTATAATGACTAAGTACTCAGGTTGAACATGGTAGATTTCTAACTATGTTTCCTTTTCAGACAGATTGAAACTGAGAACTTCAAAAACAAGAGATCAAATGTTTCCCAATATAAAGAAAACATCTGTATTTGTTATACACTGTAGCATTGCCAGTGGAGTGACTGGAGTTATATAATCACCCAGGAGCACTGTTGGCAAAGGAAGAGAGTTCCCTGCTATAGGAACTAGGAAGGTCTAAGTAACAGAGGCCAGTAAAATTGTTGGAAACCTACTATACTGGTAACAACAAGATCATATAAGGTAGAAACTGAAGATAAACTAGTAAAATGTTGACTATGACTCCATCCCCATCAGGAATCCATTGATTATCTAATATTAGATGATCTTCTCCTAACAAATTATTACAAATAAAAACTTACTACTGTAGATCTCTCATACTTCTTGTCATTTCTGCATTTTTACTTTATTTACTTTTTGTGGTACTTGGTTTAAACTCAAGACTTCATGCTTGCTAGGTGATACTCTACTGTTTTGAGACATGCTTCCCGTCCTGCTTTTTCTGGTTATATTTGAGATAGGTTCTTGTTTTTTTTTTCCCCAGGGCAGCCTGGACCATGATCCTCCTATTTATGTTTTTGCACAGCTGAAATTAAGCCACACACCTGAGTACCAGCTATTGTTGGTCTTGAATCACATACTCCCAATCTCAATCTCCTAAGTATCTTTTTTCTCTTTTTTCTTTCTTTCTTTCTTGCTTGCTTTCTTTCTTTTTCTATTTTTCCTTTTATTTATTTATTTTTTTTTGCTTGTCATGGGGATTGAACTCAAGGCCTGGACACTGTCTCTGAGCTCCTGTGGCTCAAAGCTCAAAGTTCTCTACCACCTGAGCCACAGTGCCGCTTCGGGCTTTTTTCTGTGTATGTGGTACTGAGGAATCAAACCCAGGGCTTCATGCATGCTAGGCAAGCACTCTACCATTGAGCCACATTCCCAGACCAAGTATCTCAAATTATAAGAGTGAGTCACTGGTGACAACCCTCTGTTATTTTTTAATGGGATCTGAGGTGGTCATGCATTATGTCAAATTTAATTCAACAAGAAATCAAGTTTATTAAAATGTCAGAATCATTTCCTCTTCACTTAAGAACTCCAAAATATATGAAACTATGTTAACCATGAACATGTAATCTATTCTCTAATTCCTTATGCACCACTTTTTTGTAAGTTATAAAAATATGCAAAAACTAAAAATCTGTGGCTCAGTGGCAGAATGCTAGCTTTAAGCAAAAAAGCTTGGGGACAGTGCCCAGGCTAGAAGAAAGGCTAATGATCACCTGAACCTTCAGCAAGTCATCATTTTTAAAAATATTTTCCTGTGGGAGGGCTTTCTGAGATGTTGATGGCTGTGGACCAATCAGGATATGGTTGGGAGACTATGGTAATTTCTTAAAATAAAACAATAAAGCTGATTTCATCAATTGACTCTTCCATTGGAGACAGATTTCTCTGTAGCATGCAATGCTGTTTGACAGCACTTTACCCAGAAAGGAGCCTCTTCCATAATTGGAATGTATCCTCTGAACCCCTGAGGCTGTTTTATCAACTAAGTTTATGTAATAGTCTAAATTTATCCCTGTCATGTCAATAGTCATTACAGCATCTTCACTAAGAGTAGATTCCATTCAAGAAATCACTTTCTTTGCTCTTCCATAGACACAATTCTTCATCCATTTATGTTTTATCGTATAACCACAGCATTCAGTCACCTCTGCTTCTATTTCTGCTTCTCTTGCTATTTCTACCACATCTTCATTTATTTCTTTCACTGAAGTCTTAATTCCCTCCATGTATTCCATGACAGTTGGAGTCAACTTCTTCTAAATTCTTATGCTATCTTGATATTTTAGGGGTTGAGGAGACAGTACTGAGATTTGAATTCAAGTTTGCTGGTTAGCTGGCAATCTACCACTTGGGTCACACCTCCAGCCCTGCTTTCTGCAGGTTAACTTTTACATGAAGTATAGTGGACTTTTCTGTCCAAGCTGGCCTTGAACTGCCATTCTTCAAATCTCAGCCTCCTAGGCAGCTAGGATTACTAGGAACCACAGGTGCCCAACTTATTGTTGATGCCCTCCCATTGGTCAAGAATATTGTTAACAGTACTTAGAATGAATCCTAGGTTAGCAGGCCCCCAAACTACATTATCTCGTTATGCATTTGCATCAGAGCCTCTTGGGTGACCAGATATGTTGTCAATAAGCAACAATATTTTGAAAGAATTTTGTTTTCGAACCTTTCAAGAGTGGACGTGCTGTCATCCAGACTTAGTTGTTCTGCTTACAAAATGGACAGAATAGATCTAGTGTGATTCTCGAGGACTGGCTGAACATTGGTTTCAACTTAAAAGTTAACAGCTGCATTAATCCCTAACAAGAGAACTTCTGAAAGCAGTCACTGTCGTTCCCTCTTCAGCTATGGATGTCTTAGAAGTTCATTTTTTTTTCCAATATAAGGTTGTTCTGTCTACATTGAAAAGCTGTTGTTTAGTGTAGCTGCCTTTCTCAATTTTTGAGGTAGATTATCTGGAAATTTGCCACAGCCTCTCCATCAGCATGTGCATTATTTGGCACTTTTAGTCTTTCTATAGAAATGTTTTTCCTTAAACTTCAGTTACCTCTGCAAACTTTTCTCCTCTCCCTTCCCTTCCTCTTCCCTCTCTCTCTTTTGCGGGTGTGGGGAGCTTGAACTCAGGGCCCAGGCACTGTCCCTCAGCTTTTTCACCTACTACTGACACTCTATCACTTGAGCTACAATTCCACTTCTGGCTTTTTTTTAATGGTTAATTGGAGATGAGTCTCACAGAATTTCTTGCCTAGGCTGGCTTTGAACTGTGATCCTCAGATCTCAGTCTCCTGTGCCACTAGAATTATAGGAATGAGCATGGTGCTTGGTTTAGGCTTCAAACTTTCCTTCTGCAGCTTTCTCTCCAGTCTCAGCCTTCTCCTTATCAGCAATAAAACTGTTTTGCTTTTTTCTTTTTAATTAGATATGTGTTCACTGGCATAGAATTTTCAATTTCCTTCAATAAGTTTTTTTTTGTATTCAGAACTTGGCTATTTGATGCAAGAGGTCTGGTTTTCCATCAGTTCCAGCTTTTTGTAAGTCTTCCTAACAATGTCTTTTATGTTGTTGGTTGTGGGGCTTGAACTCAGGGGCTGGGTGATGTCCCTGTGTCTCTTTGTACTCAAGGCTAGCAGTGCTCTACCATTTGAGCCACAGCACCACTTCTAGCTTTTTCTGTTTATATGGTACTGAGGAATCAAACTCAGGGCTTCGTGTATGCTAGGCAAGTACTCTACCACTAAGCCACATTCCAGTCCAACTACTTCCAGTTTTTGAGTAGTTTATTGGAGATAAGAGTTTCACGGGGACTTTTCTGCCTGGGCCAGCCTCAAACTACAATCCTCTGATATTAGCCTCCAGAGTAGCTAGGATTACAGGCATGAGGCACCTACATCTGGTTCACTAAGCTAGATCATTCTTAGCTTTTGGTTTAAAATGAGAAATGTATCAGGCTCCTTTTAAAGGCTCATATCTGTAGTCCTAGATACACAGAAAGCTAAGATCTGAGGATCACGGTTGAAAGCCAGCCCAGGCAGACAAATTCAAGAGATTCTTATCACCAATTAGCCAGCAAAAATACCAGATGGGGAGGTATGTCTCAAATGGTACAGTATCTAAGTGAGTGAGGCCCTGAGTTCAAACCCTTCTACTGGCACAAAGAAAACAGAAAACAGAAATAAAATCAGAGATTGTGGCTCTTCTTTGCACTTGAATATTTAGAGGTCACTGTAAAGTCACTCATCAGCCTAATTTTAATACTCTTCACTTTTAGGGAAGAAGGGAGTCTATGAAGAAGAAGAGAGATGGGAATAGAGGCTGGTGGAGTAGTCAGAATATTTATTAGGTTTGCTATATTTTATTTATTTATTTACTTACTTACTTATATATTGCCTGTCCTTGGTCTTGAATTCATGGCCTGGTCTCTGTCCCTAAACCTCTTTGTGCTCAAGGCTAGTACTCTACCACTTGGGCCACAGTGCCATTTCCAGCTCTTTCTGCTTATGTAGTACTGAGGAATCGAACCCAAGGCTTCATGCATGCTAGGCAAGTAGTCTATCACTAAGCCACATTCCCAGTCCCCAAGTTTGCTATGGTTTATAGTTTAATAGTTCCCCCAATATAATAGTAACATCAAAGATCACAGATTACCACAACTGGTAGAATAATGAAAGAGTTGATGTATTTTAAGAATCACCAAACTGTAACAGGACATTGGTAGCTCATTCACAGCTATAATCTTACTCAGGAGGTTGAGATCTGAGAATTATGGCTTAAAGCCAACTGTCAAATATATTTAAAAGATCCTTATCTCCAATTAACCAGAAAAAAAGCCAGAGGTAGAGGTATGTATGGCTCAAATGGTAGAGTGCAGGCCTTGAGTGAAAAAGTCAAGCAATAGTGCAAGGTCCTGAGTTCAAGTCCTAGTACCAGAACACACACACACACACACACACACACACACACACACACACACACACAACCAAAATGCAACACTAGTACACACTGTTGGAAAAATGGTGCTGGAAAACTTGTTTGATGCAGAGTTGCAATAAACCTTTAATTTGGAAAAATTGCTGATACCTGTGGAGTTCAGTTAAGCAAGACATGATAAAGTATGCTTATACTATAGTTAGGTACTGGTGGCTCACACCTATAATCCTAGCTACTTGGAGATTGAGTTCTTAGGATTGCAGTTCAAAGCCAGCCTAAGCAGGAATGTCCATGAGATTCTGATCTTTAGTTAGCCACCAAATAGCTGGAAGTGGAGCTGTGGTTCTAGTGATAGAGAGTGCCAACTGTAAGCAGCAAAGTTAAGGGACAAGACCCCACCCTGAGATCAAACCCCGTACTAGACACACACACACACACACACACACACACACACACACACACACACACACACACACACACACACACACACACACACACATACACACACACCCTAAATAAGCCAAGTCAAGATAATGTCTTTTCTACCATATGATCAAACCCCGTACTAGAACACACACACACACACACACACACACACACACACACACACACACACACACACACACACACACACACACACACACACACACACACACCCTAAATAAGCCAAGTCAAGATAATGTCTTTTCTACCATATGAAAGTAGACAGTTTCAGAGTATCTGAGCAAGCATTCCCTTAACAGGGACCCTGAGCAATGTCATAAAACATCAGCATTTAAAGAAAAATGTAATTCAAAGTTCTAGAATGCTTGTTTCATTTGCATTAAAGCCCTGTAGGACATGTCATTCTGTTTGGAAGACTGGAAATCTTTCGGTGAGTGGAAATAAATGTCTTGGTTGAGTGAATACTGGTAAAAACCAAAAGTGCCTGGTGGCCAAGATCTGAATATTCACAGGTCATTGCAAGGTTATGAACTGGCCTAATTTCTACCTCCTAATTGTCTGGTATGACTTAGGTTGCTCTGACCAAGGCTGTTTGTCAACTTATAGTATGACTCGCTCTTATCTGAAATGCTTAGGATCAGATGCATTTCAGATTTCAGAGTTCTTTAAACTTTGGTATATTTACACAGACATTACCAACTAAACATCCCTAATCTGATGAACACATAATTGGATTTGGTAGGATTTCAAATCTGGGATTTTCTGAGTTACTTCTGGGAGGGGATGGACAAAGAACAAATGACTTTTTACATGAGGAATATCTTCCTGCTTGACTCTCTAGTCCTTGAGAGTAGTAAAGGCCAGCACTCATTTATAATTGATTGATGGCTGCAGCTTACTCTGAAAGTAAGAGGCCAAGTTCTAGAAGATGTTTATTCTGAAACTACTAGGCAAAGTTAGAAAACATGGAAAAATCTAGAAGATCTGTGCTCAAGATTTCCGAGTTACTCTTCTTTTTACCATGCTGGTTATTGAACCCAGGGCCTACACCTGTGTGCTCTACCACTGAGCTGTACCTAGGCCTCTCCTAGCACCCCTATGAACTCCTGACAATATTGCATTGGAGAGTTTTGTACAACTGCCTCAAGGTACACTCCAAATGTAGCTGACCCAAGGTTCTTTGTGACTGGAAGATCTGTGGCAGCCCCATTCCTTACTTGAGTAGGTGCTGTTCTTGAACTCTTTCTGGTACTGTTCTCTGAGCAGCCTCTGCTCCTGGAAGGGCCACTCTAACTGTAGCCTTTTCTCCACCTCATAGGGGAGGGATCCAGATTTACAAATATCTGCAAGTGGAAAAGAGAAGTGAAAACATTTCTACAGCAAGGAAGCTGAAATCCTGTACACATATTTACTTAACGCATTTACTTAGTTACTATGTGGTCAAAGCAGAATAAGTAAGCTTCTGATTATTAAGTATGAGGTCAGAGAAAGATTTATTCTGTTCCATGTGCTAAGCTTGGCTAACCACTCACCCCAAAAATCAAAGGGCAGGTCGTTTTTTTCCCTAAGAAATATTGGCCATATACCAGATGTGGGATATCAGACATGACTTTCATTAATTTTTAAATTTGATTGTAAAGGTGATGTACAGAGGGGTTACAGTTACATAAGGAAATGAGTACATTTCTTGTTGAACAGTATTACTCTCTTCCTCGTTTTCTCCCGTTTCCCTCCCCATGATTTTCATTTATGTAGTAATTCAGAAGAAAGAAACAGTTCAGCTCTTTTATGGTCTATTTTCAAAATACAGCTGGGTCAGGTGGTACCTTCCTATAATCCCAGCACTTGGGAGGATAAAACAGGAAGATTGTGTGTTCAAGACCTAATTTGGCTATTTAGCAAACAAAACAACATCCCCAAATGCCAACATGGGTGTGATAGATCATATCTGCCTTGTGGTGATTTTCTTTCACTGAAATGAGGATCAGGCAAGAATCTTCTTCCTCTCCTCCTCCTTCTCCTCCTCCTTCTCTTCCATCTCCATCTCCTTCTCCTCCTCTTCTCCTCTCCTCTCTTTTTATTAATTTTTATGGTACTGGGGTTCGAACTCAGGACTGCTGTATCACTAGAACCATGCCTTTAGCCCTTTTTGCTTGCTATCTTTCTTTCCTTAAATTCAAAATATTTTTATTAATGCACATTAGTGGTACAATGGGGGATTCATTGCGGGTCTTCCCATATATGGATATGAGGTACCTAGAACAATCTCACCCCCTCTATACTTTCCCTAGTTAAAACAACTTTTCTCCTTTCCTAAAACAATTTCAAGAGGCTCTGTTTTCATACATGCAAACTACTTGTACCATGCTCATCCTCAGTCATCTCCCATTTTACCCCAATTCCCTACTACTCATACGATTTAATGATTTTTTTTATAAACAGGGTCTTGCATTTGTGTCAGGTGAGCCCAGACTGTAATCCTCCAGTTTCTGTTTTCTGCATCACTGGGATGATAGGATAGCACTGAGCAAAGCTTTTTTTTTAATTGGTTGAGATGAAGTTTCATGAACTTATTGCCTGGTCTGACCTTGAACCTTGTTCAAGGTTTTCTTCCTGCAGGTCTTCACTTCCTGAATAGGTAGGCTTAAGCCACCACACTTAGCTAGCTTTTCTGTATTTAAATTTAGTAGTATCCAGGATTGAGGGACCATAGAATGTGCACTTAGAAAACCCCACCACTATCCTGTCAGGAAGTATGCATTTCCTTATCACAAGGCAGCAGGGCATCCAGGCCCTGGCTGCCAAAGCCAGCTGACTGGCCAATGACTTCCTTCCTGGGAAACAGTGCCCTATGAGGCAAGTGCCTCTTCCATCCCTGTGCTAACAAAGGATGTTTCAGAGGAGCTGGGCTAATCCCAGTGTCCCTCCCCCCCCACCTTCCACCCCCCACCGGGATAATGAATAAAAATGTGGAAAGGACCATTTCCTGTTGGAACTCAAGAGACATTTTGAAGTATACAATGAGTGAGGAAATGCCAAGTGGTAATGAACTATTCCAAGTATTATTCAAAGAGAACCCTCTTGCCTGTTTCCAAATTTCCTAATTACTACTCTGCTAATTCCAGCCCAACATCTGAGTAGCTGCTGTACTTTCTAACGGAAGGAAAGAAATAAAAAGAAAATATATAATAGAGGAAATAACTCCTACAATTAATATGCATATTATATAATTATCATTTTAGGTCAACAATGTTATGATGTATTTAATAATTGTCTGGATATTGATTTAACTATTTAATGTCTGTTAACACTCCTGAAGTCTTAGGACAAATACTCTTGACACCAAAAAACAGGTTTCTCAGAGGAAGTTCAGAGACTTTTCTTTGGTGGTAAGGGAATTTGAATTTGGGACCTAAGAATTTGAACTCAGGCCTTTGCAGTTGGGCCAACTTGAGCCCTATTCCCAGCCCCCCATAGACTTCAAATATCAGAATCATCTGACAAGCGTGCTAAAGTCAGAATGTAGGGTGAGTCTAGGGACCGAAATATTCCAACTTCCCTCAGGTGATAAACATAATGAGTAAAGTCTCAGAAACATCAGCCAGTAAATCAGGTCTTGAATTCAATTCTTAGAAGCAGAGTGGATCTCTACAGCCTTCCTTAGATCTTTCTTCCAGAATAAATATCTTTCAACCTATTGCTGGCCCAATATCTGATTACTGGTTCCAAATACTACTGCCAGCTAGAAAAACTCCCTTCAGTTAGATATCTACCCACACGCTCCTTCCTGGCATCTCGGTCCTTCAGCACTAACCTCTGTTGTATTTATTTATAACTCCATTTCTACCAAACATTCTTTTCTGTGAAGTCTCACAGTCATAAAAAAAAATCAATAAGGAAACCTGCCCACAGTTTCTTCTTTTTGTTTGGTCTTCTCCACAAGTCAGCTTAAGGGTTGGGGGAGGGAGGAAGTAATCCTTTATCTCTGATTAATTGTGTGCGTGAACTATAACATTTAAGATTGACATGAGTAACTAAAAAAATATCATCTTTAAAAAGTTTTACCCTGGTTGACTTGAGACTTCCAGTAACTTCTCTCTTCAAAGGTTGGTTCTTTCTTAGGATCAAAAATGAGAAAGTCTGTTTTGGTGCCACCAAATCTCAAGTATGCAGGAGACAAACCTCTGGCCAAAGTGCGAAGCTTTGGAGAACTGTTTGGAAGACATGATAGAATGTACCACTATTATTGATTTTCAGTTTTTTGAAACAAGGTTTTATCTTATAGCTCAGACTGGTCTTGAAATGACAATCTCTCTCAAGGGATATGATTACAGGCGTGCACCGCCTCTCTTAAGTAAATGTATCTCTTAACTTTTAGTTGTTATCTTGCTTAGAAGGGATGGGAAAACATGTGGAAAAAAATTGGTTTGGTAAATAATTCTATGTGGAGAAGGAGTTAAGTGTTAGACTTAGGAAGTACCTTAGAAGATAGTAACATCACTTACTGAAATGAAGAACAGGTGATGCACTGCAGATAAGGATGGAGGAGGAGAAGGAATTAAACATTGTAGAGTGTGAGATGCTAATAGTACACCAAAGATGATGTCTCCACCCAGCCCTTAGCCCTGTGTGTGTGGAACTCAGATGACACAGCTAGACTAGGTGATCCTGAGTATAAAGTGAGTAAGTCACCCACAGGTCCTAAGTCCTTGCCCCAAAGCAGACATGAGGAACTTCCTCAGAGAGTCACTCAGACCCATCCTGTTCCTTGCTTTTGGCTGGCCGGCACTCTGGTCCTTGGCATCTCACTTACGTTTGATGATAGAGGACAGTTGTTTAGATTTGTATAGCTAGTCACTGTAAGCAAGAGATTGATGTTCCTCAAGAAAAGGGAATCACACATGGAAAAATTACTATAGCATTGAAAGATGGCCTGGGTCAGGTACCTGAGGACCACAGCCTGGTGCTAGAGATATAGATTATCACCTCCAGTAGCTCCATCACCTCCAGTGGCTCCATCACTTCTGAATCTCCTGGTTTATTTCCTACAGAGAGAGCATTCACCCCTCTCTGAAGTCAGCTTCCTTTATCTGTTCCAGCCATTACCACCCTTGATGTAGCCTTCACGAGATCCAAATCTTGTATGACTTACAGGACACTCTCCATTACTTCAGACAAATGCCTGGCATACAGATCGTCTGTAATAAATACTTGTTAAGTGAATGATTAGGGAGGCCAGCTTGATAAAAGGGCAAGTGGAGGTCAGACAAGAATTGTTTTCTGAACAAAATCAAATTAAGACCTCATGCTATGGTTGCTGCTGCATAAAAGCAATCATGTGTTTCAAAGTTTTGGTATTAAGGATCTTTTTGTTTGTGTCTTTTGCAGTGGAATATTTTTGTGTTGTGAGACTACAATATTGATGTCCTCTGACAAAAGCCAGATTTAATACAGCTGTAAAACTTTCCATAAAAACAAAATTGACCAAAGGCAGTATTTCAATCAGACACAGAAAAAAGAAAAGGGGAAAATACCTACAGCCGCAAAAGAATGCATAATAGCAGCTGCAGCAAAAACCATTTCCAGTTTGTTAGAGAAAAAAAGTAATAATAATCTGCAGGTGTTTTCATGTTTTGTGTGTGAAAGTAAGTTGCTTATCTATGGCACAAAAGGCAAGGGTGGTGTATTAATTTGGGTAAACATGAAGTAATGTTATTTCCATTTGGGGGACATCCTGTAGATTTCAAAGGAAGAAAATATGGTTAGACTATGGGTTGGAGTTTAAATAACAATGTGATAGAAGCTTGGGGTTATTAGAACAGGAGAGACTTGGGTGATAAATCCACAAACCCAAATCAGATACAGAATAAGTGGGGAGGGGACGAGGCCATGCAGCAAAGAGCCTTAGGACAAGAGTTGTGATAAGAACTTGCTTCTCCCATGAAATGAAGGAGCTGCTAGGGCAAGTTGTACTCCAAGAATGGGAGGACTGAATTTAAATTTTCAGATATCAGAAGGTTAGTTGTGATCAAGAGAGTTGGGGGTCAAGGAGGGAGGGTGCAGACAAATATTTAAAAATGGTATCAGGTAACTTGAAGACATGAGTAGTTAGGGAAGGTGGGGGAGAGCAATGAAAAGGGTGATTTATTATTTATTAATTGAAACCTTTTGGACCACTACTTAAAGATAAAGAAAAGGAGAGAGAGAGAAAGAGAGGAGAGAGAATGAGGAGATATTTATGTCCTTAGCTGACTAAGATGGAGTAAAGCATGTGCTGATGAACCACTTCCCAGGAAGAAGGCCCTGAATTTTAGTGTTTTCCAGTTTCCCTGGTGTAAATATTCCTAACATCTCTTTTCATGACCCTCGCATGATGTTGCTGGACAGATTAAGAAGAAATTCACACACAACTCATGATCTGGTCCAAGCTAGCTCCATCACAACATACTACAGATGACCAAATAATGTGGGGATGAAGAACTGGAGATGGTGACCAACTGTATTCAAATGTCCAGAAGGCGTGCTGGGAAACAGAGAAAGGAATGGAGTGGAAGAAAGTGTAGCTTGTAGCCAAAAGTTCCATAAGAGCAGGGACATCTTAGAGAAGGACTTAGTTAAATTGAGGGGGCGGAGGAATATTCTGCGAGGGGGGCAGAGCAGGGCTATCAAGCCAAAGGCTCCAGGGAGTACAGTGGAAAGGAGGGAAGCGATTACTGAGCACTTAATAAAGGAGGGGGCAACACCCCTCAAGGGTCAAACTTGTGAGTGTTCTGTTCTGTTTCTCTTCAGCCATGGTTATTTCTGCCAGAAGTAGGCATGTGGAAGACGTGTGAGTCTTTCCACCATCAGTTATCAAATTGTATGTTTAGGACAAGGGCATGGCTCAAGTGGTAGAGTGTGCCTGCCTGAAGGCGCTGAGCTCAAATCCTAGTAGCAACAACAAACAAAACACATGCCCTTAATATGAATAAAATAAGGGCTTTTCCAAATGTACAAAGTGGAGGTGTGGCTCAGGTGGCAGAATAGCCAGCCTTAAGGGCAAAAGCTAAGCAAGAGTGTTGGACAGGACTTGAATTCAAGTCTCTCTCTCTTTCACACACACACACACACACACACACACACACACACACACACACACACACACACACACACATATATTCATTTGCAAAATATGAAAAGTAACTGTCACTGAAGATGTGGGAATCTAATTATTGGAAGCTATTATTAATAATTATTTTTCATGCTGGCCAAAAGAAATGAACTTTGCTGAAAAAAAGCAAGCAAATTCCTGGGAAAAGCAAGCACAACTATATTATTAATACTGATCATTTCAAGATCATTTTTGCTCTGTGTGTGTGTGTGTGTCTGAGAGAGAGAGAGAGAGAGAGAGAGAGAGAGAGAGAGAGAGAGAGAGAGAGAGAGAGAAAGAGAGAGAGAAAGAGTGCACCCCAGTACTAGAACTTGAACTCAAGATCTGGGCACTTTCCTTTAGATATTTTGCTCAAGGTTAACACTCTACCATGAGCTAGCTCTACTTCTGGCTTTTTGATAGCTAATTGGAGTCAAGAGTCTCATGGATTTGTCTACTTGGGCTGGCTTTGAATGGTGATCCTCAGATCTCAGTCTCCTGAATAGCTAGGATTACAGGCATGAACCATTGATGTCTGGCTCTTTTTTTGCCCTTTAGTACTTACAATGTCTCTATCTACTCTCAATGTGTTGTTCTACCTCGTGTGGGTAAATTATGGTTGTGTGTGTGTGCCTTAACTCAAGCAAAGAGCTGCACACTAACAAGGTGACCACAGACTATGTGAGAAGTAATCAATCTGAACTGAGCATCCCAAACACCAGATTCTGGAGGCAAGGTTTGAGAAATAGAAATTTTTTTTTGCCGGTGGTGGGGCCTGAAGTCTGGGCCTGAATGCTGTCCCTGTGATCTTCAGCTCAAGGCTAGCACTCTACCACTTGAGCCACAGCACCACTTCTGGCTTTTTCTGTTTATGTGGTGCTGAGGAATCAAACCCAGGGCCTCATGCATGCAAGGCAATCACTCTTACCACTGAGCCACCTTCCCAGCCAGGCAAATAGAAGCTTTAAATATCTCATTAAAGCTTTTATGATGATTACAAAATGAAATGATATTTTGGGTAAATGGAGTTAAATAAAGTATTTTAAGTATCATCCATTTTGTTTTACCTTTTTTATGTAAATATGTGGCCTCTAGGACATTCAAGTGCCTTGCATATAAGTCTCATATCTTATTTCTTCTTTATGTCATATTTCTAGGACTTGGGCCTCTTTGGTGTTCTGAATAAAGCCAGCTAAAGATGTATTTTGACTGGTTTATTAAGTCCGTCTGGGAAGAGAAATTTAAAAGATGCTCTTTCCAGGGGCTGGCAAGTTGGCTCAGTGGTAGAGTGCTTGCCTCACATGCATGAGGCTCTGGGTTCGATTCCTCAGCACCACATAAGCAGAAAAAAAGCTGGAAGTGGCACTGTGACTCAAGTGGTAAGGTGCTAGCCTTGAGTTGAAGAGCTGAGGGACAGCGCTCAGGCTGAGTTCAGCCCCCACGACAGACAAAAAAAAAATGCTCTTTCCAGCTCTAGAATGTTCTATCAATGGCATTTAAGTTTTGTGCACCTATGTTCTCTGGTTGCAAACATGTGATAAATCTGTTTGACATTCTGAGAAGCCTGAGCCAGGCTCTGATTACATTTGCTTTAGCTTCCTTTGACTTATTGTATAGGTTTGGGCTATGTTTTCCTGCCTCGAACGAATGATTCTCTTCATTATATCAGTCTCTTAATTTGCTCCCCAACAATCTTTCTTAATATGCTTTTCACCATTTTCTTTAAAAAGTAAAAACCAGGGCTGGGAAGGTGGCTCAGTGGTAGAGTGCTTGTCTTGCATGCATGAAGCCCTGGATTCGATTCCTCAGCACCACATAAACAGAAAAAGCTGGAAGTGGCACTGTGTCTCAAGTGTTAGAGCACTAGCCTTGAGCTGAAGAGCTCAGGACAACACCCAGGCCCTGAGTTCAGGCCCCACGACAGACAAAAATAAATAAATACTAGTTTTCTTTTCTTTTTCATGTACAGTTTTCACTGTAATTAAAATTTGATCTGCTTCTGCTTGACCATGGCCAAATTATTTAATTGCACAGGTGCTTGGGTTTTTTCACTCTTGGGGGGGGGGGGGTGGACACATGATCTGGGGCTTGAACTTTGGGCCTAGGCACTGCCCCTGAGTTTTAGTTTGTTTTTTACTCAAGGCTAGCACTCTGCCACAGCTTGACTTCAGGCTTTTATAGTTGTAAACTGGAAATAAGAGTCTCGTGGACTTTCCTGCCTGGGCTGGCTTAGAACCTTTATCCTCAAATCTTAGCCTCCTGAGTAACTAGGATTACAGGCCTGAGGCATCAGAACCTGCCTAGTTTTCACTCTTAAAATGAGGATGACCATAGTAATTGCTTCATAGTGGCAGGGCCTAGAGGAATCACCAGCTGGAAGGAGCTTGTGATAGGATTGGCAATGGCAGGGCTTTAAGGTCCAGCTGTTTGTACCGTCCCAAACTCCAAAGCTCAGCAGCTCAGCCCTTACCATCCTGGCCCACACATCTCTACTTTTGAGGAACTGGGATAAAACTCCCATTTCACCCTTCTCTACTCTGGACAGACATTCATTTTAGTTAATATCATTGTCCAAGATGGCTGGGCTATGCTGAGAAGGACAATAACCACTCTGGGGACAGGGATCCTCAGACCCTAAGGAGAGAGTAAAGTCTGAACTCAGAAAAGGGTGCCAGCCTCTTCTACAGAAGGGACCAGAAGAGCCCAGAGGGGAGGAAACAGTATGTAAAAGAATGAATTGCTTTGTAAACCAGAGAACAAATGAACATCAGCAACAAAACAAAACAAAAAAGCCCAACCTCATCAAACTCCCGTGTATCTATCGCATTGCCACAGGCAAGGACAAATGACTGAAGCTCTACCGAAAGCTGTGAGGGAGGTATGGAGGAAGGGCAGTGTGTTCAGCATGGGGGTACTAGTTAATTGAGGTGAGCAGGACTGCTCCGTGAGCAGGTGACCCTGAAAGTCACACCACAGGGTTTCTCTTTGAGATGGGTCTTTCTAAGGAGCAATCTCCACTAGTCCTTGGGGTAGGGGGGTGAGGAGTAAGCCTCAGCCTGCTGATGCAGAGGACTTGAGGCCTCTGAGTTCTTCTTCACCCTTCTGGTTTTAGTGAGGTACTTCCCTTATGCCCCAGCCCTGCCCTGGGGTTCTCAGATCTGGAGGTTTGTGGTTCAACAAGTCACCAGTCTTCCCATCCCCCCAACCAGCTGAAGCCTGGAGTCAGCTTCTTAGGAAAGGCAAAAACAGGACTCCTCCCTACAAGGAAATTCTTTACAGCCACTGGCTGAAGACAAGAGAAAAGTGAGCTACTGTGGAAAGAAACAGAAAAGTGGCAAACACCATTTCCCAGGAAGAAAATCAGCACAAATATTCTAAGTAGAACATTTATCCAAGTATTTATTATCCCCTCATGTCCTCATAATGTGGCAAGTTCTAGGAAGCCTATTCCACCAGGGCTTGGAGTGGCCACGCAGCCTGTAAAAACCAACTCACCCAGCTTACCATCCTTAGGAGTCATGTCAGGGGGTCTGACTACCATAAAGCTACCTGTGAAATTGGCAAGGGAACTTGATGGTGTCCTGGCCTCTGACACTGGATAATGGCTTGGTACAGATGTGGGAGAGCAGTGGGACATGGGGATACAAATCAGTAATACCAGCACTCAGCACTG